>NW_013530507.1:3523360-3763852 GCF_000836235.2 Papilio xuthus | reverse complement strand
GCGGTTCAAATCCCAAGCCACTATTTTTTTTTTTTTGATATTTAAACTTTTTAATTTTAATATCGAAGCACATGTAAATAAGCTCTATCGCCGTAGTTATTAGGTACTTTTTGATATTGCCTTGGACTAATGAGTTTGACCGTTAAAGTACTTTTCTATTTCAAACAAAAATGAAGGAGATAAAGCGATGCTATTGACATGTGATTTGTTTATTACTCATGTTTATTACTCATGTTTGTTAAACTTGTACCGGTAAAAATAACACTTTTACTTTTACCTTTTACTGATACTGATTATATTTAAGAAACAAAGAAAAAAAACTGAATGTCAATATCCAAACTACATCAAATTTTTGGTCGATTGCAATAAACATTCCAGTGTGCGTGGGCGCGCACACATATGTAGATAACACTTGTACGTATAGTTTCCGAACGTACCATTCTTAAAACCCGCAAAGACAATCCACGCTCCGCCCACTCACTTCACCCGCGATGGTCTGACCTAATTGTTGTGAACTTTATTTAAATTTCTTTCTACCCGACAGCGAAAATTATAAAAAAAAATTGTCGAGCAAAATTTTACATTACCAAATTTTTACTGGTTATGAAAAAATAACCCCGTGATTGATAAAATGAAAAAAAGTAGCCTGAGATTCGAACCGGTAAACTTACTACATATTACGGCAAACATACTAGAATACTGCGCCAAACTAGTATATATTGTGACAAGGCAAAATTTGATATTAGTTATTACGTATCTGTCATGTTCGGCGTGACAAACTTTTATAATATATTTAAGCGTTATGACAGGAGAAGAAAAATATTGGGTTGCCCAGTAAGTTCGTGCCGCTTTATAAGGAAAATTGAAACCCTGTTCTCTTAAATTTTTGGAAATGTTTTTAAATTATATTGGTACGACTCTATACCTAAAACGTCTTTTATTTTTGGCTAAAATTTTAAAAATTAGTTTTTATCTCAACCAATGAAATGAAATTATTCACAATATAGAAATTTTTGTGACGTTTGATAATGGTGGAAATCCGAAAATGAATCCACTTCAGCTACAGTCTATTGTAAGCTTTATATCGAAAATCAGAACGAACTTTCCGGACAACCTATAATGTTAATACAAAGTGTCAAATGAATGTAACAGAAGTAGTTTATTCCAAATTGTATCACAAGTATATAGAGATACAGTTCAATTTTGTCAAATGTACCGATATTTTTGCGCACCTTGACTGCTTCGTTACTTATGACGCTGTGGCTGCTACGATATTTATGAGCATCTTGCATGTACTCATATATTTGACGCTGTGTATGTACCGATGTATTTGAGCAGGGTGAATGTATCTATTATTTTGAGGACTTTTGTTGTACCGATATAATTGATTACTTTTGATGTACCTATATATTTGCATATCTTGTCTGTGACGATCTATATGACGCTGACTGTACGTAACGAGCTGTCAAATAAAGTCGGTCGTACATCAGTTGAAGCAACAGCGGCGCCATCTGTAGGCGACGATAAAGCGACCTCAAGTTAAAACAATAACACATTTGGCGGAGATGAAATGTTGCGATTCGTCTTGCAGTGTCAAGTTTACAATGGACACTTCTATGTGTAGATTCTCTTGACCCAGAACTGAACAGTTTTGATCTGTTTTGAAATTTCCTTCCGTGAAATATACGGCATATTTGTGAATAAGAAAATGCAATATACTTTGTAAGACTATAAAATGGATTTTTAGAGGCGAGTTTATCTTACTAAAATTATAAATGGATTTATGGATGGATGTTTGTTTGTAGCTAAAATTTGACATAGATGTAGAACATAGTCTGAAAGAACACATAGCCTACTAATTTGTAAGCCCAAGGTACAGCTAGTTTACTGTATGCACAAATTTAGCTAGGTTAGGTTAGTAATTTTTCACAATTTTGATTTTTACTGACTGATTATTGTCTACCTTAGACCACTACAGTAGATATGTAAACGTTTTTCGTTAACGAAAATACATATTAATTTGATAATGCGATCAAATTCTTATAATTAAACAGCGATAGACAGTCGATCATGACTTCGCAAATCTAAGTATCGTTTTCCATTGATGCAATATTACATTATGACATGGTCTTAGTATTAAATAATTTAACACAAAACACTGCTATATCTAAGTGTAAGCAATGACAACCGTTACCTCGATGTTATAAAACGTTTCTTGCTGATTGTAATCAATTTACTTTTTGCATATAACTTCGTTGTATCATCTCACATTGTGAACGTATATATACAAATATTTTTATATATTTTACTACACAAAATATGTTTAAAAAGCAACAATCCTTAGCTTAGACAGATCAGAATAGACTGATAAAAAAAATGAAATTTAATTGTAAGAATAATTCGTTTAGAAGTCAGTCAAATATAAAAAATATACGATGTTAGCTATTTAAAATTCTTTAACATGCATTTAAACTTATTCTCTATTGTTTTAAAAAATATTACTACGTTTTAACAAAGAAACTTAAATAAAATAAGTTATTAAAAAGTGTGTCAAAGAATATTTAAAAAAACAATACACGAACTCTCACTACCGTTTTGGAATATACTCGTACTTTTTTAAACAATACCATTCGTAGCTATTATTAGGATATTTGACTACAGATGTATTTATATACAGTCTGACTTAAAATACTTCCTTAGAGTCAATTATTGTACAACAAACTTTAAAAGAGGTAAAGACGTTTGTTGTTAATAAAGACAAACTATACGTCACGTGAATCAAACCCCCAAACTCGATGATGTTGTGTCGACACATTGCTTAGTTACTATGGTGACCTTTCAACCCCAACAAATCTGCACCATGTCATAATTGGCATTGTCACACGAAATTTCAGCTCAATCAGTAATCAGGAAGTGGATCAAATTTAGCTTGCAAGATTTGATAACATCGGGAAAGGTGAAACTAAATAAAAGCTTGTAATATTATTGCATCGTATCAAACATTTCACCCAAACGGGTAGGAAATATATCCTCGACTGTATCCTGGCTGAATGCATCCGTTACCTCTAATAAATTAATCATTTCACTTTCGTCACAAAGGGTGTTTCATGTTTTTTTTCAATTGTGAAAGCGGACACAGTTTCGCATACGAATCGATTGCGTGATTACAATCGGAAACAAATCGATCACTTTATCGGTACTGAGGTTTCGATTCGGAAACACGCTGTATGAATATTAAATAACTACATGAATAGTTAATACGAAAGCTTCCAACTGATGAGATTTAAAACTTTATTTTTTGTAACTAGTTGTTACTTCAATTCATCATCAGCTCACTATACGTCCGCACCGAGGGGCTCGGAGCCTACCCTAAGTTAGGGGTGACTAGGCCATAGTCAACTACGCTGGCCAAGTGCGGGTTGGTTGACTTCACACATATCTTTGAATTTCTTCTCAGATATGTGCAGGTTGCATCACGATGTTTTCCTTCACCGTAAGAACGTCGGATAAATGTACATATGTAAATCGGAAATCGATAAACATATTGGTACATTGCGGGAATCGAACCCAGGACCTGCAGATTGCAAATCAAGTGCTTGACCCCTGAGCCACCGACGCTCTTACTCTTACTTTAATTACATCACTACTATGCAAAGAATACTAAACTAAATTTAATTATTTCATTCACGAAGTATTTGGTATTCATGGTTTCTTTAAATCAGTTCAGTTAGACGCACGTTTAAATTTATATATAATATATTACTAGCGGTCGCCCACGACTCCGTTTGCACGTTTTAAACATTTAGAAGCCTATGTATTCTTCCAGACGTTCTATATGTACGCCAAATTTCATTGAGATCCGTCCTGGAGATACCTTCAAACAAACATTCATACATCCTTCCATCCATCCATCCACATTCGCATTTATAATATTAGTAAGATTTTTAAAACGTTTTATTAAAGAATTCGTATGTAGAGCAATAAGAGATGATGCTTGGTAATTGTTACCGATTTTCACTGTCGAACAACATAAATAAAATACTGTCATCTCTTTTATTCCCTTTGAAACAAATAGAGATAGTTATATGTATTTCTACGAATGCTTCACACACGGTTATGAAGTAAACAATACTGATCGTCAAAGTAAGTCAGTCTGTTCAACAGAGATCATTGTTATTAAAATTTTGACGTTATTATTCATTATTTGGTTTCTTTACCCACATATTGTAACTTTCATTACTTTGAAATTTATGTACACATATGGAAATTGCATTTTGGGGTCATTACAGAGAGAAAAATATTTTATTGCTCTTTAGAAGTGGCTAAGTATTTTAATAATTTGATAGCCGGATGTATGGTTTTATATAAGACTAGCTGTCGCCCGCGACTCCGTCCGCGCGGGATTAAAAATAGATGATGGCGGATTCTCAGACCTACTCAATATGCTCACAAAATTTCATGAGAATCGGTCAAGCCGTTTCGGAGGAGTATGGGAACGAAAATTGTGACACGAGAATTTTATATATAAGATTAAGCTTAACATAAGTAAGCTTTATTTTCTACCCTAAAATTAGCTATAGCATCTTATTATTTTTAAAAGACAAAGGAATAAACGAGCAACGAAAATTATCATTTATGGTCATAGACAATACTAGAGTTAATGCTCGATAAATAATTCACAAAAGTCATGTAGTTGTAATATAGCCAGAAAATAATTGTGTCCCACTTTTCCGTTACCCGGCAAGACTAATTACAACGTATAAATATTAAATGCCATATTGTTATGGACAATATGACATTCATCTCAATAACTATGTCCGTCCGTGACCGAAGTCAATGTCACAATCATGTTCATTTCATGTAACAATACCGAGACATCGCCACTTACGTTGATTTAATATCGATTGTTGCAATAAACCGGTCCGCCTGACCTGCACCGTGCCTGATATGATGCGGGTGCAGCCAACAAACTCACTTGACCTGTAATACATTAAAGTAGGCCAATTCAACAGGTTTAGTCCTTCAATTCTTTGATAGCATTCCTTGGAAAACTAATTACAATTTTTATTGACAGTGAGTTTCTTATTTCCTTGTCTACGAATGGATCAACAGAATATTATTTAGCTGTTTGATTCGATTAGATTTAGATTTATTGATTTAATTCGGATGCTATAATAAAATTCTGAGTCTTCTAATTCCCTGAGGAGACAGATACGTATTTAGAAAAAACAAAATTGTTATAATCAAATTATATTTATCAGGTCTAATTGGCGTACTCCAGATCGTTAATCATTAATCAAAAGTGTCTCTTAGTGTTGATTTTTCATATTCAATCTACACTTTTTACGGGGGACTGTCGTTAGGCTGTCCATCACTTAAGGACTCTGAATGTGGAAGTAAGTCGTACATTTCACAAAATCCTAAAGCACATGGAGCTATTATTTCGTAAAACATTGGTGGTATATTATCATATATCGATTTCACTCCAGTCGCAATAATTTTAACCGTAAAATGTACCATGACTTTTCGTTCATTGTCAAATGGTTGCCTGGAGGGACATGTTCTTACTTGAAATTTCACACTTGTTTCCGGCTGAATACATACATAGATAGGCTTTATTGTTATTAATTTCTTCGTTATATTAGAAGCGTCTATTTTTATTGTCGAAGAGAAGATTTTATGTGTATTAGTTATAACAAAATGATCGACACAAACACCATGGACCACTGGTGCATTACTCATGTCAAATAATGTTGGGTAAATTTCTATTGGATGAGGTAAAATTTCAGCAAATACTTTAGTAGTTTTAGTGTCAATTAATTCGTATGTGTCCACCTTACGAAATTCTATATCAAAGTAACTTTGATGATAGCCAATGTATTCACATTTGCTTAAATACACCGTTGTTTTTCGTTTCGAATTCATCGGTAATCGTAAGCTTGTTACATCAAATACAAATGTATCTAAAGAAGTTTCTATAACATCCTTTAGTAAAGACAACATAAAATTTTCTATAGTATCGTTTTCAATTTCATTAATTATTGAAGGTTTTTGTATAAAGCTTGCACTAGTTTCGTTAATTGAATCACTGGCAGTTTGCATAGTAGCATTGTTTGAATTGCATGATTCAATTTCTGCTAAATCTTTCTTATGTTTAACAATTCTTATATCATATTCATATTCGTCTCTACCTTCAATTATTAAAATACCACTTGGATATCCATATTTTGGATTTAAATGCCAGGAATATACTGGTTGTATATAAACTGTTTCAGACACCTTTGTACATCTTGGTTTCTTAAATTGCGTTGAAATACTAACGCAGTATTCGGATAAGAAATTTTCATTGCCATCTTTATATTGCATTAAGAAAGTCAAACTTGTTAAGAAATCATCTTTGGTTTGTTTTAAATTAAAAATAAATTTAAATCCCATTGATAAACCAGGATATAATTTAACAGGAAGATAAGGAAACACGTTTGCTTTCTTGAATAAATCGCGATTTGTTACATTTTTGAATCTTGCAAAAACACAATCCAAAGAAGTATTTTTCAATGAAAATTTTATAATCTGCTTCATAGGTGAGTTATTGGTGATAACAATTTCTTTTGGATTACATTCAATTAATTTGAATGTCATTGAATGGCATACCGTTGGATTAGATACACCTGAGGCATCAACATCACCTGAACGTAAGGAATGATAACTTAGTTCACTATATTTTGAATCACTTGAACGACTTTCTTTCTGTTCAACATTCGGTTCATTTTCTTTATCTTCTAAATTTATATCTTCTTCTGCTGTTTCTTCAAATCCCGAAAATGTTGTGTCTATAAGGTCTGCTGTTTTCTCAGAATTCTGAATAGATGGCAAGGGCCCTTCAATATTTTGTAAACTATTTGTTTTATATTGTTTTTGTTGATTCATCCATTGAGACTTTTGCCAAACATGGATTGTTCTTATAAGTCTATCGGTTAATTCAAATGGTGTTAGCCTTGTAGTCTCCAAGCAAAGTTTCTGTATGATCAGTAGTTTTCGTAGATTTACCTCTTCAATTTTTCGTTCCCGATAGTTTGATACGAAATACAATTTCTCGATAAGGCATTTCCATTGGGGCAGTGTTTTAAAGTCTATATTAAACTTATCTTCAATACTTTTTATAAATTTTTCAACGTTTATTTTGCTATTATTTGTATCACGTATGCGAATACACGTGTCCAGTGGTTTCATTTTATAAAAATGCGGTTAATATTTTTACAAAAATGATATTAGAGTTATACTTTGACAGTAAATGAAAAACTATTCAGAAAAAGCAAGCAAAAGTTAAAAATTATTCATTGTAAAATACACATATCGTTTTTGACATGAAATGTCATTATAACACGAAATCCATTCCGTTACTCGTACGTGAAATGCCTATAAAACGGATTACAGATGATTCGTTTTATATTTTGGTGCGACATAAATTTTTCCTCATTTTTTTTTTATTGAAAAAACCAATGCTTGGCCACAAACCCTCTTTATAGTAAGTGTCTATGTGATCGAAAGATGTTACGAACTAGCTTAGTAAATAACAAAAAATATCTTTCGATCAGTTCATCTTACTTCAGCTCTAAAAAACATTTATCTTCTATCAGATACACAATGGAGGCGACAGTGTCCTGTATCCTGTTCAGCATTGCATTGGCTCTCCTACCCATAGTATCTTCAAACCAGGACCACATAGCCAAAGAAAACATACCTCATTCGAGACAGAAGAGGATACTCTGGATAACAAACGATGGACGATTAGCACTGCCACCGGGGACCACAATGGCTATCACACCTTCCCTTTCAATGCCATTCGTACGTCATCCACCCAAAGGATTTTTGTCTAACTTGACAGTCAGTTTTCCATTTACAAGTAAGTTGACAATACATTTGATATCACCAAGTTCATCCTCAACTAGTCACGTTATTTAAGCTCCCAAGTATGTTTTATTTTTAAGATTAGAAGGCAAACGAGTGGGGATTGTCTAATGTTAAGTTATCACAGATATTGATGTCTACATTCTACATGCGTTCTACATTCTTAAAGAGTCAGAGAGTCATTCGTAAAGTTTCTTCAATTATTGAATATATTAATGAATTTACAGGTAAACTGACATACGAAGTGGAATTCAAAAGTCAGTACAAGTATTTAGGTTCTACATTGAGTAGATCAGATCATAATCAATAAATGTAGAACTGACGATTAACATCTTTTAAATTATAAGTATATTGATATTAGTTTTAACAATAGTTTTTTTTTATATGTAGTATTAGATTCTGTATTTATAAGTAGAAATTGTAGGTGAAATATTTCACATATTCATATTCATCATTTCACGATTGTAGTTTATTACATATTTGTACCAAAGGTAAGTTTAGTACGTAGTCCGATAGTACCGTAGTAACGTTGGATAACTCATGAATTATATAGTCATTATGTAAATATTGCAAAGTAAGAAAGGTAATTGTAAATGTTGGAATTCCCTTGATGATGTTGGTAAGTGACTTTAAGTGGACATATAAGATTAATTTTACAAAATCAGACTTTGAAAATCTAGGTCAGATGCATTTTTCTGTTTCACCGATTGAAAACTGAAAAGTTTTTTATTTCTAAAAATAAAATAATAATCTTTATCGGGCAAAGAAAAAACATTTTTCACAAAAATTTTTGTAGGCTCTGTCTCCGGAACTATTTGTAACTGAGTTTCAGGAGACAGCGTCTTCTCTTATCTATAGCCTAAAGTTATTATAGTAAAATATCTATTTCTGTATCGATTAGTAATAAATGAAGTTTTTTCACAATTTCATAACGATATTATAAAATTGTATAGAACTGACAATTACTTTGGATAAGTCACGTTATTGTCGTACGTTAGTTCCATACAATTTGGAAGTTCGCTATGGAATCGCTTCGAATGGATTGCGTTTTGTCTATACCCTCTGACATGCGAACTTAAGAACATCTGCGTATAAAATTGATATAGCATTTATATTTGTCATTGTAGTGACGGAAAGGCTACATTTATTACAAAATATTACTTAAAGCGCAATAGGCTCAAAGAGCTAATATCCACATCTTTTATACTTAATTAATATATTTTTAACATATTATAGTTGATTTCGATAAATTGGGACTAACGGACAATGAGAACCCATACGGCGACCTGCCGCCGATCTTTGCACGTTCTATGGGCGGAGCTGCTGCATCTGTGATGGCTAATTATATCGGACATTACCTTGACACAAGACGAGGGAAGCGATCGGCGAAAGAGGCTATACCTCCAGAAGTGGAAACGGCTGTACTTGACAGATTCCATGGTGGAGAAAGGTAACATTATCGTATCTTACTAATATTATAAATACGAATGTTTACATGAATGGATGTTTTTGGAGGAATAACGGCTTAAGGATTCTCGCTAAAATTTGGCGGCAAACACAATAAGTTATTTTTTTAATTCCTTGCGGATGGTGTCGCAGGTGATAGCTAGTTAGTGTTAGGAAAAAAATCCGAAAATGTGGCAGTGTATTGACCCAACACTATTCTTTCTGACACTGGACTTTGTAACGAAAGCACGCTATTCGCGCCAAAGGATTCTAATTATTAAATGTATAAAATTAGAAATACTAAGACGCGATTATCATGTATCGATAATTAAAACAATACATTTTTATATTTATTGCAATTTGTCTTACTAGTGTAATTTCAAATTAAAAATCGACCAGACTTACTTATATTTGTCGCAAAATTCGTGTTCTACTACAAAACTGCAAGTTAACTGTCGTAAATACGAACCTATATCGATATAAGTGACCCATTTAAGATATAATTTTCTACGTGAATGCAACTTTCACCCTAATACTAATAATGTAAATCGTAATTCAAGCCACGTACGTACTAGTTGGTTACGAGTGATGAATGTTGCTTTTACTGACGATGATTTAAATTCTTGCAATGCCCCGTACACTAGTAAATGTTACATAAGTAAGATGTAACAAACATTAATCAAATAGTTTAGAATTAAATAACTTTAAGAATAAATTAAAAAGAAATAAACAATCAAAATACCAATGGGAATAGACAATAGATGTTCTTTTTTCAGTTTTTAAAATCGATTTTTTTTTACTTTTTTTTTTATTAACTGGTGCTTGTTTCCAGAGCGTTAATGTACGGTATAGCAGAGGATCTTTTGGCTAACTTCGGTCTCTCCGGTAAGGAATGTCTGTTGCGCGCCATCTGCGAGATCCATGCTCATCCGCTTACCAATTTTGGATTTCTCGGCGAAGTGATGAAGTTATTCTTTAGGTGAGTTGCAAATATTTATAACAATTCGTTTTACATCTTTATATTTAATTTCAATTGATTTAGTATCTGTGATAAGAACTCTTATAGATGTTTATTAATCCAATTTATATTATTCCCTACGTGACCTTTACAATATAAAATATAAAATGAATTTCATAGTAGAAAATTATGTGGTACTAAACAAATAAAGAGCAACTACAATTCTTATTAACTCTTGATTTCTTTAAAATTTTCAGCCCTACCAAATCGCCGTATTCAAGCCTTTTGGAAGAATACGTCGAGGCACAACGCGCAGGAGAGAGCGGTGGCGAATGTTGGCCGTACTATCGTCTATGTCCTAAAAGCATCTTCCAGCCCTCATCAGCAAACAAATACTCGTAAGTTATACCAACATATACAATTAAAGAACCAATTAGCCAACATAAACAATAATCCAACACAGAATTAATAAGTCAACGTACACTGTAAATAAGCTATTAAGAAAAAAAATAATTTGTTAGAGCACCCATGACCACAAGCATATTTTGTATTAACAACTTAGGAGTTAATAGTTGTGAGGGATATGCGTAGGAAGGAAAAATTTAGATATGACAGCTGATAGAGATGTATAGAGTAGTACATACTGTCCCGACCCTCTGCGGGATAAGGGCAGGTTCATGATGCATTTGGGAGTTCAAAAGACTTTTTTTTCAATTTCAGTGAAAATGCAGAAGATATACACAGGCGGAATGAACAAGAAAAAATCGATAAAAATTTCGTAGAACTAAAGGCAATGTAATATAGAAAATTTGTTAAAAGCGTATCCCAAATGTAGTGCTAGTTTCCAGCCAAAGTTGTTTGAAAATTAATCTACGGAAATCATCTCGTGTTGATATTTTTTTACGCTAACGTAGTAATGATACGTAGATATGGAAAAAATAATTTATAAAAAATTCAGTATATTATACTGTACATAGTTAGAAAATAAAATACATAATTTATGTGAATTAGAATTTAAAATTGAATACGTCGATTTGAAATTAAAAGAAAAATGTAAACAGTAATGAATTTAAAAACCTAATCAATATGCATCTAATAGTTTATTTGGATTTAAAATACAGAAAATTATACGTTAGCAGTTTTTAAATTATTCAACCTTTCGTGAGACATTATAGTAAACTGATATATAGACACGGCTAAACACTCACGTATATTCGTCCGGTGGCGGCACCGACTCGTTTCCAGCCCATCGGGGGCCCTTCATCAAGATGAGTGGTACTGGTATTATTTCGCGGACGCGGCTCGTCGCTCACAGTCCGCCGGTGCCGCCACCGGACAAATATACGTGAGTGTTTAGCCGTGTTTACATATCAGTTAGCAGTTTTTATATAAATTACAAGTTCCATTTAGTTTTTTATAATACGCATTTTGATGTCAATAATAAGAGAACAAAATATTTTAGAAACTTGATTTTTAATCTAAGTGCCATTCTATGTAAGGTAAATGTAACTTAGAAACAACTTTATTGTTTTGTAAATTTTTAACAACATAATTGTAAGTTAAAGTTGTAAGTAAATTAAAGTACAAGAATTGCTTAGATGAATGTATAATAAAATATATTGTTAAGTATTTATATTTATTTATTAGTAATTTATTTTAATAATTATTATTTATTTGTTGTTGCTGGTTTTATTTATAGAAATGTAAATGAAAGTCCTACTAGTGATTACCTAGTAATTTTTGGTGTAAAATAATAAAAAAATGTTCATTTTGTAATCCTAGTTGTTTTATTAGACTGAATTCACAAGTAACAATATTATGAATATTTTTACTAAATGATGTCACTTATCGTAAGTTTCCGAAACCAAAATACATGTATAAAACATATGGTTATCTCTGTTTTGATGACGATATCTTTATCTCTATATATAAAAGAAAGTCACACTATTTATAACTCAAGAACGGCTTTACCGATTGAAGAGCTGCTTTTTATTTAATTTACAAATATTATAAATGCGAATGTTTAGATGGTTGTGATGTCAATGGATGGATGGGTGTTTGAAGATATCTCTAGAACGGCTGAACGGATCTCGATTAAATTTGGCATACATAGAGAACATAGTCTGAAAGAACACACAGGCTACACTAATTAAGTTTCTTTATATATCCACGCGGACGGAATCGCGGGCGACAGCTAGTTATTTATAAAGGTAATATGTTCCCTGAAACCAACGTTTAGGCCTTCCCTTGGCTTTATTTCAACTTACATTAAATAATAACAATTTTATTTAGATTTTCACAAATATCGGACTATATTTAAAGGTTCAAAGTATATCAAGGTCTTTGATAAATCGTTATATGGCATAAACGTAATAATACATACATATATTTAGTTACTGCGCGCGCATATTTTGCCAAATTCAACTAAAATTGAACCTTAAGTTTATTCCTCAGAGTTCAAGTTACAATTGCATCATATCAAAGGAACATTATTCAATAAGATGGAATTGTTAAGGAAACAATAGATATATCTCAAATAATATATAAAATGTTTGTTATATAAAAACCTTATGCTACATAAAAAGAAAAGTCAATAATTTTTGAACATATTTCTGTCATATAACTAAAGAACTGCAAGTAAATTATTCTTTAATATACTATATAACATAAATACTATACTAGGTTAATTAATATTCCAAACTACTATTTTTTTTCTTTTGTCCGACTAAAATACTACGGTATTAAGTCTGTGACGCACGCATGTTAGCTTTCAAAACCACCGTCAGGGGGCGTGAATCGTAGGTACAGCAACTTGACAACAATCTTCTATTTTTAGATCAAACCATTGATATGTTTAAGGTAAGAGTGATAATGATGTGTCTTTTAGTGATGAAGAAAATGTTTGTGATATATGTATTTAATTGCAGCCGCAACATGTGATATTCGTTTATTTATTTATGATGAACGTAATGGTTGAATCTACAACGAAAACAAAACGAAGTTATTCCGATCAATCCGTACGAGGATATATAACAGAGGTAAGTACATTAAATTTAATCAAAACACTTTATATTTTAAACATAAATTTATATATATAATGATATAAATATAAAGAAAAAACATATGTTCGTGTAATACAACAAACTCGAAATTACAAAGCATTTTTAATTAGATAAATTACTCTACATTTTAACGTTAAAGCACATTTGTAGCATGTCTAGTTTTTGAATAACTAAATAACTGTACAGTTAAAAGTCTACGTGTATTAACAGACGCATATATTTCAGAGGACATGTTGGTGGAATGAAGTTTGTAAGGAGGAATTCCAAACGCTGTTCCGATGTAAATGCCCTTCCTGGTCATACTGCCGAAGTCCCGGAAAATATTACAACGCGGTATGTTCAATGACTGAGACGGGGTACATCTGGGACCAACCTAACTCACAATGGCGTGGTCAATAGACAGAGAAATTGTAATTCAATTTTAGCCCTCTTTATTGTGTAATTTAAAATTTATTGTTTATTTAAAATATTCCAATGTGCCAAAATTTTAACGATTCAGAGACTGAATTCATTAGGAGAATGAAATGAAATTTCGTCTTATATTTTCGTATTGAAGCAGATAATGATTTAGTTACGTTTGTAAATTAAAGTCGTGAATTTTAAAATCCATTGACCAATTTTGTTGTAATTCGTTCTTATGAATTAAATAATTTACCAAGAATGTGTATTCATTTTAACACTCCATTTATTTGTGATGTTTTTAAGGCCCCTTGTATCCGCGCATGCGTGTTAGTAGTTAGTGAAAAACGACGATCAATAAGACGTCAGTGCGAACGTAATCGTAAAAGTAGGAGATCATAACAAATGTTCAACAAAATGTTGCATATATTTCTATTGTTTTTCATCGTTTTCAATGTTTACTGTGAACCGGAGACTGTGAGAGATAACTTAGATTACTTTAGTTATGGAAACAACGAAGATGTACTTAAGAATTTGGACATACACGTCGTAAGTAATATTCATCCTAATTAAGAGAATATTTATTCTATTCTATTTGTTAAACACAAATATTTTAAATATAGAAGCGCCTATTAAAAAATAATTCATAAGACCAAGTACTGGTTATTGTTCTTTTTCTAAAAAGTCAATTTAGCGCGTGGCCTTAATTAACATTTGCTTTAAATTAAAATATTTCGATAATTACATTTATCACATCGTTTAATTTTATTCAAATAAAATTTCAGCCAAAAGATGAGATTGTACTCAGACCACAAGAAGTAAAAGACTGGCCTCAACAGTCGCTTAACGTGGGTCAGATCACTGCCGTATCCATAAATTCATTGGGACAACCGGTTATTTTCCATAGAGCCGAAAGAGTTTGGGATGAAAGGTAATATAATCCAATAAATAAATTTCTTTACTATTTCTCCATACCTTTCTTGTTCTAATTCAAACAGATATTGTATTATAATAAAACAGCATTAATACATATTTGATTTTAATTAAAAATTAATTTCAGCACATTCAACGAGTCAAACGTCTATCAGAACTTGGATAAAGGACCTATCATAGAGGATACAATTCTTGTATTGGATTCTCGCACAGGGTCAGTACTACACAGCTGGGGTGCTTATGCTTTCTATATGCCACATGGATTGACTGTCGACCATCATGACAATGTTTGGGTCACTGACGTAGCAAAACATCAGGTCTTTAAAGTAAGTACTCATAATCTTAAACTTAATTCTCTTTGAGTTTTAACAACCGAACCACCTAAATAAAAACAAAGTTTCAGTTGTCAATGATATCTCATAGTAGACCTTTTTTGTCATGAGTTTATTAACTTATTTATGTCGTCTGCGACTCCGTCGGCGCGTGATTGAAAAAATCTTAATTAGTAGCCTATGTGTAATTTTGGAATATGTTCTACATCTATGCCATTCTAACAAACATCCCTCCATCCAACCATTCATCTAAACTTTCGCATTTACAATATAAGTAAGATAGTACGACTGTAAGATTCTAACAAACAGAACATCGTTAAAAATAACCTAGATCTAGACAATTCAAAAATAGAATATGTATCAATTCTATGTAACCATTATTACTAATTGCCAATATTGTTTGTTTTCAGTACACACCAAGTAACCACAAATATCCTAGTTTGACTATCGGTGAAGCTTTTACAGCGGGCTATCCATACAGACGTCGCGTATTGTTGTGCATGCCGACTTCTGTAGCCATAGCAACAACTGGCGAAATATTTGTCGCAGACGGTTACTGCAACAATCAAATCTTGAAGTTTAATGCGGCCGGCACTTTGCTACTAACAATTCCTGCATTCTCTGACACGTTAACTCTCAATCTGCCGCATAGTGTCACATTACTGGAACATTTGGATGTCGTATGCGTTGCTGATAGGGAGAATATGAGGATCGTATGCCCAAAAGCTGGTCTTAAGAGTTACATCGATATTATGGAACCGGCGACAATCATCGAAGATCCTACGTTAGGCAGAGTGTTCGCTGTTGCTTCCCATGGGGATATTATATATGCGGTTAATGGACCGACATCACAGAATATAGCAGTCAGAGGGTTTACCGTGAATGCTGTTTATGGTAATATTTTGGATACTTGGGAACCGGCCACTGTAAGTTTTTGTTTTTAAATTTTCCATTAAATAAAAAGTCTGAGTCTTTCCAGTCAGTTATTTATATTTCTTTTTTAATTTTTAATTTCGACTTGCAATTGTTTCAGGGTTTCACAAATCCACATTCTTTGGCAGTAACAAGGAATGGATCACATTTGTACGTTACAGAAATCGGACCGAATAAGATTTGGAAGTTTGAATTGACCGATGTTTATGACCGAAAGTAGAAGACCAAGGAAAAATATAAATTAAATAAGCTTTATAATATAATATTGCGTTGCGATGGCGGATAAAATTCGCGATTAACTAACAAAAGTTCTATAGCCATTCTATATATATATATATTTTGAAAATATTATAAACTCTACTACTCACGCTTAATTCTACAATTCATATGTATAACATACTATACGTATAATACGATTAATGATAAAAGTCGACTATCAAATTCTTTTGTTTCAGTCACAAAAAAAAAAGTTAAAGTTATATAATTAAAAATAAATTCCAGCTTGATACGTTTACGCGTTTTTGAGAAAAAGGGTCTTGACAGACCGACGGACGGACAACAATGTGATCCTATAAGGGTTCCGTTTTTTTCCCTATGGTGTACGGAACCCTAAAAAACAAATAGAAATTAGGCTAAAAAGAAAATACCATACTAAGGTAATGTAGACAAATCCTAAATATAGTTCTATAATCTGTCCAAAGTTACACAACATTCTTATGTTAAAATTATGCTAATATCTATTGTCTTAACTAAAACATATGAAAAACGAGTTTTTGAACAAATAAACACATTCAAAAGCAGTTCAAAAGCCACTTTTTCCACTTTACATATACAGTTATTTCTAGAAATGTCGTTTGCTTGGTTTACCGCATTATATTTATAACTAGCTGTGCCCGCGACTTCGTCCGCTCTAAATACTGTATTTTAGCTGCGCGCGATACGAGACAGTACTTGGATATTTGCAATGTTATTACTATATTTTTCTAAAATAAACTTAGCCTACTCCTTATTACATCATCTACATGCCAAAAGAAGTCCAGTCAAAATCGGTCCAGCCGTTTCAGAGATAAGCCGGAACAAACAGACAGATAGACAAAAATTTAAAAAATGTTATTTTGGTGTATGTATCGTTATTCATATACATTTAGTAAAAAACGGTTATTTGAATATTACAAACAGACACTCCAATTTTATTTATATGTATAGATGTCCATAAGCAAAGTCTAGTTAAAATAATATAAAACTGTTCTTAGCGACGATTGAATTATTAAAACGCTTTTATATAGTACTAATACGAAACTAAGGTAAAGCAGTAATCATCATTATCATCATCAGCTCAATATGCGTCCCCACCGAGGGGCTCGGAGCCTAACCTAAGTTAGGGGTGATTAGGCCATAGTCAACCACGCTGGCCAAGTGCGGGTTGGTTGACTTCACACATATATTTGAATGTCTTCTCTGATACGTGAAACAGTAATAAGTAAATATAAATAAACAAAGATGTATCCCTAAGTTAGCTTTTTCCGGCAATTTTTTTGTTTATTAAAATATAAGCAGATTTTTGTTAATTTACTAATATTTCTTGTAACATTCCAAGTAAGCTTGTGATAAGATATGGTTTACGACAATATTCGAATGGCGGGATTCGAACTCTCGACACGTGATCGGAAATCCTTACACTTAATTATTGGGCTATTGGCGCTATAATGGATTCCCACAGAGAAATAAAGTTTTGTTTTTATAATATCAAAATTTAAAAAAAAAACTATGTAGTATATAATAGTAAATAATAAAGAATGGTCAAACGAAAAGTATTATTAACATAATGCATATATTAAAAAAACATTACCTATTATAATGATATTGCTTCTACAATTATAGCATAAAAATTAAAAAAAAATGTTCAACTTTTAGCTTTACTTTTTAAACAGTATTGTTAATAGTATTTTAGAAATGTAGCAACTTACAGTAGGTTTCTGAGACCGAAACCTTTATAACCGTACCACTGTCATTATATTTGACAAAACAGAGATAACATATTTGAAACGAAGATTTTAGTCTCAAAAATCAACAGTTAATGCTTTTCCAAAAATGAATACAAGAATAATTAAATGGTTCAAATTAATCACGCACATAAAAATGGTCTATGTTATGTCTAAGAGATTTGAAAGTCTATGGTCTGCAAGATCGTTTACATTATATTCCTTTAAAAAAGTAACCAATTTTATTGAGAATAACTTTAAAAAGGTTAAAAATTGTTGTATTATGTTATTTTAAGAAATAAATTCTGCTCTATTTATCTTTTATAATATTTTAGTGGCATTTTATATGTTAAAAATTCAATAATATTTTATCAACTGGCTATATTTGTATGGACCAAATAAATATTTGGTGAAAATTGTTAAAAGACAAATACGTAGTATGTCTAAGTAGGGTGGTATATTCAAAAATTATAACAATATATTAAAGGTATAATAATTCGTTTTATTTCTCACAAAACTTTTAAATAAATATGATCTAAAAGGAATTGCAAATGAACCTAAGATTAAAAAGAAAAGATCTACCTAAATACGAAAAAGTTAATACAATTTTAGTAAATTAAAATATTATTAAGTTTGAAAAAAAAAACAAAACTTTTACTAGTAAATCTTACTAATACTATAAATGTGAATGTATGGATGGATGTTTGTTTGAAGGTATCTGCAAAATAGCTGTATGGATCCCACTGAAATTTGGTATGGTAACATAGTCTGGATGAAAACATAGACTACTTACTAAACTTTTTTTTGTCCGTGCAGACGGAGTTGCGGGCAAATACTAGTGTACAGTAAAAATGGAATATTTTTGTGTTTTCTCTAATACATTTCGGTAAAGGAAAAAAACATGAAATTAACGGGGTTTCAAATTATTCCACAATATTTGACAATAAATATTTAATAGAGTTATAAATTCACAGATTATATAAACAACACAGATAACTGTAAATATGAAATGTCAAACTACCTACCTATTAACTTTCATATTTTCTTTTCTTCATCACTTTCATGAACAGGACCATGTCTGTAACAAAATTAAAAGTAAAAAAATACCGAATATCAAAAATGTCTTTACTAAAGTACTAAAACATGACTAACCTAACATTAGATATAAAAGGGGATATTATAATATAATTATCCCTTCAAACACTAAAAGAAGTTGACAAAATTAAAGTTTTTAATACAGAAAGAAATACGCAGAGATTTCAATAATTTTTTTTCTCATCAACTCTTCGCAGTTTAATTGATTTTGCGCAAATATCTTGCTACATTTCTTAAACTTTTGAAACCTAACTTTGGTATTTACTGTATTAACATATAGACCGTTGATTTCTAAGACAATAATCTCTGTTAAAACATATCCATACAGTACAAAACAGAAATAACAATATGTTTTAAATGAGGATATTAGACTCAGAAACCCACGATTAATGCCAACTTCTAAGACTTGTTAGTAAAGAAGACGTAAGAAGTAGTCACCTAAGACTAAGTAATAAAGAAAAATTGCTGCATAGGTGTTAAAATGTACAGAAAACTTACTTATAAATATAACCATGACAACAGCCAACATGATCCAGAGCCAGCACTTCCAGGCGCTGCGGCTGTGAACCTGCAGCCGTTCTGATTCCACTTTCAGTGTCATTAAGTTTCTGTCCGTTAGATCCGATGATTTCTTTAATGCCTATAATTATATATTGTTTCAAAATAGTCGTAATACCACCCACAGATTAAATAAAATTTATAAATCTATACTAATAAACAGGAAAGATTTGATTGTTTGTTTCTTTGCCTTGATTAGGCTCCGATACTACTGAACTGACTGACTGATAAATTATTTCACTGTTAGGTTATACGTAGACAAAGTCACTGGCTGTTACCGTTATACAAAATTATTTAATGGTCAAAAGACATACCTTTAAGTATAACCTAAAAAACCAGTTAAAAATGATATTTTTTACAGTTGTTAATTGTATGTAAGGCAACCTTTGTTTTTGTAGTAAATAAGTAAAATGCATATTTCTAATTTTGATAAATTTAGTTAAAATCTAACATACCTCAGTATCACCTTTTATAATAGTGCTGGCAATTTGAGATTGTTCTTTCAAACTCTTAGTAAGCAGCACCATATTTTCTGCAACCTTTTCTTGCATATTCTGGTGATATTTAAGAAGTGAGTCTATATCTTCCTGGCTTGTACTATTGCTGGTGAAATTTGGTGCTTTTATTATATTCCTTTTACGTAATGTGTCATCACTATCTTCTGCAAAAGAAAGCATATACGCACTATTAATATTTCATTGTAATAAACTTTTATATTAATAACTAATATTTTATTGTTTTTGTATGGGGCCCTCCCAAATGGAACAGTGGTACACCATTCAGGTTTATGACTCATGGGCGATATAAAAGGACTCAAAAGCGATGTATATTTATGCATGTATGAATGTAGAAGCGAGTGAGGTGTGTCACAACCATGCCAAATGGCAGTTTGTGGTCCCTGCTTACCCCTCTGCAATATGGACTTGAGTAATGTTGTATTGTTTGTTTATTCCATTAAGAGGATTCACTTCACATTTTAACCAATGTATCTTATGCTTTTTACATTACTGTCAATGCCTTACCTAAACCAAACAATTCAGTTCGTAATTCAACACCATATTTAGCTACTGTCTTTTGATGTATTTCCTGAGCTGCTGCATCTGTGGTCAGAGTCGCAGCGCCATGAGACAGGAGCTGAACTGCCTCCAACTGTAAAATTACATTTCTTTATAAACACATTGGCACTCAAAATCAGTGCTGGCATGGACCTGGTATAATGTAAGTACCAACTGGTGCCAGTGATCCAAAACATTCCACACCAAGCCAGCACTACTGTCTTACTGTACTAGCATAATGTAAACGTGTGTAATCAAATAAGGTAATAGAAAATAGTGATAATACTAAGTATTTATTTTTTACATAATTTCACATTGAGTTTAGACTGAGTGGCCACTGAAGGGGCAAAATTAACTTACTTACCTTCTCTATAGGGCTATTTAAACTTGCAGTTTGAATAAGTCCTTTCAAAAATGTGGCGCGTTTTGAATATTCAGCAATTAAATCCTTTGATACTTTTCTGTAATACAAATATTACAAACAAATTTTAAGAATTATTTCAAATTTAAGGGTAGAAAGGTTTATAGTATACCAGCGGACCCGACAGACATTGTCTTATCTACACGTCTTTAATTTGAATAAATTAATATGAAGTTAATATTTGATGAAAATTGTGAATCTAAACCATTCCCAGATCCCCTTGAACACACACAAAAATTTTTATCAAAATCGGTCCAGTCGTTTGAGAGGAGTTCAGTGACATACACACTCGCAGAAGAATTATATATATAAAGATTTAGATAGACTGTTTATGAACTCACTCAGGTCCAGTTTTTAACTCGGTTATCATTTCACCCAAAGCATCGACGTATTGTTTTAGTCTCCAGTTCCCTTCCACGGGCTCTTGTTTCGCAATTAATTCACATTTATTAAGAAGCAGCCGTACATTCATCTCATCTTTTCCTATCTTAGGTACAGTTCCGGTACCCATTTTCATGTCAATCGATAAATTGTTTTCTTTACAGGGTATAGTGTATTTGTATTAGTTAGTATTAGAATTATACAAAAAATTCGCCACCGTCAATAAGAAATTACGAATGACAGTTCGCTCTTTGACATAAGATTGACAAGTTGACAATAGACAACGTCACAATCACAACTATATGTTGATTGGTATCAATTTGGTGTAGCTTCAGTATGGTGTGGTTACTTTTTATATACCGCTTTATATAATTTATTAAAGTATGGTCTTTGTGTTTTAATAAAAATAGTTGCTACTTTTCTTGCATTTTTACGTTACTTGTTGGTTCGCATCTAGTAACAATCATATTTACTTAAGAATAAATCGAGTTAGACCATCTATTAACCCTAGGAGGTTCGTCTCCAATGTTCCTTAAGAAAAAATAAATTTTCGATAATTTTACTAACCTGACAAGTTTGAGTGAAACGTTAAAAATATAAATAAAACTCAATTTAATATAGAAATATTGTTAAACCTTGCAACTGTTTATTAGATTGAAAAAGAATACTTAATTATGTTACAAAAATTATGATTTAGGTGGTTGCTTCTTAGCGGCCTCTGCCTCAGCCTCAGTCTTCTCAAACTCGGCAATAAGTTTTTCCACCTCTGTACTTGTCAAGATTCTGATTATAGTTTTGTTATCCTTTCTTGTAAGGGTTGCCATCTCAACTATAATAGAACAACAATAATGTTAAAAATGTTCACATTTACATTAAAATAATGTATCAAATTTTAACATTTTGTGATATATTTACCTTTTTCTGGTGTAAGTTTAGTCATATCAAGAGTTTTACTCAGAACCTTGATTGCTAGTGCTTGAGCTTCAGCCAAAGTAGTTTCATTCTCTTTGTATTCTTGCTTGAGACTAGAAACTGCAGCCTGAAATTAATATTTATATTGTCAAATTAAATAGTTTTTTTTAATTCAAATAGCCTTTCCAAATTAAAATATTTTTTAAAACCGAACACTATAGACACATTATATTTTGTGACATGCAAATATCACTGTCACCATTGTTTTAATCAAGATATTTAACTTACAGCACTATTGTTGCCAATACATGTGGCTTTCCATCCTCCATAGTTACCGCTGGGGTCAGACTGATATAATTGATAGCCATAGTGTTTATCCCAACCCATGTACAAAATGGATACACCAAATGGACGCTTACCTGAAACAGATAGATTAAACAATTAAACTTTGATGTTTTTTTATTTATTCACTGTTTCAATATATGAAAAAAGAAATTGACAAACCAATAAGGGTTACTAAAATTTATACTTGCCTCCGTACTGAGTGTATGCTTGTTTTACATCACAAAGCCATGAAACAAGCTGTTCACATGGAATTGACTCTCCATATTGCAATAAATACCGCTGAGCAATGAGGCGCAATTCATTGGTCAGAACATTGGCATCAGATGTAATTCCGGCGACTGAGCAGACCATGTCATCATTTAGTTTGTAGATTTTCTCCGAGAAAAACACTTCATCAAGCAACTTGTTAGTGTTTCTACGTTCAGCTGCGAGTAATATACCGTCTGTGGCCAGAATACCGAGGGATGTTCCGGCATGACTGATAGCTTCCATCGCATACTCGACTTGATACAGTCGCCCTAAACAAAGTAGTTAAAATTGAGATAAATTAATATAAAATAAAGACTTTCTCATTAATTAGTACAAATCATGATAATTACCTTCGGGTGAAAATATTGTTGTGCGAGTATCATAACGGCGAGCCTAGAGAAAACAGAAAAAGCGATGTATCAAACAAGAATGACCAAGCAAGATGTTGCTAACCTTATTATATTAAAATGGTTGTTAACTTTTTATTACAAATTGATGATTTTGAGATTAATCTCTTACCATTTTTGATAATTATCACGGATATTTGAATAGATGTATAACTAAAGATATTTTAGCGAAATTTAATAACAGTCCAAAAACAGCTTCGCCGGATGACAGGGAGATGACAGCAAACTTTTCAATTTGATAGTTTTTGTCGTAGATTATATTTCACCAAAGATTATAAAAGAAGCATCTAAACATTATGTTTTCATTTTACCGTTTTTTTTTAAACTCGTCATTAAATTACTAGAAAAGTTTGCCGGGAAAATATCATTTTTTTATATGATTCGTAATTTCTACCAGCGGTAGCCCGCGACTCGTTCCGCCAAAGAGTATATAAAATAAAAAAAACGTTCCGCTTGGATTTTGATAAAACACTTAATTAGTCTATGCGTTCTTCTACACTATGCCAAAAACATCTGTGCCATGTAATGAGTCTGCTCTTAAGCTTTTATGGAGATGCCGAAATGCCTATTAGCAAACATCCATCCATACATCCAAACAATCGCAATTTTAATATAACAATGTAAGATAGCTAATAGGACAAGTCGTCCTAGGACAAGAATTAACCAAAAAATTACACTTTATTTATAATATCTGTATAGTTTTTTTTACATACACGCCTTATCCGCCTCAAACATTTTCAGTAAGCAAAACTTTGGTTTCTTTAAATTGGTATTAGTTTTAAATGAAATGGAAAAGGAAACTCTTTTCATAGTAGCCTGCCTCATCTGATAAACTTAATTATGAGTTCTGTAACAATTTTTATTAAAACAATATCTTATAGTAATAAAAACCCATTGTAATAAAAATAAGTTTTATTAAAAATCATTCGCATCACACGTATTAGGTCACTAATCTACTTAATATTATTATGCCACAATAACAATACCAGTAACAAAAAAAAATCGACTTTTAAAATACAAACTAAAAATTCCATCATATGCTGTCCTATCTTTCCAGTAACCTGAATACGTACAAGCACATTGTAAAATTTTTATTTGTATCGTAATTATAAATTACGAATAAAAATTTAAATAAACATACACCTCCAATCATTTACATTATAACTCATTAATATATAATTTACCCTAAAAAAAAATTTAGACGCGTCTAAATAATTTTAAAAATGTATCCCTATATTAAATTAAAAGTATAAAATATTAAAATTTATGCATTGCTGTGGCCATCAGTAGAGCCGTCAATATCTTGCAGTCACATAACTTTTCGGGAAGTAGTAACTAAGTCAACAATAGGTTGTATAATAATGTAAAATAGAATCATGACCACGAATACCATAAGGGCTGTTGACAAGCCAGGTTGTGTCGCACTAAAGTAGTCCATGTTGAAACCAATAGCCATTGTGATAAGGCCCATTGATATCGCGAATAAGCCAACAGCAATATGCAATATCTTCACCGGTCCAGTCTTGATCATTAAACGTACTTTCGACGAGAAGAGAGCTATGATACCGGTGATAAAACTTATCAATGAGAATGCTAACGCTATGACACCTGAAAACAAGACAAATATTTATATAAATATGATTTTTTTTAGAGAGAGAAGAATATTTATTTCAGATGCTATTTTTTAAAATAGTTTAATTGCAATACTAGTGGTTGTGCGCGACTCTGTCGGAATTAAAAAAAATCTTAATTAGTAGACTATCTGTTTTTCCAGGTTCTATGTCTATGTCAAATTAAATCGATATCCATTCAGCCGTTCTTAAGATAACTTTCAACAAACATCCATCCATTCACCCAAACATTTGCATTTATAATATTAGATAAATGAAGTAACATTTTATAATTGTACTATTTACGACTTTGTTAACTTGAAAATTACTTGAATAAGTTCCTATTATTATTCCAAACTATTAATTGCCAGCGAACGAAAGTGGTGTCATCTCTAGTTGGTCAAAAATGAATTATTTTCGTTAGTTTTCCATACCGCAGATTCCATGAGGCGTGTTGATCTGCATATCAACTTCTGCTAAGCCCAAGAAGGTTCCAGCAATGACAAATATAGCACCGATCAGTTGGAGACATCCGTGCACGATTCTCTTACCATCCAGAGACAAATGGCCAGACCACGCGTTATGCCTGTGTAGAGTTAGTACGGCTTCCACCAAAAATAATTGATACTGAAACACGTCAAATATCATTAGAACGTCAAGGTCTGGTAAAAAAATATAGGTGGGCTCTTATATACTATCATGATTACAGATAAGAATATTGTGCAATAATCGCAAGATTGGTATTGGTTCAAATCTCTGACCTCTTTAAATGGACTGGCTAAAAGATGTGGTATTTTGTGCCTATTTGATTTTCGCCGTTTTTGTCGCTGATGTTAGTAGTTTATGGCGGTGGAGTGGATTCTAACTAATAATATTAATAGAATGAACTGTCACGTAATATCGACAGGCGCGGTTGAAAATGAATGGAACAAAAGTCATTTCCAAGCAATAGTCTAGTTATAATTTTGAGGACAGAATATTATATACCTATTTGAATGTGCCCAAAATACAAGTATTGCCTAGTTTGGGCATCACTAGATTACACAAAATAACCATAAATGGTAACTTAAGTTTAATTTAATTTCTCAGTTGTGTGCAATTTTTATATTAGTTATTGTTTTTGGTTAATTCTTTATTACCTATGATAAAAACTTTTCCTTTCTTTCTTTCTATCATTTTATAGAGATCAATGGTTGAAATACATGTCACAAAATTTAAAAATATATTTATGCATCGCAGTCATAATAGAACACTTGATTATTGTAACGATTTTTGTTAATTTTATGAAACAAAATGACTACGTACGCCGGTTCCAGCAAATATGATGTGCAACTGAAGATTACTGATTGATCCATTTGGTGAAGATGTTAGAGCGAAATGCCACATGCTGAAGACAACAATCGCGATCTGCATGTGATGGAGCAGATTGAACAGCTGACAGATTGCTTGCCACGCCGAATTCCACGAGGAACTATACATTTCGCCACTTTCAGCATCATATGCTGCGGGAGCTCTGGTTAACTCCGCCTGGTACGGAACATGTTCTCTTACTTCGAACATTTCCACCTTCTCAATTGACTGCCTGCTAGTGCTAGGTCGATCCATCTTTGACCTCTTGGTGACGTTGTAAGTCCCCCGGAAGTTAAACAGTTTTCGTCAACGGACGCGATCGCATAGAATCCTATCTTCTCAATGACTAAATATTCGAGACGGCACAATTTCTTTTAAGATAAAGTTACTCTTATTGCAGATAATATAAAGAATTCGATTTCGGCCTATCGTTAGGATTGACAGCTTTGAGATTAGAAACTTGCGTAACTATATGATACAGGGATACGATAGTGTGTATGTTTGCAAGATTAAATTTATCAGTATCATTCTTTTGGGAAAATGTTGAAATCCGCTTCTGAAGGAGTGTGAAAAATTCTTGTTGGAATTCGCGACCTACATTTGTTTAAACCATCGAAGAAGGTGAAATGCGTAGCGTTTAAGTGAACATTTCTTAGTAAAATAATTTCATTTCAATTAAAAAGGAAATATTGTAAGAGACGACCTAAAGATTCAGATTATGGAAAGTCACCTTTAAAATTTTCTTTTTTAAATTGTAGCATCTAATGTACGAATAATTTCATTAGTATTAAAAACAACACTCTTAAAAACTATTAAGATAATATTATGTTCATCGTAAAAAAAAGAGTTAATACGTGATTTTGATTCAATCCAATTTATTGTATAAGTACTTTAAAATATAAACTTAACTTAATTAATATATAATGAGAAAGTATTTGTTTCATAACACAAAAAAATTACTGATATGATATTTAGTTCAGCCATTAGACACTAGATGGCGTTGTATGTCGTATCAGAGAAAGTTATTATTTTTACTGGAAATTACAAACAAAATAATGCATACAATATAAAAACTACGAGCTAAAAGTATAAGTAATGATTTTGCAATAAGACCGATATAAAATTAAAAAAACTTCCTAGTATAACTCAATAACTTAAAACTACTCAAAACTTCATTCCTTGAATGTTAAAAATACATTAGTTAACGATATACAGGATGTTACTTTTCCACGTTCAGTATTATTTATTCGTGTCGTCTTCTTATAAGGTTGTAACTATTAAAATAAAATGCCTACGACGGTAACCACATACAGGGTGCGGCATCTTTAAAATAAATTAGTAATGCTGTTAATCTATCAGTAAGGGTCTTTGAGGTCGAATGAGAATACATTTTTATCCTCAACATTGTAGACAAAGTAGATACAATTTACAAAGATACAAGTAATTATCGTCAAAGTGATAACTTCTTGTGAATAGTAATTTGATATGGTAGTGAATAAATTTAAAATTCGATTTTTATTATTTCTAACCTATAAGTTAACCTCAGATATATAAACCAGGAGTAACAACAACATGTACGTAAAACATAGACTACATTTATGACCATATATCTTATATTAAAAAGGATTGCACTTGACTTGCAATCTGCAGGTCCTGGGTTCGAATCCCGTAATGTACCAATGTGTTTTTTTCGATTTCCGATTTACATAAGTACATTTATCCGACGTTCTTACGGTGAAGGAAAAACATCGTGATGCAATCTGCACATATATGAGAAGAAATTCAAAGATATGTGTGAAGTCAACCAAACCGCACTTGGCCAGCGTGGTTGACTAAGGCCTAGTCACCCCTAACTTAGGGTAGACTCCGAGCCCCTCGGTGGGGACGTATAGTGAACTGACGATGATCTAACATAAAAAAATGAAGAAGCTTTCAAAGATTATATTGTTCATTACACTCAAGGCTAAAGTATTATAAGTAGTTATCAATACGATGTTTAAAGTTAATCTGTAGTAATATTATAAAGAGGAAATTATTGTTTGTTTGTTAGTTTGTATTAAATAGGTTCCAAAGCTATTGAACCGATTTAAAAATTCTTTCATTGTTGGGAAGCTACATTAGCCCCAGGTGATATAGACTATTTTTATTACGGCGAACAACGTCGCGGGTTACTGCTAGTGGGTTATTAAGTTATAATTTACGTATACTGACAAGTGTTAGTTGTTACTGTAGTTATTAGTAGATAATTATCTGATATCACGATAAACACTATGATTATGATGTTAAACGTATAAAAAACAGAGTTGAATTGTGTTACATCTTTGTGTCTTCACTGTGTTTGTGTGTCCAGATGTAACAATAGAGTAGAACAGTGTGGAAGAGCAGTAGGACAGTTAAATGCTATTGTTTGAATATTTTTTTATATAAGAGAATGAAGAACCCTAAGTCGTAGCTGTTTGGAAATACTGCGGAGAACAGATAATTCCACAGAGCGGCTATGCGAGGTAGAAAATTTCGCGAAAACCGCACGGTTATGGATTGCCAGCCATCATGATGGTGTGGTGGAATCTGGTGGTCTGTCGTGTCGTCTGATGACGGAACTCGGCTTCAGGAATTGTCCTAAACAATTCTTCATAGCACAGCCCGTGGTCTACTCTGTCTTTTACGTTTAAATAATAGCAGTATTGTTCTGTCTCATTGTGTTACCCTCGTGTGAAACAACGTAACATTATAGGCGAGTGGAGTCGATTATAAATCGATTGTCGGCATCGGGTCCGTGTATCGATTATGGCCGATTATTGATTCTGATTTATAGCGCCATGGATACGTCTATCATCAACTGATTTAATAATGTTATAGTTTATCGAATAGTGAAAGTCGTGCACCCAGTGATGTATAACATAATTTTGTTTTTATTTATTTTTAGCGGCTCCAAAAAGGTTAAGATTCAATCGAGTTATAGAAGAGTGTTGTTATTTATCAAAGAATTTTTATTTCTTTATAGAAAAAAATGTAGGGTTTAATAATACCACAAATTAAATGTGAAAAGATACACTTAAATCTTAATATTTACCTTTAGCTATGTATGTAGTAGAGATACCATAAAATACTCATTACATAATTTTTAATTTGTATACAAAACTCCAATATCTACCACAAACAAAGAAAAATTAACCAAAAACACATTTTCACAGCTGAAAAAAAATATTCCAAATTCAAAAGAAAAAAAATTGCTTATAATTTTATATTGTGTAACATCACTTTAAGGGTTCACTAAGTAAGCTTGTTCCTAACATCTCTTTATTCCCATGGCTATTATAAATGAAGAGACGCGTCGACTGGCGATGCCGACGATTACTATCATTACGTTTATCGTTAGCCCGTAGCATGCGCAAAGCGAACTATTTTATATACGGAAGTTGTTCCGATGTTATACTAGCTGACAACCCTGACTACGTCCGCACGAAAATAAAGAATATCTTAATTAGTAGCCTATGTGATCTCCTAGGTTATGTTCTACATCTATGCCAAATTTTAGCAAGATCCATGCAGCGGTTACGGAGATACTGTATAACAAATACCCATCCATCTATTCAAACATTCGCATTTATAATATTAGAAAGATATGATAGTATACCAATGATAATTAACACGTTAGAACGTGAAAGGAAATTAGAACAAAGTATTTGACAATATTTAATGTCTCTCAGTGGTACAGTTACCAGGAACTATCCCAAAAATGATATAATGATGGACTAAAAGCCTTATGATTCTTTATCTATTTTAAAACAGAACAAAGAGCAGAACAGAACAGAATAGACAATTAAATAACGATTACGCACCAATACGTGGTCAGCAATTCAAACTGAAGTTACCAGATTTAAAATAGACCAGACCACCCAAGTTCGTTAAACTTCATTTATTAATCTTTTAAAAATCGTCATTATTTTAACGTTATTATAATAAAATTACAAATTAAAAGAGAACACTATCTTTTTTCGTTCTATTTCTCATAAAGCAAAATAAATTTAGTTGGTCACGTTATTAATATAGCATTTGTGTTATTTTATATTTTAATATCTTAATAAGAAAGCAATAAGAGGCTGTTGGTGGGCTGGGATAATAGCTGAATGTGTGGTCCGTTCAGTTTGCAAGCTTGACGGCGGATGTCGATAAATCTAAGTCTTGCAAACAAGAAGCAAACTCTAGTACTACGAGATAATAAAATATCTCATTCCTTCCGTATTTACATACACAATTACAACTTTTGTTAGGCTGCATATCTATATGAATTGTGTGTTTTAAAAATAGATTCTTCTTAAAGAGTATTGACTGGAGAGTTTGTGATTAAAGTATTTTAATCTCCTTCATCACAAAATGAAATAAATTTAATTTAAATTTGCTGAGTACGTGGGACTTTCTAAGGCAAAAATCGATCGATAGTTTAAGATATCAATACCACATGTAAATGATTAACATAGATTCATCTTACTAATTATTGTATATACGAATGTTTGTATGGATGGATGGATGAATATTTTATAGAAGCTATCTCTAGAACGGCTGCATGGTTCTCGCTGGCACGCATAGGTGTAGAACATAGTCTGGAAGAACAAATATGCAACTAATTAAGTATTTCAAATATGCGGGCGACAGCTTGTTTATAAAATTAAGGGTTTTTACATTTAAGTGATAAATAAGACACGTATAATTTATAAATTTATCGAGTCAATATGTCCAACACTAGTGTTGAAACCTGCTCTTGTTTTTTAATTTCCTAAAGGATGCTGATAATTGATTCTCGTAACCCACATGTTTCAACCCCGTAAATACTATGGGAGCATTTGGTCTTTACAAAAAGAACATTGTGCTTAACATCACAATATTTGGCAGAATATTGGCAGTATTCTTATTATTAGCATACTTGCTGTTGACCGCGACCCTGTCCGCGCGGAATTAAAAAACTAAATTAGTAGCCTATATATTCTTCCATACTATGTTTGGCCGTATCTGTTGAGCCGTCCTAGAGATACATTCTAACAAACATCCGTCTATATATCCAAACATTCGCATTTATAATAATAGTAGATTAATTTTTTAAATTTTCGAATTCATTGCCTTTAGTTTATATTATATAATTGCTATTAGATAAATAAAAATATCTTTGAGAATCAATGCTCTATGCTTCTTGCAAGAGTTTTTAATTGTTTTTTTTTGTGTAGATACTATGACTTTCTTCGTATACGAAGTTATATGAATGTCATAGATGTGAAAGGTATTTCACCTCCAACGGATTTTCATCAAGAGTGTAGCGTATCGAATGAATAAGTGCAACGACAAAGGATCCCTCGGGAACGAAAAGCGGTTTTTGACGAGGAAATGCACTTGTCTCCTCTTTCAAATTACCCGCAATAAATCACGTAACGTCGCTTCAAAGTAATAACACCATAGAGAATTATAGGAGATTCAATAAATTGAGATATATTACATTCGCAAAGCTGAAAATAATCAATATAGGAGACGCCATCTTGTGAGTAAAAACAATGCGCAAAAAACGTTGAAAACTTAAGCGATGAATATGATTCAGGCAATATTAATTGTTTAAAACTGTTCCATTTCTCTGTGGTTGAAGTGATGTGGTATAGACTTGCACTTTGCAAAGTTTGTATGTCGTTCACACGTCAGTTGAGAACGCACGTCAGAGAGGCGATGCACGGAAACACGTATGTGATACTCGTCTAAATTAATTGTGAATTATAATTATTGTTTATAATATTCAGTGATCTGTTAAAGTTATATCAAGTTATTGGAATGGTACGGTAAGTGTTTTTTTTAGGACTGTGTATATATTTTTGTTATATTTTGTACATGGTACACGATTTTTAAAAAATTAAATCCTATAATATGAATATGAAAGTTAGGCTGTATGGACTGATGTTGGTTGGAAGGTATTGGAGAATGGCTAAACAAATCTTGATGAAATTTTGAACAGATGTTGAACATAGTCTGCAAGAATACGCTACTTACTAATTTTTCTTTAATTCTGCGCGAACGGAGTAGCGGACAAAAGCTAGTATGATATAAACGTAGTATTATTTACTCGATTTTATTCTTTTTTATAGTTGACAAGTTTTATTTGAACTCGTTGATACATAATTTGTAAAATAACTTTTATATTAAGATCCTAATAAAGGTGGACGATATGTCAAGTGAGATCGCGGGATACAGCTAGTACGATATTTTTTGTTAAAGTTATATAGCTGTCGCCCGCCACTTAGACCGCGCTATATTAAAAAAATATAAGTAGCCTATGTGTTCTTTCAGACTATGTTTTACATCTGTGCCAAATTTCATCAAAATCCGTGGAGACTTTCCTGAGGTATCTTCAAACAAATATCCATCTATCTAAACTTTCACATTTATAATATTCGTAAGATAAGACTAAATTGAATCGGAAATGGTCTTCACAATATCATGATATTTGAATAGCCGCTGCAATGTGTATCGGTCGGTTATTTGCTATGTTGATATACTATGTTGTATGATGCTTGCCACGTGCATGATAACAGGTTGTTCTGTTTACACCTACGATACACTAACAGCGGGAAGCGATTCTTTCAATATGTACATCTATACTTAATATTATAAAGCGGAAGAGTTTGTTTAAACGCGCTAATCTCAGGAACTACTTGTCCGAAGGCTTTAGGCTATATAACATTACGCTGCGACCAATCGTTTTTTTTTAATTCCACGCGGACGGAGAGTCGGGCGACAGCTAACAAAAAATAAATATGAGAGGAGATAAATATAAACCTAACCGACCCTAATCAAGCTGTATTTTTTCTACATAATTATCTTATTATACTTCTTACTAATATTATAAATGCGAATGTTTAAATAGATGGATGTTTGTTAGAAGGTATCGTCAGAAAGGTTCAACAGATCTTGACGAAATTTGGCATAGATGTAGAAAATAGTCAAGAAGATTGGCTACTAATAAAGTTCTCTTTAATTGCGCGCGAATGAAATCTCGGGCGCCAGCTAATTATGCTGTCAAACGAATTTCAATTATTGTTCGACTTTTAAATTTCTTACAAAATAAATATTAGGATTTAATGTGATCACACCCTTATATTACTTGCACAAGGTTGTTTAAAGTACGTAAAAACGTACAGATATAAATAAGACATTTTGATGATACACATATTTCAGTAAGTTGGTAAAAATATTGTTTATGTTTTTATTATCGACCAACTCTTTAATTTATTCATAGTTCAGTAAAGCATAATGTGTCATTTCATTTGCCTATGCCTGTTTGTCGCTATTAATCTGAACTAGATAGAGGTCGTAGAGTGAATTTAAATCATAAAATCTGCTTGCCGTACTGTCTTGCACATATGTTTTGCATTGGAAATGCCGTATGCTGTGAGCTTTTACGAGATTTTACTAGCAGATGTTACTAACGTATTACATGTCGGAAATACGCATCTCACTTGCTATAATTATATATACTGGCAACATAGTTTGGATAATTATTGTTATTATATTTGTACCATATTATAATTATGAAGATAGTGACCCTTAGACGATTCTCTTTTCACATGAACATTCAGAGCTTAATAAAGTGTTACGTTTAACGTCTAATTTAGTAAAAATATTGGTATACTATTTTTGAAACTACCATCAATAACCACTTATTTGCACGGTTCAGATAAGTAATGCAGTCACCACGAGACTTATAAAAACAAGCTTTTATTATAATCTTGTTATTTAAAAGAATTGTAAATATTAAAAAAGATCGTCAAGACGATTCAAACGAGCATAATCTCGATTAGTTTGTTTCATTGCGAAGTTCCTATGACAACCATCCAGCTCCATAATCTAGTTAACACTATGTCATCATGATATTGCAATATTATTTTTTTTATATCAAAAGGTGGCAAACGAGCGAGCCGCCACCTGAAACGCTGAAATAGCGAAGTGACCGTTGCCCATAGACATACGCATTTGCATATGCGTCGCCTACCTTTAATCGACGGAGGAGAGGATTCACAGAAAGAAAAATCAAAAATCTTCCCTTTCCATGCATCCTCTCATCCGGAAAGTTCAGTTCCACTTCCCATCCTTTCTTTATAAGAAAACGGGTGCGAAGGGAAAGTGGACTAAATTAGGCCGCTGGCCGCACACTCATCAGACGAAACGCGGAATTGCTTCCACTTCACGCCTGTCTTCTGTGTGGTCGTGGTATTTCACCGGGCGAGCCGGGTCAATTCGTGCGAAGATGTTAAAGCGGGCTCTACCACTGTCATGCGATTTACATATGTATTCACAATTTCGTCTCAATTAGTAACCAGAAAGATTTGCAAGATTTGATGACAAACATCGGTACATACGAAATAGGAGCTTGTAAAAACTAATAACTCTCACATTGCCGAATAAATCCTAAACATAAAAGTACTAAATCAACATTCCTAGTTGTTATATTAGACATTAATGACTGCATGGTCGTGTTGAAGGAGCGTAAGTAATGCGTTGGCTGGGACAGGAAGAGAACCCGACACCGGGGCTAATGGCGCCCCGCTGACGCACTAGATGTCGTCGTACGCACTTGCCGCGACAGTTTGCGACTTCGGCATTGTATTACACCCTCCACGCTCATAACTTTCGCTTCGAATAACTAAGATAGTTCTAGTTTAGTACAGTCTATAAATAACTTCGACCGTCTTTATTGATTATAAAATCATCTTCTTAGCATGCGGATCAGATGTCATATCTTAAGCTTTTTGAGCGCCCTGGTACCTCATCTTATACAAGAAGTAAATACAACTAAAGCTTTCTGCGTGTGACGGAATGCATGGATCGGTTCATTGCTGCAATATTAACTGACTAGCTGCTGCCCGCGACTCCGTCCGTGCGGAACTTAATTAGTATGTAGAACACATATCCAAACAATGTTCTACATTTATGCCAAATTTTAGAGAAATCCATGCTACGATGATACGAGAGCCATTCTGCTAAGAAAGAGGAAGCGTTTTCATATAAATCGTAATAAAATGATGTAAGACATGCAGTTTTCTTTGTTTTTAATCTTTGGGTTAAATGAAGTTACTTTTTTAATTTGTAATTTCTGATATAAATTGTAATTTGGATAATAAAATGAACAAGGTACAATGCTACCGCATAGTAAGAGTTTAATCGAGCGATCGGTCATGTGAGTGCAGAGAACGACGACCGACACCGCCTCTACTACTCAATGTTGTGATCATTTAGTCAATATCTACGTAATCATATAGAGTTGATACAACGTATGATACAAATTCCTGGGTATAAATTCAGCCACGTACTTTTAGTTATTATTAGTTAGTCATTTGGCGCGAATGGCCCGCATTCATTTCCAAGTCAAGTGTTGGAATGATTAGGGGACATAAACTTTGATATTTTAATAAGACTAGTGTAGCGCCGATACACCCGCACAGTGTCGGATTTTCTTCCTAACAGTACCAATGTTTTTTCCGATTTTCTATTTACTTATGTACATTTATTCACTACTGCACATATCTAATAAGAGATTAAAAGATATATGTGAAGTCAACTCGCACTGGGTCAGCGTGGTTGACTATGACCTAGTCATCCGTAACTTAGAGTAGGCTACGAGTCCCTCAGTGGGGACGTATAGTGAGCTGATGATGATATATGTGTTCGTATTACTGTAAAATACTACTCCAGTGCGGTGTCAATTATATCAGTACATATTGTTGACTCTATTTTGTCAAAGAGAATGAAAGGGATGTCAATATCTTTTAATACAGCAGGCAGCACTCAAATTATACGGTAAAAAGCTAATTGAAAATTGAACAATCGATACAAGATTAAATTGGTTTTGTCATAACATTTTTGTTTGATTATGTAACGCTTTTCGTTTTGTAATATAATAAGATAGAAGAATAACAATTGTCTTATTGTTAATTAATATTCAGTATGATCTTTCAATTACATAATTTTATTAGATTGAAAGTTGTAACAACTCTATATGTATATATAAAAATATGATTGCACAATCCCCGCCACCCGATTAATGTTGGACACGCTGTAAAATTTAATTTATTTACATATCGATATAATGGCTGAGTGATTTTCGGTTCTCGGCGTACAACAGCATTCAATGGGGAACTATTTAATTTGATTATTGTGAAACAATCGACAGATTTACGCTAATAAATTTAATAATAATAAGGAAGTTACTTAGTGTAGATTTAATAAGAAACGTATACTAAGGACATGTTAAGCAAACATTAAACTTTGTGGCAAGCACTTGAGAATACAATAGTATAAAGATAGAGAAAATTGTCTAAGCTTAAGCGCTAGTGTAAAGGATGGTAACATAGCATTTAACCGTTTAATAGCCGCTTAGATTTTGCAGGAATTTCAAGATAGGATTGTATTAGTATGGTAACAAACTGGTGATTAGCTGACTGGTTAGCGAGAGGCCACCGTGCCTCTCATCAAATAGATACAATCTTAGCGCCGGACTTGCCGTGAACAGAATACTTTTCCAATGAGCTAGTATACAGGCATACGGGTACATTTCTGTATATATTTATTTTTCTTTAAATACCTTTAATGGTTTTATAAGAAAGTTTAAATAGTTAGTATTGTTTTAATGTTAAAATGATTTTGATGAATGAAAATGATTTTAAAATGAAGTGATAGCTTTGAAGTTAATGTACAATTTTAGAGTAATTTGGTTTAACAAACAAAACTTTCAATGGGAATAATCGTCTAAAAGGAAACACCAATCGACAGCTTTGAAATTTTCATATTAAAAATCTATTTAACACCTAAACCTCAAATATATTTTATCATTAACTTAAATAAAATTTTTGAACAAATAACATAATTCTCTGGTTTATTAAATTAAGTAATAAAAACATATGATTGTTGCGTAATCTTTAATCTTTTAAACCAATAAATATAATGTCCATATTGACAATTGACGGAGGTCAAGCTTTGAACATAAAAGATTACAGAGTTTGTTAACCTAATCCCTAAAAGCAATGCTTAATGTCTGACGTTAATTCCTTTAGTCAATGTTAACGGCGTCAGCGGAGTCGTAATCCTATTAAATGTACGTGGACATAAATTTAGTTTATTTATATGTGTAGTGACAGCCGAATAAATTATACCATTGGTATCATCATTTTAATATATAAAACTGAATAACGTTTTTCATATAGAATATTGAATAGTAATGGCTTTATGACACTGAAAGTGCTTGACTGCAAAATAAGATAACATATTCAAACTCTTTGGTTACTGTCAAGGAGTTCGAACTGGCCAGAAATACGTCGCGCGAAAAAAAGAAATTTAAAATAAACAGCTGACAGTCGCACGGTTATCAGTTGAAAAGAATGTTTTCATGTGGCATGTTGTTGCTTGATTGTAAATATTTTTAAATGGGCATAGGTAAATGGTAGCATTCAGCCATAAAATTAATTAAAATCTTGGGCAGTTAATAAAACTCGTTACCTGAGTATTGTCATCACTTTTAACAATGTATTTTAATTTGGTTTTATTTAACGACAAATTGCACGGTCCATTTACAAATATCTTTCGAACCGTTAAATTTAGTAGGTATAGTGAATTTGGAACTATCGTTCAGGATATAGTTAACATGTAATTTACATTTTAAATAACGTTTTTGTTTGGTTAATTTTATATTGTTTGATGACCCTATATCGGGAACTAACGTAATCTGAACGGAAATTTTGACAGTTTAATAAAATTACGAGATTGTTGTTGGATGTGTAAACTCCTTTTTACGCCAATAACATTATTTCTTATGCAACTAACTTGTGTAACCGAAACTAAGCAATTTGAGATATGTTTAATTACAGATAAAGACTCAATAAAATGTATAATTGCCTTACTGTCTAATTATTTGGGCTACAAAAAGATAATTTAAATTCCTTGCTTTTTTCGAACATCTTTTAGTTTTATTAAGTTTTATGGCCAGTGTTTTAGCGTCTTTGAACGAGAAATTCAAACACTATGATTAGATTTGGAATATTTATTTTAAACCATTAAAAAGCCATGATTGATACGATGATGGCAACACATTTAATATTATGTAATTTTATAGCTTAGTTGACAAAATTTTATTGAAATGCCTTTAATTTCTTTACTGTATAGTTTTAGACAGTATCAATTAGAATCTTTTGGCGCGAATGACGTGCTTTCGTTACAAAGTCCTGTGTCAGAATGAATAGTGAGGGGACATAAACGTCGATATTTTAGTAAGGCTAGTGTTGCGTTAATACACTGACAATTCGGTCTTTCTTCCTAACAATAGATAGAGCAAGAGAAAACTATAGTCTTTCCTTCGGGTTATAATTATGCGCGGGTTGACTGATTTAGTACACTTGATGACGTCACCTCTTAGCACTAGCTGTCTGGAAATCGAAACGTGTCCGTCACACTGTGTTTTCGACGCTTAACTATTCAAATATCCTCTCTACAACACATTTGATATTACCTAACATTTATAATTAAATTAACGAATGCATTATACTAGAAAAGAAAAACGTCATTGCAATGTGTGTGGGGGTCGTTGACCCCCTGAAATCATGGGTGTTCAATAGTTATGTGATTATGTCCAATACCGCGCGATCGTTGTCGCCTGTTGACCCCCGACTCTATCAAGTAGCCTCGTCTATTTATCGTCCTCTTCAATTATTTGCTTTTGTTATTGTCCTTGAATTGTCAATTTGTTGGCCACTAAAAATGGCTTTACGTAATTGTTGGTTTAACATTGTGATCTCTTTATTGCTGGAAAGATGAATGGATGTGCAATATTTAATTGAAATGCCATAGAATCTATTACATATTCTATTTTATGTAAATCGGTTGAACTAGCCCGGTTAACAATGTGCAAAAAAAGATTTACCGTTGGTTTTTGACATCAAAATCTCTGTATAAAACACTAGCTAGACTAGACTCCGTCTGCGCGATACTACAAAAAACGTAATTAGTAACCTATGTGTTCTTCCAGGCAATGTTCTACATTTGTGCTAAATTTCAGCGAGATCCATACAGCCGTTCTCGAGATACCCTCAAACAAACATCCATCCATCCATCCAAACTTTCGCATTTATAATATTAGAAAGATATCGTTATCTATAGACGTAGTTGTTTTGATTTCTTCCAATAATTCTAGAATTTCCTCTTTTGGGTACATACTATTTCTTGGATTTTTTTTTAAAATTATAGTAAAAGAAGTTAGGTGTAAATTCCAAATATATCCTGGTATGCATAGGACTTTCAAAGTGAGAATCTTACGCAAACAGCAACGTCTAAATTACTAAGCAAGTTTACGACGCAAGCTTGCGGTTTAACTTTTACCTAAACCGCGAGAAAAGCCGGCGTATGTCAGTAGCTTTAGGCCGCGGCGTGTGACATGCGGTCTTAGGGCCAATGCACACATCACTCTTCCTACTTCGTGTGTCAATCACGTTAGACCAGAGATTCCCAAACTATTTCTGATAGACCCATTTCTTAACACTGATTTCACTTAATCCCATACTGGTAAAATTTATTTTTCAATTTGTGAGCCCTCCACTTTAATTTCTCACGTACACTCTCGCTAGAACTTCCGTGGACCCTAGGGGGTCTTGGGCCACTTTGGGAATCACTGTAAGACCTTGTTATAGCTATAATAGGATAAATAGGTTTTTGTATTATTATAAAACACTTTGTTACTTTTTGCTGATTATCGAAAGACCGTTATATCGTATTATGTTTTTCCACTTGCGAGTACATTTTCTTATTAAATTGTGATTCCTCGGCAATTTTTGCCTGTAATAGGATTAATAGATAAGAACATAGATTGAAGAGATGCAAAGAGTTTTGCTAAGTCCTAAACTATTCATTTTGAAAGTTCTTAAATTGGAAGTAGTTATTGTAAAATGAATAGTCTATTCTGAAAATATACTTTCGGTCTAGTTTGAAATGGTACATTTAAATGTATGGTTGGATGGATGGATGTTTGAAGGAATATCCAGAACGGCTGAACGGATCCCATGTATCTTACTGATATTTGGCATAGATATAGAACATAGTCTAGAAGAACATATAGGCTAGTAATTATTTAAATTTCGTTTGAACGGAGAAGGGCGATAAGTTATGCAATAAATAATATGTGCACTATTTAATACTGGCACTTTGTAATTTCTAAATTCCAGTAGGTCAGTAAATCGTGTATGTATGAGGTCAGAGGTGGGTGCCCTTACTGGAAGTCCGCTAAGCGACGATAATTGGGCCCTAACTTGCACCACTCATCTTACTAATTCGACTACTGTTTGAATAAACAGTTATAAACTGTAGACGATGTCGCGACTTTTCCAAAGATCACGTACAATTTGTAATTGGCTATTTACAATTCAATAAGCAAAGAGTCTTCATTGATACAGATTAAAAATAAACTATTAACCTACCAATTTATATTTGTGTATTGGAATATGATAAAAACATTTTTATTTTGTTTCATAATACTAAATGTTAATATGTATTTAGTCAAATTATCTGCAAAGTATTATTCTTTGTATTAAGTTATAAGTTAAAACGATAAAGTATCTTCGTTCACATTTACAAGTTTCTAAGCAAGTTTGGTAAAATTTTCAATGAATTCCTTAATTGAATTTGATATCGATTAATTCTTCAAGTGGGTACTTGCGTGCGGTGTTACACAGCCACGTGTTACGACAAGAGGGTGCTTAAGTTTTAATTAGGACAACGCACAAATCTCACGCCGGACCATGATCTTTCAAGGACAACTTTCTCTCAAATGATTTTCATCCACATGTAAGTAAACTGTACGTATATGTATGATAGTGAGTAAAAATAATATAATAATACCTCGGGATGCAGCAAACTTTAATAGTAGATTCTTAACCCTTAATTTGGTGGTGTCCAGTGTGACGAACAACCAATTAAAAAAAATCTACTGTACTAGTTTAGAGAAAATTACGTAAGTATGACTTTATTAAAAAAAAAAGTTTTTTTGCTACAAAAAATTTCGTCGAATTAAGGGTTAACATATTAGCTCTTCTACGGGAAGAATTCATAAATGTAAATCGTTTGTTAAACTAGCTCTCACCTGCGACTCCATGCACGGAATTAAAACTTAGTAGTCTATGCGTTCTTCCAGATTATGTTCTACATATTTGTCTTTCAGCGGGATCCGTCTAGCTGTAATAGATATATCTTATAACAAACAACCATCTATCTAAAAAAACGCATGTTTAATATTGGTAACACTAGCTTCCGCATGCGACTCTGTCCGTTCGGAATTAAATTAAACATAATTAGTAGCCTATATGTTCTTTCAGACTATGCTCTATATGTATGCTAAATTTTATTTGAGATCCGTTGATCTGTTCTGGAGATATACCTTCAAATTAACATCCATTCATCCATCTAAACATTCGCGTTAGTAGCATAACCTAGTAAAAGTAAAAAAAATCCTATGAGTGTAAAAAAGAACACTAACATACATATATTCACAGCAGTTATCTATTATCTTATGTAACAAAGTGAAATAGGTCGTGTTGAGGACAATAAAAATTTATCAGCGGTGGAACAGACGACTTAGCGGCAAAGTAATGAAGTACTATAGCTATTAGACCACCAAGAGTGACGGTGAAAGGAAAGTATTCAGTCGACGATGTATTACGGGAATTTGGTAACATTAAAAACGACTTCGATTTGGAATAAATTAGAGAAAATAGTGTGATCGAATATGGTGTTATTTTTAACGCATGTTAATGATGGCGATCATCAACACGAACGATTTTGTGAATTGAATCTTTTAGTATCACATCTAAAAGACAGTACCTGGACAGCTTTGCTAGGTATTTTTTTTGAATTGTGTTTTTTGGATATTTAAGTACGAATAACTAATAAAATGATGAAATGTGAATAATATTTTTCGATCTAACCGTAGAAGACCGATCCGTAGAAGAGATAATATATATATATATTTATACAAGAATTGCTCATTTAAAGATATAAGATTAGAATATAAAATGCACAAAATTTTATATTTTCATTAATTTTTAAGAATAAAATAGCAGATTAGTTATGTTATTATACAGAATTCAGTATAAATAATAGAAGTGGCATCATATCGCTGCCCACGATACAGGCATATAACCATAAATGGTAATTTAAGTTAAATTTAATTTCTCAGTTATGTGCAATTTTTATGTTATTTATTGTTTTTGATATAAATAAAAACTTTTTCTTCTTTCTTTTTTTGGTGCTGGGTTTGGTGACAAATGGCTACTTGAATATTACTAAAAGGTACTTGTCCTGTAGATCGTAATTGTATGTACTTAAGTTTTCAATTAGTTTTTAAGTTGTTCCTAAAAGAACGTTCGAATTTTATATTACACTAGCAGTTTTCTGAATTTCGTCCGCGCGAAATTTTAAAACTAGCAATAAATTTTGCCTATGTCATATTTGCTTCCATATTTTTTTGCATATTTTTCCAATTAGTTCAGTAGTTTTAGAGCCTATCGAATGCAAACAAATAAATAATAAAATAAGATTCAATTAGAAATATAAAGTAAACTAAAAATACATGATGTGATTTTATTGGTTAATCGTACTATACCCAGATAAAAATACGGATTTCTTGTTCTTATTTTAAATTCGATAGACGGAAAAAAGGACATGCTGTTTATATTAATGTCCATCGTATAATTTAACCAAAACATTAGATAAATTGTTAGTATTATTAATAACATGCGAGGGACCACATCATTCTATTGTTTGCCTGCATCATAATTATAAAATAACAAAACACGATTGCCCACGACGTTTATGTCTTGCTAACAATTGAATGACGAATGAGTTTTATACAGTTTCAGTAATCAGAGATCGATATTCGGCCAATACATAATAATTTTCAGTTGTGTGAATGTGTGCTCCTGTCTTGTTTAACAATTGCGTTTCGTATTGGAATTAAGATTTTGTAAGTGTAATTAAATTAAAAATTATTATATTTTGTATTTGGTTTTATATTTTTGTTGATTTTTTATAATACTACATAATTTGAGGTTATTTATCTGTTTATAGACATGTTTGTTGATTTGGAATTAATTCTTTAACGTGTAACAATCCCATATTAAAGTGAAGGTAATTTTAAAATTACCAATTTTATTATTATTAAGTTATCATGATTGTTTTGGCTTAGTATGATTATTTTATATTTCTAAGCTAAAGTTTATATGAATTATATTTAAATTACGATTAGACAAAGCTTTCTTTCAGTTAGATGTTTATAGAACTCATAGCACATCATCTATGGTAAGTTTGATATAATTTGCCGTGCGAATGTGGCTTAAGTGATAATTTCACGGCAGGACCCATTGCTATTACAAAGCAATCATCAACGGAGCCTATTTCCTCTTCACGAGGCATGGTTTTACAGCCAGTACTACGCTGTCCAGTCGTACCATAGCAACCTACACGGCCACACTCTAGTTCAGTGCGTTAAGCCCTTCGCGCATGTCAAAAAAGTTGTACCTTAAAGTTTTGGTACGAAGCACAGATTAAAAATTTTACTAGGACATTTTTGTGAATAATGTAAGTTGATTTTTGTTTCCTTTAATTTACGTAATAATAATGTTTGAAAGATTATATTATGTTCATAATTTCTTTACAATAGTTTATTTTATTTTAACGATTTTATTAGTTAACCTTATAATTATTTGCTTTTATAGGTGCGCTCTAGTTAATATACTATTCCCTATTATTTTTTTTATTTAATAACATTATGTGTTGATATGTGTAAATTTTGTACAGTAATTTTAATATAAATTTTATTAGTTATGATTGTTATAAAATTGTTGAGTTCGCAACTTCGAACTTGGGACTACGATTTAAGAAAACGGAACATAAAGTTCTTATGATTTGCTATTTTAAATGTAGAAATGCTTTTGAATCGATTATTAGGTTGAAGCGTTAGATAATAAAGGTGGGCAGTATATAAATCCCAGTTTTGTTATCGTTTAAAACGTGTTTTTTTTGTGGCGCGTGCTACATGAAAGAGCATCGCCACATCGCCACGGTTTCATGAGATGACCCAATTCAATCTTTCGTTTTATTTACCTTACTAATGTTAACGCAATGATATGAACCGGCCTCATTTAGTACATTTTGTAAGCTTTTGATTTCGCTTAATCTTTTGCTGAATCCTAAATGGTTTATAATCTGTTGTTAGCAGCTCCTTAAATTAACGCAATTTAAGTTATTGACGTAATCATTTAAAAGGAAGAAATCACCTCTATGTTATTCATTTAATATTATAAATGCGAAAGTTTAGATGGATAAATGTTTGTTAGAAGATATCTACGAAACGACTCAACGGATCTTGATGAAATTTTTCACAGATATATTCTGAATATACAAGAACATATTCTCGAAGAACACATAGGCTACGTATGTTTTAATTTACCGCGGACAGAGTCGCGGGCGACAGCTATTTAATAAGAAAGGTAATTTGAAAGTAAGAAATTACCTCTATCATACTATAGTTAGTACTCGTTCCTTGCTAGACATTTCAATGAGGAAAATACAAGAGTGGTATGTCACGACCGTGCAAATTAGTAATACGTGATCGCCGCTTTACCCTTTAGGGCAGGGTCGCAATTTATTTAAAAAAAAAAACATCGTTATTGATTTTCAATGTAACTACACTATATAAGTATGATATCAGTTAGTTTTTAAAAATTGCAATAAATATAAACTTAGTAATATATTATTTCCCTTTCGCCTTCCATCCCTACCTTGCTTTTAGTTGCTTTGTTGTTTTCCACATGTTCTCGTTTAACAGAGGTACATTTTAAGCTTTATAATTTTTATTTTCCCAAAGATGTGTGAAGTTTAGAAGTGAACTCGATTTAATATGTCTTGCAAAACTAAGCAGGTCATTGTATCTTATGTGTTACGTATCATTAACACACAATATGGCGATAACGTGATACCCGGAGCTACGTTGTGGCGTAAGCCCTTATCAACGCCATCGCCAGAATATTTACCTGTCTTGTTTACGTGAACAGATAATGTCATATAAGAATAAAAAAAAATTTACGAACAATACACTAATAATTATTCGTGACATAATTGATTTATTTAACGTAACTTATGAATTAAAGTTGAAAGGGTTTTGATATTAAAAATAATTTACGAATTCTGTTCCTAAATGTAATTTTGAATTCTTATCTTAGATTCTTCTGTTGTAAATGAAAGTACGGACTATAGTTTCCACGCTTCTTTATTTAAAACTAGCTGTTGCCCGCGACTATCCGAGTGGAATAAAAAAAAATAATTAGTAGCTTATGTGTTCTTCCAGAATATGTTCTATATGTATGCCAAATTTAATCGCGATCCGTTCAGCCATCCATCTATCTTAACATTCGGATTTATAATATTAGTAAGAAGTAATATTTGGTTGGGATAAGGTTCCAAAAACATCAGCAGCTCTTGATTCACCAATTTGTTCTAAAACAAACAAAAAAACAATCGCCGTTAAGATCTAACGTTCATATCAAAACGACCCATTCACGTCCAAGTGAGCTTTCTGAACGAAGTGAGTCATTGTTCACACGATACGTTGTTTGTTTCTTATCTTATTACTTCCTCTTTCTCAAGTGTCCAAGCTTGTGTACACTATTGAGATATTTTTTATTAATCCGCCGACGGTTCTCTTGTGGTTGTAAATAGATAGACTTTATACGGTGTTTTATTAACTGATAAACTCTGACCGGAGACATGCATCTGTTGTCAAAACGAGAAGCGTTTAATCTCTTAATCTCTGCCCACCTCTTCCTTGGATGAAGACATGCTAGTCTGTACGGAAATAGCGTTATCATTACGTGCTTTTTTCTATCTTTTTAAATAATGTGGGATTTATTGTCAATCAAAACTGGTGTTGAGTCAGAAATCAGTTATAGATTCGAATGTCAATTGTTTTGTCAAATCTTACTAATATTATAAATGCGAATGTTTAGATGGATGGATGTTTGTTTGAAGGTATCTCCAGAACGGCAAAACAGATCTCGATGAAATTTGGCATTGATGTAGAACATAGTCTGTATTCGCGGGCGACAGCTAGTATTAACATGTATACATGGTGAGGACGTACATATAAGAATTAACTAAACGATGAAAAGATCTTTCTAACGCTGATATAATCAAAAACACATAGAATATACCTATATGTAACTTTGAAATACAAAAGAAAAAATAAGGATCATCCAAAACAAAAGAATGGCGTTTTACTATATAATAAATATCTCTCACGTTTAATACATTTGCGTCAATTTAATTTCGTTCTTTTTTTGTTTCAGGTTATTGATTTTGTGCTAAGCTTTCCTCTGAAGATGCTTAAAACAGTCATAGATTGATATTCAATGACACAATGTACCTCGAACAAATTTTAGTGTAGTGTTAAATTATTTAAAAGTACCTTATAAATGTTACGAATTACAATGGACAAGAGAAAGTTAAAGTGCTGGAATGTAAGTTTGCTGTGAAATAAAATGGAGCCACGGGGATATTCAACATCAAAAAATAAGCCCTATTGGTAAGTTAATATTGATTATTTTGATGGAAGATGAATTATTTTAATCCATATAACGTAGACCGAGACAATACTTATTAATAGATTCTACTTTAATATTATGTTTATTAGTTTGTACTTTGTAGTTTTTCGATTGTAGTAAGCGTACAAAATGTTGCCATATCTAAATATTACAATATTTGCAAAACTTTAAGAGTTGATTTACATTTAAAACGCATTATCAAGACAGCGAGTAAATACATGAAGTGTGAACACCGGCCTGCACTAGTGTTTATCCACAACAAATATTTTTATACGTGCTCGAAACGGTAAACCTTTTTTTCCGACGTCCATTCGAGACTCCTTAGAGAGTAAAAGTAAACATAAATTATACGCTCCATTCACTGCGCACGCGCTTACACAGGATTAAAAAAATAAGGTCAAGTGTCACATCGCTCGTAAAGATAGTCCTGGTCGTGTGAACCTCACCTACTAACTGTTTCCGATAATAAATCAAGATGGCGTCACTTTTGAACTTTACGTGAATGTTATTTTTTTTACCGACTGGGTCAGTTGTATGTTTATATAGATGAGTTTATTGTGGTCTAAAGGAGCAAAGTATTTGGATACTTATGTAAACATGACTTTAGTGACCACGTGTGTAACGGTTATTAGATATAGCAGTTGCCTGGCTTAATCCGCGCGAAATAAAAAAAAAATCTCTAATAAATATAGTCTACGTCATCCAGGGATAGTGTAGCTTCCCAATAATAAAAGAGTTTTTTATGTCGCCTGAGTAGTTTCAAAGTTCAATGCAATCAAACATTCATATTCTTCGTTATAAAATTTGTGTCGATTAAAAGGATTTCCTATATTATATACAATGTTATATATATTTTTAAACATACATAAGAACAATTTAGCTATAAATATATTATTTTTTAATTCAGTAGCTTGATATACTTAATATATTACTGCCTTTTATATTTTAATATATTTAATGTTTAATTGTAACACTGAGACATCAAAGCACTAATAAAGAGGGCAACATTTTTGGTGTTTGTGGATCGAAAGCGTATTAACATGGAAATAACGGCTATTGGCACTTTATAAGGCACTTAAGAAGTTCGTTCGGGCGTTTTACAGCCGTTTGATGGTTGTTATGGAGACGCGGGTGCGATCGCTTGTATCGTCCGGGTTTGAATCTCTAATGGAGATGTCTGGTTGCGTAAAAGTCTAAGAGCAGCGTGGGTGTCGTGACCCTACAGGTCAGCGGTTCTCAAACTCAATGGACAACTGAATATAAATAAACAAAAACAATCATTTTTTTTTATTCTTACCTGATTTTTAAAATAGGGTTTCGACTTTTTAAAGTAATAATTATAGTAATTTTATTATTCTTTAGATTTTTAGTTTATAAATGTGCAAAAATGTGTGAGGTGTAACAATTGTGCAGTGCATTTATATAGGCGCTTTTTTAACGCCCGTTAAAGTTTGGCGTTGTCGGTTGGCAAGTGATGAAATTTTTTAAATTATTCTTGCTTCCTTCGCCCAATGCTCAGAATGCAACATTGAGTGATAAAAAACATGTAAATTACACAATATATAAATTTGTTCTATTTGAACGCTTTTTATCGCGCGTTAAAAAAACGTCCGTGCCAATTTGGGCTTAATAATGTCGATACATATGAACATTGATTGTTCTGTGTATTTGGATTATCCCGATCAAAGTGAAAATAAATTGTCAAACATAAAAATTCCCACGATGACAACCCTATTGAATAAATAGCATGACGGAATCGTGAAAGCAATGTAAATAGGTATGTCAGGGAATCTGTGTCATAGTCTGTCACCCACGTCGTAACAAGTAAATCTTGGAAGAGCTACCGTTTGTTTTTGACAATGATTTAAGTTTACATCATCTTTGTTTATGGTCATACGTGTGAAACTGATCTATAGATATTAAAATGAGATATAGTTCCACAAAGGAATGAACATAAGAACAAGAAATGCTCTAGAAAAGCTTAAAGGAGCATAGAGAGTAAGAATATAATGGTTTAATATCCTATTTTACCGTAGGCTTCTGAGACCAAAATCTTCGCTTTAAACATGTTATCTCTGTTTTGTCAAAGATGAAACGAGGATAACGATATGTGTTGTACGGTGGTTTTGTTGTCAGAAATCAAAGGTTAATTGTTTAGAAACCTCGTAAAATAAGTTGACTTAAATTAAAAAACAATCATGAATATAATTGAAGCAATCTTTGCAGAAATATTTCAAATATTAGTTAGTTAAAATAATATAATTAAAAACAATAGGTCACCACCAATGGGTCGTATTAATTGTGGTTGAAAAATGGTCTTTGTGTTTTTAAAATGAGGAACAATATTTGGTATGATTTAATTGATTATATTAATTAATATTACATTACTAAGCTACTGCGTTTATTTTATAATTTATTGTTTGAAGTTTGAATGTTGTCTTATTTCCAGGGCTACAGTTGTGCAGTTGGCCATGCTCATAATGGCAACGAACATCGCTGCCGATTCTCTTCAGGTAAATAAGATTACTTATAGATTGTATTTTATTACATGAGGAATTTAAATTAAGTTGCATTTCTTTGTTGATTATTTAAAAGATTAACAAGTCAATGATTTTATTTGACATGAATGATGGATTAACTCATGTTAAAAGGTGTGAAATATCAATTAATACCTAATGCCTTTGTAAAGAAGTTTGAAACAAACTCTGGTTTCTATGTTAGTTTGGTTTTTATGATTTTTAAAATGTTTGTGTCGAAAACTTCTGTCGTATTGAAGAAGCAAATCCTTAACTCTTACTACCTTTTATATTCCAGGCTTTAGAGCAGTCGTTGGGTAGTGCATACGCGTGGACGTCTTGGAGCAACTGGGGGCCCTGCTCAAGGACTTGTGGTGGAGGAGTGGCTGTACAGGAACGGGAATGTCTTCCAAGGTATAAATGATAAAGATTATCAGAATATTAACATAGTAAATTCATGTATAATTCATGACATAAAGGAGAAAAGCGTTAAAGGAGAAAATATTTTTCATAGTTTTTTTTTAATTAATACGCCATCAATGAGAGTTTTTCAGTATATGTTATTTTAAATTAATAACTTAACTTAAAGTTAAACTTAAGTTATTAAGTTTATATCCACATATATACGGTACTGATTAAAGATTTGGATTTCAAAATGTTACTTGCAACAGTTTAACTACGTCTTCAGTGTAGGAGATATATAGGTCGTGCTGAAAACCATAATTCTCCTTTATTTACGAGCCCGTTCATTCATATTTCACGTCAACTATTACGCGGATTTATGCAACAAAGCTACTGTTAGTCACATTTTCTAACAAAGTGACCGTCTTATAGTATTTCGACAATTTTTTTTTAAATAAATATCCGCAGAAAAAAGACTGTGGACATGGAAAGGGTTAAGCCGACTCGTCTGCAAAGTTTTTATTTTGTTTGAAAACTATAAATCCTACTATTATTATTGTTTTTCGTTTAGTGCAAAATATCTAGGCAATCTTACCAATATTATAAATGCGAATGTTTGGATGGATGGCTGGATGTTTGTATGAAGGTATTTCCGGAACGGCTGCATGGATCTCGCTGAAATTTGGCATAGATGTAGAACATAGTCAATTCAGTTGTATTTTTTAATACCGCGCACGGAGTCGCGGGCAACAGCTAGTTATTTATAAACCGAGACGTTTATTATATATTTTTGTAGAATATACGATAAAGTACTCTATAATCTAAGAACCACAGAGACGTTAAATTACAAAGAAATTTAAAAAATTCGCTATATGTAAGTGCTCGTTAAGGGTCAAAGGTTAAGCACGCCTAACCATATTCGTGTACTTACGCTTTTTATAGATTAAATTAAGGTAATGGAGACCCCGTAGCGCTGGGCTGTAACAAGCTGTTATTGTACGACCATTGATTGCACTCGCGTCGTGATTGACACACATCAGTGTCGGTGTTGCCAGTAATGAGCTCGCGATTACTGTCAATTATATCAAGCGTTCGCTCCACTATTTTTCGAATCATAGATTATTTTTTCTTTTTTATTTCTTTCTTTTTTTTCTTTCTTTCTATCGTTGCGGCCAATATGCATGAGTTTTTATGCAACTTATTTTTATACATTGTGTAGTACGATTCTGAAATTTTCGTGGTCTGTTACCCAGTTTATCTTACTTCTTATTTACAAATTAAATACCAATGTTTGTTAGAATCGAATAGGATATCGATGAAATCTGGCATAGGTGTAGAACACATGGGCCACTTATTAAGTTTTTTAAATTTCGCGCAGACGTAGTCGCGTGGGACAGCTAGTCACGTATAATCTATTGCCAGAGACTCTCTATTTATTTTATAACTGTATCTCTATTACAAAAACAGGATAGATTAGTATCTTTCTTCTCTTTCTCTCTCTTCGAAGTAGCCATAAACAATATGTATTATTAATTACAAATATTTTGACTCTCCTAATAATGAATTAAAGAACCATAAGATTAATCTTTAGTTCGATAACCGTTAAACCGTTAGTCACGCAAGTTCTATTTGTTTACAAATGAAGGGTCTAGAGATAATTGTTAAAGCATATCGGTCAGGATTAATATGAAAAGATACGTTGTGCTGTTGATTTAAGTAGGCAATTAACGTACCGTCACTCTTAATTAAAGGAGGTGGCAACGTTGATCGTTAGCCATTCCAAGACTTGATAACGCTAAGATAAAATTTCTTTATCTACATATAAAATAATCTATGTATATAATAATAGACAGTCTATAGGCTCTCTGGTTACCTTAAAAAACATTTTAAATGACTGACAGTTAATATTATTTAAATATAGATAAATCTTTAGTTCAAATTTGGGATTATCTTTACGTTTTATTACGATTAGGCGGACCAAGGTACTTAAAGTAAGTTGGTCCTACTTTGTGAATAATTGAGTGTGGCTATTATTTCTTAGAGCGTCGGTGGCTCAGGGGTCAAGCACTTGACTTGCAATCTGCAGGACCTGGGTTCGAATCCCGCCATGTACCAATATGTTTTTCGATTTCCGATTTACATATATACATTTATCCGACGTTCTTACGGTAAAGGAAAACATCGTGATGCAACCTGCACATATCTGACAAGAAATTCTAAGATATGTGTGAAGTCAACTAACCCGCATTTGGCCAGCGTGGTTGACTATGGCCTAATCACCCTTAACTTAGGGTAGGCTCGGAGCCCCTCAGTGGGGACGTATAGTGAGCTGATGATGATGATTATTTCTTAATCGGATTACATATTTATTATTACACTTAAGTTTATGAGTTTTGTTGAGCATGCTGTATCATTTCAATATTATATCAATGTTAAACCTCGTCGTGTCAGATTGAACAAATAAAATCCAAAATGGATGAATGTTTAGATGAAGGTATCTCCAAAAGAACGCTATAATTTGCAGAGACGTAGAAAATAGTCTAGAAGACCACATAAGCTATTATACTAATTAATTTATAATACCGCGCGGACGAAGTCGCGAACGATAGCTAGCTTACCATAAAACTAGATCACATTCCATAAGAATCTTGAAGCTCAATTATTTCTCGTTCATTATGCCTTGGCGTATGAAATAAATTATTTAAAGTGCTATGATATACATTCATTAGAGACTTAAGAAGTATCCTGCTGGTACGTTGCGGCGTAACATTCTCGACAAATTAAGTTCGACGTCATTTGTCAAAAGTTCTGTACACGATTCCTTTCGGTCAGTATTATAACTGACCGAACGGAATGAAATATTGTCTAGACGCTGCTTGCGGTGAATTGTTGAACGCTATAACTTCAATGTTTTTTTATTAGACAGTTAACTGATTCTGTTGTGAACTATGGTTTGATTTACTTGTTATATATACTAGGGTAATATATTGAAAAAAAAATATAGGTGACATTTTTATGATACCAGTTATGAGAAAAAGATTTATTTACATACTGTAGCCTATTTGCTAAGTTGTAAATTTTCATCTTACTTCTTACTATTATTATAGATGCGAATGTTTAGATGGATGGATGGATGGATGGATGAATGGTTGTAACAAGGTATCTCCGGAACGGCTAAACGGATCTTAATGAAATTTGGCATAGATGTAGGACGTAGTCTGGAAGAACACATAGGCTACTTATTAATTTTTTTTAATTCTGCGCAGATGGATTCTCGGGCGACAGCTAGTTAAATATGCAATAAAAAAAGTTGCTTCCACTAACACCGACAAATTTCTTAAATAATAAAATATCAGTTTAATTAGATTATAGTGTCTTTAAAGATTTAACACAGAGTAAAGAAGAAATATCGCATCGCTATAAATTTTTCCGAAGAAGAATATACCACCTATATATATTTATTTATATTATACTATGGATATTTATTTATAAAAATGTTAAGATTTGTTGTGTTATCTAAAGTAATTGATAAAAAACGAGTACGTTTTATTTCATTTAAAATTGATAACAAAAATACTTAAATAATTATTTTAAATAATTCTATTTTTGTTATGCATAAATCAGATAATTTTGGTTTAAAAATCAACAACTAAACTTTTTCTATATGTATTCTTACTTCTTTGCTATTATCATTATGTTTTTTAAGAATTAACTTTATTTTACCATGAATAAATTCGTTAAAAAGTCCAAACTTCAACGTTAGTGACAATTGTTATAACCAAAAACCACAAACTTTTTTAAGTTACTGTCGCCGATCAATGAATTACATGTAATCTAAAAACGTAAGCCTTGAAATCTTTTTAAAAATATGAATCAGCAAACTAAGGCCTTTTATATCATAGTTATAGCATCGCCCACCTTGTGCAACATATCTTATTTTCCGTAACGAGCGGCGCTGATATTACATAGTCCTTTGGCTGCGCCGCACCATGTCCTATTGCTTTTATTATTTTCCCGTAACTTATAACGTAATTACAATTAAGAAGATTTATCGCTAGTTCTTCCTTACAGACAATTTATCTTATACTATTCTACATTAAAGTAACAGTTTTTAAACGGTTTTATTTTTGTTAACTAGATTTTTGATTTACTATGTGACTGCATTTACTATCAGTGTATCAAATAAAACACATACATATGATGTTAAGACATTATTCTACAGTAACTTAGATTTTCTACTTTCGTATCTTTAGAACAGCTAAACAAATGCCGCTGATATTTGTAGATGAAAACCATATTCTTTAAGAACCATAGGCTATTAATAAGGGTTTTTTTTAATTCACCGGAATTGTGTCGTGGGTGACAGCTAATATGTTTGGTATGTTATTAAAACTGTTGAAATTCACTTAAAATAATTTTTGGATACTTTTTGGTGTAGCATAACTCCAGTAAGTTATGTTTATGAGTAAAATATTTAATTTTAACTTATCAATTGTTTCAGAAAACGTAAGATTCTCACAAACGGAACTATAGAAGGTTCAGTGAGGATTCAACGAGCTGATTGCCCCGGTGTTAGCAGACGATACCACGAGTGCAACACTAGTGTAAGACGTTGAAATGTTATAAATAAAACAAATGAATGTACATCTTTATTAACAAGTTGTAATACCTAAGCGAATCGTCTACTCCAGAACCAACCCTGATGGTGACCATGATCCTCAGGCATGAGGGACCGATTCTGGAGAGAGAGAAATACCTAATAAACCATAATATATCTTTGTAAAATAGCACACATTATTGTATTTTTACAAGCTAAAGTTTGCAAAGTATTTATTATACTAGTATTTAGTACAAGTCTATTGATCCCTAGGATTATACTATCTTCATATGGGAACGTGGACATAACCGTATTGTACGCTTGATAAATTAATTAATTGCATATATATTTATTAATCCATTGATTCAACCGCGTCATAGTAATTAATTATATTATAGTACTTGTAATGTTTCTAATTCGTGCACTAGAATACCGTATGACACTAACCATGGATGGAACTATGGAGCGTCGGTGGCTCAGTGGTTAAGCACTTGACTTGCAATCTGCAGGTCCTGGGTTCGAATCCCGCCATGTACCAATGTTTTTTTCCATTTCCGATTTACATATGTACATTTATCCGACGTTCTTACGGTGAAGGAAAACATCGTGATGCAACCTGCACTTATCTGAGAAAAAATTCAAAAATATGTGTGAAGTCAACCAACCCGCACTTGGCCAGCGTGGTTGACTATGGCCTAATCACCCTTAGCTTTAGGGTATGCTCCGAGCCCCTCGGTGGGGACGTATAGTGAGCTGATGATGATGACTAACCGTGGGTTTCTGACACCAAAAATCTCTGTATAAAACATATCGTCATCCCTGTTTTAAACGAGGACTTTGGTCTCAGAAACTCACGGTTAGTTAGTTATAATTAAAATGCTACCGGTTTTATAACTTCTGTGTGTAAAGCTGAATCATAAACCAAATATTTCCCACATTCTTACGTTACGGGCTCATTACCCTTAATGATTTGTTCAATCGACACGGTCTGTAGAGAAGCGTATTAGTATCAAAGTTCTTTACGCTCGCTTTGTTCCAATTTACGACCTCGTAAATGTTTCCGCCATTATTGTTCCGTCTAATCCGAGTTATAGATTCCGTACATGACTATTAAATTTAGACTTTTTTTTACTTTTGTAGTGAATACATCGATTGATTATTGTTCCAAGAATACCAATGAAGCTTAAGGGACAGATCTACAAGTCCATCGTAAAACCTGTCGTATTGTACGGATCTGAATGTTGGGCCACCAAGGTTTCGGATGATAGAAGATTGCATGTAGCTGAAATGCGTATGCTAAGATGGATGTGTGGTGTGACAAGAAAAGATAAAGTTAAAAATGTGTATATTAGAGGAAGTTTGGAAGTAGCGCCAGTGATCGAGAAATTGTGGAGTAAAAGATAAGCGTGGTTTGGACATGTTATGCGGAGCGATGATGACGATACAAGCAAAAAAGTAATGAGATTGAATGTATGTAAGTAAAGTATGAAATGACTGTGTGAAAGAGGATATGCGTAGGAAGGGGGTAGATTCGGATATGACGGCTGATAGAGATATATGGAGGAGTAGTACATAGTGCCGACCCTCAATAGGGATAAGGGCAGGTTGATAATGATGATTATGATGACATCGATTAATTATGTCATAAGTTATGTGTATTGTTTTTTATTATTTTTTTCATCAATTAAATAGATTAATGAATATTTTTAATAGCCTTGCTCTGTCGGCGAGGAGTTACAAGACATGCGCAGTGAACAATGCGCAGCTTACGACGGGAGACCTTTCCACGGTCGCTTCTACAGCTGGGTGCCGTATGTTGATGGTGAGTTAATATAATTTATGGTAGTACAGCCTCGCGAGCCTGTGCCTCGGATATCTGTGTCAGTTTATTTTGAGATTATAGCTCTACAAGAGTCTTTCTTATATCTTTTAATTTAGCTAAATATTCTACTCATTTTCTACTTACATTCTATACTTTTGGTCGTCTTTAGCTCTACTTTAGTTATTATATTTAGTCTTAAAACTACGGTATAAGCTTCAGCTTTTTATTGTTATTTTAGTCTTACATAAAATTTGTATTTTTATCAATTTAGATGTTATAAATATTTCATGTAAATAACACATCACAGCCAACGGCTCTTTATCACTCTCAAGGAGTAAAAGATCAACGTTGGCCTTAAAAAAAATAGCTAACTAGTCAAAACATCAAAGCAAAGCTATAAAGAAGGTATTAAGCATAAAATGTCAAACGAAACTTTGATCTAAGTGAGAAAGTTTCGACACAACCTACTCAAAAAGTATACCATACTGAAAACTTATTTGTAACTTAGTATAACAAGTAAGTATCAATAAATTTGAACAACTATAAATTAAGTTTATTTACACCAATGTAATCACTTAATTGAGATAAATGAATTAATGATATCAAATGAAGATGCGTCCCGCAACATGCGATGTTCGACCCGTACTTGCTTGTTAAGATAAATTGCTTCGCACTGTACTGGTAGTACTGGGATTGCCTTAGTTGGATACAAAGTTCATTGAATTTCGTTATTTTAATTAAAATAGCGTGATTAATATTATGTCATACAGTTATTGATTAAATGGATAACATGATTTTAATTATTATGGTAAAATGGTTTAGATTACCTGATTACCTGTTGCCGGACTATAAGACAAATCGGTCCGTCGATTGCTAAGATATGCTATTGCACCTTACTCCATTTGTATGGATACCTATGTATTATATACCTATTTATTATATTTGAACGGCTTGTAAAATGTGTAAGGCATGTGCAAGTCGTGGCATATTGCCGATTCTTTTTATCTAGTAGAACGTAAACGTATGTACGTATATCTTACTAATATTATAAATGCGAAAAGTTAAACAAATGGATGGATGTTTGTTAGAAGGTATCTCCACAACGGCTCTATGTATCGCGCTGAAATTTGGCATAGATGTAGAACATAGTCTGGAAGAGTACATAGGCTACTAAGTTTATTTTATAATTAATAGATTATATTAATAGATTAAAGTTTAAATCGTTAAAAGATTCGTACATGAGAGCTTTTTCTTTACATTTCACTTTGAATATTATTTTTTGAAATAAAATTAACACAAAAGTGTATTAACCAAAACTCGTCTTGTAATTATACATCTCAATTAAAATAAAACATAACTTCCAGAGTTTAGTTTCATTTGATTTCGATTCAAGTTCTATCGTTTATCTATAAAGTTGTTAATTTAATAATCAAATTCCCATGACTTTGAAACCATATGTGTTAATTATAACGATTAAATGCAGTTCTGCTTGCGTACAATGATTCACTTGTAGCTGTTAAATTAAATTCAAGCTATCGGTTATTGACGGGTCTGATTAATTGTTATTAAATTTCGATTATTAAGAGTCGAGTTTGTGAACTGTGTTCAATTAAATATTCAGCTGACGAAACACAGAGGGTATTTTCATTTAGATCATTTTTTAAAGCAATTTGAATTTGGAAAAACATATCAAGAATTATAGTTAAAATTTGATGAATAGAGATGGTAGGCAACGCATCTGTAATTGCGGACGTCTATAAGCAGCGGTTGCTTTGCCATTTCGGCTAATTTCAATCGGCCGCTTGCTCGTTTGTGTTTGATTTTATAGTAAACTTGCGGATACTCCTGGATTAGTGTATAGATACATTTCTAACATGTTTTTCAAAACATTAATAGTATTATAATAAGTTATGGAACTTTGAATAAGATGTTATGAAAACAGATATATTATGTATAATCAGAAACGGAATATTATAGAGCACAATAGTATTTATAAAATAGAATCTTTTTCTATCAATCATAATAGTGTGGGTAAAATCTTTATAGTTAAACAAAATAATAAGAATATTTTAAGCATATAATAATATATAAGCTATAGGAAATCTCTGTTCCGGATGATTGAATCATGAAAAGAATTTCTGCAAACTGACTAACCAACATTTTTGTTTTATTTTTTTTATGAACTTTATACTCTGCCAGTGTGTACTCTGGCATTTGAAAATCTTGTTTCTTTTTTCAAAATGTAGGAAGACTTTTGCATAATCTACATCGTTTAAAATTAAAAAAATATAATGTATGTCATGTTTTCTATGCTATTTTACAGGAACTAGCAGAATTATGCTTATTTTATAAGTACATATTACGAGTCAAGTTAAGTTTATAACCACCTATTAAAATGTCCGCGTGAGAGAGGCCGCGGGCTGAACTGAGCGCATTTAGTAAAACAAATTTCCCTACGCCTAACAAGTTCCGTGCGTTATATGCCTTTGATATTATAAATCAGTGGTTCCCAAACTTATTTTGTCTACTCCCCACTTTGAGAATAATTATTTTTTAGCGCCCCCATATTTTCACATATTCAAAAACCACTATAACTTCAAATTAAATTAATTAATTATTGTGACATATATATGTATATTAACGGAGAATTCTAAACGAAACTTTTACTATAACCCGCAACTTGAGACCTGCAGCGCCCACAAGGGGGCGTTACCGCCCACTTTGGGAAAGACTGTTATAAATGATAGCGATAACCTCTCATTTGTTATAGTAAATTGCTCTATCGGTGTTACTATGATTTATAATAGGCACATTATTTTTACATCATCTCCTATATGCGATCTCGATACGAGATAATTTAGTAACTTACTATTAAAAAACACTGTCACAATCATTGTATTCAATTCTTAAGTAAGTTTAAATATCTTTGCAATGGTTATTAACCAATTTTTGTCCAACCAAGTTTTTGTCTCTCGAAAGTCCTTCATCATCATTGTTAATCAGGATTCGTCCACTGCTGAACGTAGGCTTCTCCCGTCGATTGCCACAATGCCCAGTGCTGTGCTGTCCGCATCCATTGACCAGGTCGATTCATCTTGCGGGAGGCAACGTCCTTACTGCTTTGAAATAGACTAACCTAATTTATCAGATATGGTATCTGTTATTGTGTAACTGCCGCTCTCAGAATCGTATTATAGTTTCGTACGACTTACTACACTTAGGGTAGTCGCTTAGTATAGATTTGCAATATCAGTGTATCTTTAAAATGTTGCTATAGATTACTTTTGTCGACAGGTAATGTACCATGCATGTTGAACTGCCGTCCCGTTGGGCAACAGTTCTACGCGTCTCTCGGGATAGTGGCAGACGGCACGCCTTGCACCAAGCCGGGATACAGGGCTATATGTGTCAAGGGAGTTTGTAAGGTATGTCAATTTATCATTTCTTGAATAATAGCATAATTTAAGTGATTGAAACTGAAGTTAGACAACTTTTTAATCAACATATTAAACGACTTAACGTGTATTGATAGGGATTTAGTACAAAATAATACTAAAGTTTAGTTGAAAGTTTCTCTAGAACGACTGTATTTATCTCGCTGGAAATTGACATAGATGTAGAACACATATGCTACCATTTTTTTTTATAATTCCTCCTGTACGGAGCCGCGGGCGACAACTAGTCTATATATAGATGCATATCCAATGAATGGTTTAAGCGCAACAAAAGTTATCAACCGTACGCTAAGTAGCGCCAGCTGACAATTAACGATAAATTAACATCATTGAATTGATTTTATCAGCATCGTATTTACAATTAATAATTTGTGATTATACTAGTTGGAAGGTACAGGTCCGCTCGTATTACAGTTTTTAATTTTAGCCTTTGTAATTAAACCCCAGTTGACTGTAGTTAACCTCGCATATTCATTTATTCAAGCTGTTCCGATTTATGACCGCTTTACCGAGAATCGTGTTTAATAAATGTGTATTTATGTTGGTTACGCCCGTTACATAAACCTATTGTCGAGTTTCAAGGCCAAGTTTGCAGGATATTATATCCGATAGAATTAATGATAATTTATTGAGTCAGTTAGGGTAAACGCACCCAGTTTTGACACGGATATATGTTACCGTAATAGTTAAAATGCTTCATATGTAGCAGATATCTGTGATAATATCATGATTCTGTCCTTTCGGGGAAGAACACAAAGGGCCTTGCTACAAAAAAAAATAGGGTCACAAATCTTTTTTAGCTTAACTATACGTCAATCTTTTTTACGGTGATTATAACGTCCGGCGCAAATTTTAGACGAATCGTAGCTATTGAAAACATTATTTTGCGGCTTACAATATGAGTTCTTGACCAAGAAATGAAGGTACCGAAAAAAACGTAGTGATAAATTATTTATGGTAAAACATATTAGCAATTTGAAGTTCATAATATCCTTCACCGGCATTTAAAGGGTTAAAACATGTCTTTAACTAAACATATTTTTTGAAGTGATATAGAAATTATTTAAAATGTCATGGTGCATTTAATCTGAATTTTATGTGAATATAAAACATCGAATTAATTTCATTTAATTCACAAACTGTGCTCAATTCGCTATTGCTAAAACTAGATCACGATTCAGTAAAGCCGTGACAAAGCAAAGTTGTTGATAAAATTATGTGAATATTATAAATATGAATATTTTATCATAACTGTCTATTTAAGTGCAATTAGATATTTGAATTATTTGCTGTAATCCACAATTACCGTATTAAGATAATTGTGGTTTATTTGGGCATGTTTGTAGCGCCTTTTCCAATTTAACTAAAGATTTCTTGACTTTGCAAGGACCAACCAACAGTCAATTAACCATTCCCTTTCAACGTTGCTCTCCCTTAGTGGCCATTAAATAACTATGCGACAATATATACTGTTAGGAAGAAAATCCGACAATGTGCCGGTATACCGGCGCAACACTAGCCTTACTAAAATGTCGACATTTATGTCCCCTCACTAATTATTCTGACACTTGACTTTGTAGCGAAAGCGCGTCATTCGCGCCAAAGGATTCTAACTAATAATGTCTAAAACTATAATACATTTATATTTTTATTTAGGGACGTCCGTACATTTATATTTAAAATCAAACACATGTATTTATCCACGTCACAGTCATCGGACTTCGATTGTAGGCGCAATAAAATAAAATGATTTGTCTATTGAGTAAATATGAATCTCTTGTCCGCTCTATAATGTTCAATCGTTGCAACTGTACCATAGACAAGGACAGTCGCCTCGTAATCGTAAATTATTTAAACTATTGTTAGTTATTACGTGACAATGTTGACAGCCTATTGTCGTACAATTAACTTGTACTTGAAACACTATTTCATATAATACTAGCACTCGCCCGCGTCTCCGTCCGTGCTAAAAAATAAAAACTGAATAAATAGCTTATGAGTTCTTCCAGACTATGTTCTACAGCAATGCTACCTTCTTATAAACATCCATTTATCCATCTAAATATTCGCCTTGATAGCAAAATAATAGATCCTTACTGTAACTAAAACAAAATAACATCACGAATCCTAGATCACACTTAATATGTTATAGTTGTCCTTTTGTACAACCTATTTTAAAGTTTAATAACTGCAATAGTTATTACGCATTACAATTATAACTACTAACAACTTTATTTGAACTTTAATTTTTAATTAATAAGATTTACTTACATGGGTTATGAAAGGACGTCAGTAACTTTTTATAATCTCTTAATTAGTATCACAAAATTTTCTGAGCTATGCCATTTTCTTCAAGCAATTACTCGCCAGTATTATTTACGAATAATAAATTTTATGAAACAAAATTAGTTGCACCGACTTTAAGTGGGATAATGGGCTCATAAAGTGAAGTATCAGTAAACAATTTGGTAGGTGCAATGCTGTTGTAAATTTTAGTAACTACAAATTGTACTAAAATAAATTCATCAGACCCTTAAATGGTATGGGAGCTATTAATAGTAATTGCGTTATAATTCTTAAGTACGTAGTTCAAATGCTTTATATCGCAAACCGCAGCCAAGGCGCCATCTTTGAACTTTATCTTACATTAAATTAATTACCCAGCAGAAATATCTATTTGTTTTGAAATATTAATTCGAGAAAATAATTATAAATTACATATATAATTAACTGAGATTAAAACAATTGAATTTATCTTTAATCACTTTGGTGGATGTTGAAATTGAAATACAATGGAATCTTGATATGAAAACTTTTTTTATATATTATAAGGTGGCAAACGAGCGAACGGCCACCTGAAATCGATGAAATAGGGAAGCGACCGTTGGACATGTTATGAGGAGGGATGATGATGATATAAGCAAAAAAGTAATAAGATTGAATGTGGATGGCTACAAGGGTATGGGGAAGACCAAAAAAAGTATGGAATGACTGTGTGAAAGAGGATATGCGTAAGAAAGGGGTAGACTCGGATATGACGGCTGATAGAGATGTATAGAGGAGTAGTACATACTGTGCCGACCCTCGATAGGGATAAGGGCAGGTTGATGATGAGGGAAGTGACCGTTGCCCATAGACATACTCAATTGCACATGCGTTGCCTACCATTAATCGACGGAGAAAAGGATGAAGTCTGGAAGACATGCTATTTTTTTAATTTCGCGCGGACGGAGTCGTGGGCGACCGCTAGTAGTCAATATATTTCTAAATTGGATCGCGAATCGAGTAAAATAAATCACTATGGTCTATTTAATTTGTATACATCAACAATTTGAACGTATAACATGTTGAATGTAATAAATATACGCCAAGGGGTACCATTAATATGTTCATGATTTATTTGGAATACGGCTAGGTTTCCGTAGTGACAGGTTATCGTGGAGCGGTAGTGGATAGTGGCTAGTGACGCGCTGGGCGGTATGCTCATTGCCCATAGATCGGTGATTACGATTCACTGCCGCGGGCGACGTGATAAAGTTTAACTAGATGTGGCTTACTATGTCACTTCATTTTACTTTATACAGGATGTTATTGTGAACTAGCATTTGTTTTTTTTAAATTTCAATGTAAAAGTATGGTTACGTACGAGTATTTTATGACTACCACATTATACGAGGGAGTATTTCAATCTGTCTTCAATTGTTCTTCTCAGTAGATATTTGCATTTATTTAGGCATACATTTGTTTATGTCATGATAAAGGTTATTAAAACATGTACCATCAATTCACTATACGTCCGTCGTGTCTCTTCTAGTAACGTTGATCATCAATGTCGAGAAAGGAGGCAATTCCGACATTCCTTACTATTAACCATATAAGTTTATCTAAAGATTACAGACAGGATTGGCCGTGATTAGAATGTCTTAATGTGTTGCTTAGATAGCATCACTTGGAAACTGATTTAAAATAGCTTTTATTTGCATTTGTGTAACTTGGAGCGTCGGTGGCTCAGTGGTCAAGCACTTGACTTGCAATCTGCAGGTCCTGGGTTCGAAACCCGCCATGTACCAATGTGTTTTTCGATTTTCGATATACATATGTACATTTATCCGACGTTCTTAAGGTGAAAGAAACATCGTGATGCAACCTACATATATCTGAGAAGAAATTCAAAGATATGTGTGAAGTCAACCAACCCGCACTTGGTCTGTGTGGTTGACTATGGCCTAATCACCCTTAACTTAGGGTACGCTCCGAGCCCCTCGGTGGGGACGTATAGTGAGCTGATGATGATGAGTGTAACTTGCTTCAAAAAATGTGGCTTATCCCAAAGTATTGATTGATTGTTTACCATACTACAATCCTTAAATATAACTGAATACCTTATTGTCAATTCGAAATATAAAAATAATCAAAAATTTCTTGCATCCCGTCTTTGCAAGTTTGCGCAATAGTGACTACATAGGATTATTTAAAACAAATGATAATCGTAAAAATATATTTAGCAATAACATTGTCGCGTCCTACACCTTGTTACGCACTTCATTATGTCATGTCATGTCACGACGATAAAAATGAAATTTATTATCTGTGAAATAAATGCTTACAGCAACAGGTAAAGCTTTCCTGAAAATACGACGCTGAAATATGCGCTATAAAAGATGTCAGTGGTTTTAAAATATCTACATCTTTTATTATATTTTATTGCTATTTAAAAATGCAGATTAAAATTTTATAAGAGAGCCTCCTGTATAAAGTTTTGTCTATTGTAGACGAAACAATAATTAGTATTGGATGGATTGGTAATATCGAACGAAAAAGCAACATATACATTCATTCTGAATTTCATCCACCTGCGGATAATAATCCTATTATTCGGTCACCTCTCAGCAACCGCGTGCTAACTGACAGTATGTTAAAATATTTTAAAACATTACTCGTTCACAGATTTTTTTATATCATAAGGTGGCAAACGAGCGAGCGGCCACCTGAAATCGCTTAAATAGCGAAGTGACCGTTGCCCATAAACATACGCAATTGCATATTCGTTGCCTCCTCTCATTCGGAAAGTCTACTTCCACTTACCATCCTTTACTTATAAGAAAAAGGGTGGGAAGAGAGAGAGGGCTAAATTAGGCCTTTGGGACGCACACTTATCGACGAAACGCGGAATTGCTACGATTTGACGCCTGTCTTCTGTGTGGTCGTGGTATTTCATCGGGCGAGCCGGGCCAATTCGTGCGAAGATGTTAAAGCGGGCTCTACCACTATTAATCGAGTTAGTGACACATTCATTACACATAACCGTAGTATTCCACTGTCGTGACTTCTATTGCTGAATATTATCGTCCCTTTCATTGTCAATATGAAAATAGAGACGACAATATATATTTTCAAGTGCTTCCACAGTTGAAATCCACAGTTCATACTTGACACACAATCAGTTGCCAAATATTATACGGCGAATGACATCATTGAATCAGTGTTTTAATTATTTAATTGTGCAGACAACGTTCTGATAGATAAAAATTGCTTAAAAATTGTCTCATTTAAATTGGCTTTTTAATTAGTACCACTTTTGTTTAAACATTTTTGAGTCAAATTAACGCTGCATAGTTTTGTCTGACGCGTCGTTCAGTTTGCAGACAGCAACCAATACGATTTAGGATCCTTCAAGAAGCGAGCATACAATTTCTTAAAGGCCCGTAACACATCTGCATTTCCTGGTTAGAACAGCTGAACGGATCTCAATGAAATTTGGCATACATATAGAACATAGTCTGGAAGAACACATAGGCTACAAATTATGTTGTTTTTTAATTGCGCGCGCAAGGAGTCGCGGGCGAAAGCTAGTCTTAATATAAAGTATTAATGATCGATAAATTTTAAAAATAATAATACGACTAACGACTAACCAAATTTTTAGTTCCTGATACTATGATAAAAAATCTCTTACGCGTAACACACAATCACACAAAAGCATTTTAAATTAAGAGCATAAAATTGAGGAAAACTCAGTCACCAGGATCATAAAAGTAATATAAATACAACTGAACATATCTACGTTATATTTTGTGACGTACTATTTCTGCGGTAGAGTCAGCATATCAACGTGACCGCTACCATCGTGGTGTATCTCCACCACGTTTAAATACTCACCAATTTAGTAGATGCTATAAATTTCTTTACGGTTTATAAAATTTAAATAGATTTGAATCAATGCGAAGGATTCAGATAATTGTAGTCAATTGTAAAGTTAGTTAACCGTTGATTTTAGAAACCAAAATCTAGGTATAAAACATATAATCATCCCTGTCATCTTTGATGAAACGGAGATTACAATATATTTGTAACGGGAATCTTGGTCTTAGAAACCTACGGGAAATATTATAAAGGTATTATGTTTATTATTGTGATAAGAAATAAATTCAAGCTAGACACCTTCTCGCGTTCTTGAGAAAAAGGGTCTTGATAGACGGTCGGATAAAAATGTGATCCTATAAATCCGTTTTTTTCCTTTCAAGGTACGGAACCCTAAAAAGTATATTAAAGTCGCAAGTAAAAACGCTTTGAAAATAAATTTAACATTTCATCTGTGAAATAAAAAAAATCTACTTTTATAGTTATTGGTATTGATTTATATGCAATAATTGTTAATATATTTGCGGTATTTTTTTTATGAACCTAACTAAAAGATCTTTTTTAAATAACGCGATGTTTTTCAAACATAATTTTACAACTGGTATATATTATATTGCCTTTGATTTAGCCGTTTTACGTTCATCTATAAATAAATATAGTGTTTCGTTTGTACCGCTCTCAATATTACTAATCTTGACCTATTAAACCTACGTCATACGGATGAAAGGTGAAGAAATACACTATGAAAGAAACCCGAAGTAATCAAAGAAAATTAAGTTTAATATGCTAACATTAAGTTGTAAGCTAGCTGTTGTCCGCCACATCGTCTGCGCGGAATTAAAAAAAATCAAGTAGCCTATGTGTTCTTCCAGACTATGTTCTATGTGTATACCAAATTTCATCGAGATCCGTTTAGCCGTTCTGGAGATATCTTCAAACAAACATCCATCCATTCAAACATTCGCATTTATAATATTAGTAAGAAGTACAATTAAAAAAGCTATCATCCAAAACGTCCACAAAAGCTAATTTTTTATAACCTTTCTGTAAACGAAGATACTTTTATAATTTACTATGTGATCTTAAATATTTTTATCTGCTCTATTAATAAAGAAAAAAAAAACATTTATTAACATAAAACACATGAAACTCTACTTGTCTATATATATTATTGAGATCTGTATTTAGTAATTAGCAATGAAAACTAACGGTTAATGCGCTGCTATGTTAATGAACGATTTAGGTGACAACGAATGGGTAAGTCTGTAAAATATAGCGACAACGCTGGCATAAATGTATAGTAAGGAGTTACACGGCGCTTAAATTGATGTCTTAATAAATAGTTGACGGCTTAATGTTCTCTTCCTGGCAAAACATTATACGGGACTAGGGATATATGAAAATTAAGCTATTAATAGCCAAAGACAGCTTAAGATATCCAGCTTTTAGTTTTATGGGTACGTTGGAGAGAATATTGCATATAAATATTTGTCGCTCTAAATGGGAAAGGGAGAGTTCAATAGAGTTAAGTTATCTGATACAACGGGAGCTTTACGAAACTAAATCTGGATCCGTTTATGACGTTTAATGCATTAGTATTAGGATTGTAGCACACTAAGGATTTTTATACTTTTTACATCCAAAAAATAATGAAAAGTCATTAAGTATGTTAGGTTTACAATGTTCCACAGTTCGATTTCTTAAATATTTTTTGTTTAGATTTCATTGTCAAAAAATCTACTGAATTTCGTAACACTAAAGGAATCCAAATCTACTTAAAGTTCGCCAACTTACAAAAGAAATTATATATCTGTTATTACGCCTTGTTAGTTTTGCTTTATTAATAGTACTGTTAATTTTGAAATAATTTACGTAGCTTCCATGTCATTAAAAATACAACATTGAATCCTTAGAGGAACAGAGACAAAATGAAAGAGTTCTTTCACTAGGATAAATTTTCCCAGACATAAAATAGTCAAACAAAAACAAAGTACTTATTCGTTTAGTGTGTAATGGTCACAGTTATATCAGGTCGGTTTTCCACGTGCGAGCAGTGGGCGAGAGTCGCCAGTAGTGCACCGCGCGGCGCCGCTTCAACGCGCTATCTCGAAAGAAAACGCGAAATTAGAAAAAAAAATATAAAGTGCCAGTGTTAAAATATAATCATCAAAACGAAGAAGGTTTTATTCCATGTAAATTACGTGCGTCTTAGTAAAATGAATATTTAACATTATGATTTTAATAATTATTTTTTTTCTTTAATTATTATTCTATTTTCTATTAATTTCAATCATGATACGTCTCAAAATATACAGCGTTATATTAAAATAGATACAGATTCAAAATAAAAAAATAAATTTGTAGTAATTTAATAATGTAACGCACAAATGTCGTTCAAGCTATTAAGGTCTGTAACTACTAAATTAAATTTGAAAATACTTTTATCGTTAGAAAGCTCTAGAACCAATATCAATCGCTATACCCATATTATTATTTACATCGCTTTGGCGACATTGTAAACGAATAGCTAGTAATAATATGAAAGCGAAAAACAAGATAAATAATTAAAATTCCTTTAAAAAAATTCGTAGTGGTAGTCAAAGAATACATCAACGTGTTAAGTGTAGTAACAACCAGTATACAGTGACATGAGTATGTTAATTTTAAAGCCTTTCCTTAAATCTTTTACATACAAGACTTAAAAAATATACAATGACGACGATTAATCTATGATGTTATTTATTCTTTGACAACTTTAATATCTATACCTGATTAATGACCTAAAGGTCTATGTTACCGGGTCATAAAATTAAAAAAAAATCTATACCTGATTAAAAATACGTACAGTTTTTTATGGCAAAAGCAGGATATTGGCGAAAAAATTCACTCTTAAATTTTTACACTACACTTAATAATTACTATGAGTCGCGACAATTCATTTTATAAAAACTTCAATTTAATCTATGAAATTTAAGTTATAATTATAATTTAGTACTTTACTGCTAAGAATAAAAATGTTGCAGTATATGCTTATTTCATAATAAGCATATACTGCAACATTTTATAGCATCATTGCTATATGCTTCAATCAGAAGAGTTAAAGTTAAATCATGATTAAACATCGATAAACTTAGTACACCATTAAATGAAGAAACTAACGATTTTTAAAATACCTAATATTGAAAGTAGACTATAACTGTTTTGTTTTATTACAATCTGTTCAACGACAATGTAAAGGCTACATAATATTAGTATTAATCTTACTAATATTATAAATGCAAATGTTTGGAAGGATGGATGTTTTTTAAAGATATCTCGAGAACGGATGATCGGATCTGGTTGAAATTTGGCATACATATAGAACATAGTCAGGAAGAATACATAAGCTATTGATTCATGTTTCATTTTATTTCGCGCGGACGGAGTCTCGGGCGAGTGCAAGTACATTTTAATGAAACTAACGAGTTTTAAAATACCTAATAGTGTAAGTAAACCATAACTGTTTTGTTTTATTACAATCTATTCAACGACAATGTAAAGGCTACATAATACAGGTATTAATGTAACGATAAAATATAAACACGGTATTCCGTTTGCTTGACCTTTACAAATCTTCGCTAACGTACGCGAATACAAATTGCTATCGAAACTAAAGATCAGAGGATACCATAGACAAATAATTTATGTACTTATCTATTAAAATAAAGGTTTTAAGTAACAACAACTCAAAAAGGCATTATTACAAAAAAATATGACATTACTGAAAACTAGACTCTGGACGGGCGGTAATAAAAAAATTTAATTAGTAGCCTAAGTGTTCTTCCAGACTATGATCTACATTTATGCTAAAGTTCAGTGAGATCCATACAGCTGTTTTGGTGATACCTTCAAACATCCATCCATTCATTTATGCAAATATTCGCAATTATAATATTAAAGTAAGATGTATTCAAAATCTGTCATGATTACTACTTAATTAGCTATCTAAAATGCATATAAAGATTGCTCTGTTAATTTCCTAAGGAGATATAACGTTAAAATATTTTTCACTCAGGCAGTCAAGATAGAGTAGCTTAAATTAACTCAAAATGTTACTATTTATTTGTATTATGAAATCTAATAGTAAAATCTTCAAGTTCCTTTTCAAGTTTACAAGACATTTAAAGTAACACTCAACTAACTCACTCATATGCAAATTAGTTACTTTGAAGTGAATATTCTCAATATGTGATTCTTCGAGAAACTCAACAATTTGCTTAGCACTTGAAATGTTATTCGTAATCTCGTCAAAGGAATCTGCATATTATCGTAAGCGAGGGAACTTTGTAACGAGATCTTACAGATTGGGTTAATGACCTAAATCGAACTAATTGATTTCTATTATTTTAACTTTAATTAAATGTCTTCAATTAAACGTATTTATTTAAAACTAGCTGTCGCCCACAACTCCGTCCGCGTGAAGTGAAAAAAATACTTAATTAGTAGCCTATGTGTCTTCCAAACTTTGTCTTACTTCTATGACGAATTTCAGCGGGAATCATGCAGCCATTCTGGAGATACCTTCAATCAAACATCCATCCATCCATCCATCCAAGCATTTGCATTTATAATATTAGTATGATTAGTAAGATATGGACTGATTTTATTCGCACGCACATGTTTTAAAATGTCATTGCCAAACTGTTTAGAGAAAGATGTGTTGTGCCTTGAAAAGGCGTTAATTATATTATCTTGTGATAATTTTTGCAAGTGCAATTTATTGTAGCTACTAGCTGTCGCCTGCGACTCCGCCCGCGCGCATCTTAAAAAAACTTAATGTGTTCTTCCAGATTATGTTCAACATTTGTGCCAAATTTCATCAAGATCCGTTGCGTCGTTTCGGATATACCTTCAAACAAACATCCATCCATCCATCTAAACATTCCCATTTATAATATTAGTAAGAAAAAAAAAAGTTTTGATAGTGGAATTCGGTTTCATTTTGTGTGTTTTCTAAACCCAACTGTTGTTAATTGGAAAATTGGGCCAAGTGCGCGTCAGACACGCACTAATTAAACATTCTGAATGTCATGGAAAACAAAAGATTCTTATATTTGCTTTTAACTTTTTAATAAGAACATATATACGATTTTCTTTGTATTGCACCGTAGTCAGTTAAATATTGATCTATTTTCCAGTTAATACAAAGTTTTAGTAATAAAATTTAATTATTTCATAGGTAGCAATTTCATTACTAGTCTTTAATTTGTTACAGTAAATTATGTAAGTCTTAAATTTCACAAACATATCTACCGTTAATAGGTTTTTGTTAAATATATGTGTATTGTCCTTGACATTGAATCCAATCCTTACGATTTTATTGCGCGTAACAGAGCGAATTGGGAAGGTTAACGCGTGGTTGCCTCTCTGTGTATGTTGAAAATTTTTACAGCACTATTATATTAGAATCTATGCTATTGTTACTAGCTAGACTAGTTTATCGTTTCATCGAAAATATGATAGAAACTTGTGAAGAAGATACCTAGTATATTTTTACTATGTAAGTTCTAGAAGTTCTATATTATAAGGTTTTTTATACTTTTCTAGAGACCACATTCTTAGTGTTTTTCCTCGTGCTTTCTTCACATCTTTTTACGATAATAATTATATAAAAGGATACATAAGCATAAACAAGAGTCAAAGGGAAAAAATATTAACAGACAACGAGCAATTATAGAGCTGAAATGGAACTAATATTAATGCGAATGTTAGGTTGTATGTATAGATGGATTTTTCTTAGAATTTATCTCCAGAACGGTTCAATGAATTTTGATAAAATTCGGTACAGATGTAGAACATAGTCTGGAAGTACGTATAGTGTACTTACTAAGTTTTTTATAAAGCGCGAACGGAGGCGCAGGCGACAGTTAGTATGATAAATAAACACTACCATATGTTACTCTGGCGTCAAGAAGTGGCTGTTCGTAATTTGGGCGGCGTCATTCTACACACTGCGCGTGTTAATTTTTCGTTAAGTGTTTATTAAATGGTCGCTATAAAGCTTTTAAAAAGTAGCAAACAACAAATTGGGGTTAGTGCAAGGTCCGTCACGGAATCGTTTCGTACCATAGGGCTGTGGCTGTCGAGAAAAATAAAAAACACAGGTAAACCGACCCTTTTAAAACGATGATTTATTGTAGGCGGACTTTCTAACTTACCTAAAATCAATTTTTAGTTGTTCGGTAATTACTGAAAATTATATATTATTATGTGTTATTCATTATCAGATGTCTAGAATTATAAAATTGATTTTTTATTTTATTATTTCAATATTGAAATTTTATTGCTTGTTAATTATTGTCAAATCTTTCGGAGCACAAAAGTGAGGCGTATAATGCCTTTCTTTGTGTTCCCCAGTTTTGTCACGTCACATGGTTAAATGTCAAACTTTTATGTTACGCTCCATCTAGAAGTATATCTTTGTTACGAGTATATGAATTTAATAATATTGCAAATAGAAAATACCTAGATTTGGTTCACGAGGTTACCACCATGTGGCGTATGAAATCGACTACCATTATTCCGATAGTCGTATCGGTGAATGGATTGATAGCGAAGAGCTTCGACCAACATATCAAGAAGCTCTCGCTAAACAGTTGGATTAAGGGCCCGATACAAAAGGCAGTTATCCTAGAAACCGCACGCATCGTGAGAAGGTTCCTGTCTCTGCAGCCCTGACCACTGGTTGTTTGAGTCATCGGATTCCGCAGCCGGTGGTGCTCTATTTTTTATATAATATGTTTTGTATAATTTTTTATATGAAATGTAATATATAAAGAATAAGGTTAATAAATGAATAAGAAAAAATTGCAAATAGTATCTTGATGTGAAGAAATAAAAACTTATCGGTAGCAAAAGGTAAATAATAAATATTACTTACCGATGATTTCAAAGACATAACACATTTAATTTAATGTTTGATAAGTTAATTGGCAGCCCTAACAAAGTTACGATAAACCTAAGTATAAATACAAACGACATCTCAATTTGGACGCATAGTCATTAATCATCGTTCCCGTTCTTCGAAATTCTCATTGAAAGGCTAGACAGCAGTTTTTCTTTCTTCAAATTTTTATTTGGTACTTCCTCTTTCTAGTAGTTCAAAAATATAGTGTACTAACTGTTGCACGTGAGTCTGTCTGTGCAGAAATAAAAAAAAACATAAAACGCCTATCTGTTCTTCGAGGCTACGTTCTACATCAATGCCAAATTTCAGCGAGATCTATGCATCCATTCTGAAGATACCTTCTAACAAACATCCATCCATCCATCAAAACATTAGCGTTTATAATATCATTAATAAAAGCTATATATGGCTCTACTTCAATTGTTTAGGAATAAAATACAATTTAAATCTTTTCTGTTGTCTCTGATTACACACTCTTACGGTAATTATCACTATGGTATGTTTAAATTAGTGAGTTCAGCGACTAAGCTAACAATATAGCATTACTTGAATTTGGTTGTACCTATAAGTTTATAGGTAACCAAAGAGAAACGTAAACAATACGCATATAAGTGCAAAAAATGATACTTCATACTAATATTATAAGTGCGAATGTTTAGATGGATGGATGTTTGTTTGAAGCTATATCCGGAACGGCTTTATGGATCTAGATGAAATTTCGCATATATGTACGTATAACATAGTCTGGAAGAATGCATAGGCTACTCATTAAGTTTTTTTTTAAATTCCGTGCGGACGGAGTCGCGTGCAACAGCTAGTATTTAATATAATACCAAAATATAAAGTGAAACTCTATTTACATTTCAATTAACGCGCTATAAATGTATCAAAGACGAGTAGTTAAAAAACAATGAATCTCCGCAAGCCAAAATATTAATTTCAATCATACACCACAGCGATGTTTAGAGCGGTCATAAACTTATAATAAAAAGAAATTAGACAATTTATTGCTGTCAAACTACTGAATAATGTTTGAAGATGAAATTTATAAGGAGGGATAGATAAGGTTATGACAAATCAAAAGAATAACATTATTTAGATATTGCCGTTATTGTGACCATAGCTTCCCTTACCACCTTTTTCTTATAAAGAAATGATGAGATTGACGAAGAAGAATTGACAACGTAGTGGACGTATGGGAAGGGAAAATGATTAGGAATATTAAAGGCAACGCATCTGCAACTGCAGATGTCCGTGGGCAGTGATCGCCTCGCTGTTTCGGTGAATGCCATGACAATGGTCAAAAGTAAGAAAGCATAGAAAATGGGAACTTCCTTTTCTTTTACATCGTCTGTTCTGTCAATAATACTTAGGTTTTAAGCAAAATAAAGAAAATAAACTGTTTGAAAATTAAGTAGATAACGATGAAAGCTAGATTCATAACTAAAACGTTTATCTATAAATTACTTCCAAGATACTAAAAATATATTATTGTAATTTATGCAGTTGTAAATAGTGAATTTGATCATTATTTGAATTCATAAATGCAAAGGTGCCAAGTTTACTGTTTAATGTTCGGTCGTTCATGATAGTGATATGTAAAGGTCAGACTATTGTGCGTCGCTTAGGGGAGATTAATGTGTGGACAGGAGCATGAGGTCATAAATTTACGACTGTTTTGAAACAAGACGTTTATATGTAGTCACATGTAACGCCAACCTTTAAAAGACTTCTTTCAAGATAATAATCGAAGAATAAATGTGAACAACTCGTGTTAACAAAGCTATCTTAACAACTCATCAAAAATGTTTTTTAAAACATGAGGTGTAGTGGTTTGATTACTTTGTAAATCGTATCTATTAGGTTAGAATCCTTTGTGTGCGAAGAGTATTAACATGTGCCCACACCCCGAAAAACAGTGAGACGAGGGAATCAGAGGGGGTTTAGTGGGTAGGCTCCATGTCCCATTAGGGATGTGGAGAGACCCACATAACCGGAGTGGCTTTCCCCGAGGCACCCGGTATGCGTAACGCATTCCCCCTCTTAAAATAATAATAAAAAAGGTTAGAATACTTAGTTCTTAAAATATTTTATTGCAACTCGAAAAACTTGAAGATCTGTAATGACATATCTCTTCAACGCTATGCTTTTTTTTATATTATAAGTTGACAAACGAGCGAACGGCCACCTGAAATCGCTGAAAAAGCGAAGCGACCGCTGCCCCTAGACATCCGCAATTGTTGATCGGTTGGTCACCTATAATCGTCTGAGGAGGGACAGGGACAGGAAGACAATATTTTCCCTTCCCATGCTTAGCTGAAGACCTAATAGTGGGTTTCTGAAATCTTTGTACAATACATTATGTTCTCTATAACTATTTTTGACAAAACAGCGATACCGGTATGTTATAAAACGAATATTTTGGTCTCAGAAATCCACGATTAGGAAACCTATACTTAGTATTTGTTTACTTTGACAGTCAATTGTTTTACTATTACAAATCTACGTGGATATCAAATTCAAGCGATCATGCTAATTTATCGTCACAAGAATGTCGTGGAACAGTTAAAACTGCAACATTACTTAAAGATTATAATCACGCAACAAAATGCAGTTACAGTTTGGCGCCAAGCCATCGCCTATTTTATGATCTTGGAGAAATTTCGCCTACAATCACGTTCAGAATAAGGTCGTATAAACAAGACTTAGGACGTCGCAACTCTCGGGATATATGCGGTATTATGTTGCTTCTTAATTCCTTCCTGACAATCAGTTATAGCCGAGCTTCAGATTTAACGCGATCTAAGGATTAACATCACGATTTATCTGACTTATTCTGATTTACACAACGCGTGTTTTTTTCATTTATGTTAGCTCCCCGTCAGTGTTTACGTAATACGTGAATTGTTTAAATAATTAAAACACGTAGGTACAATAATACATTTTTGTACAAGATTATTGAAAAATATGAGACGTAAAATTATAAATACAGTACTAATGAAAATAACAATTTATTCTTTCTGAACGATTTTTTTACATTTTAAAAGAAAAATTATCACCAGCCAGTAATGCAATGTATAAAAATAGGATAAAAGTCAAATCGTGTTCATAGAACACAATTGAATAGTAAAAGGAAACTAATTTAATATGATAAATTCTAATTCAAATATCACGAATTCGTAACTAATGTTACTAATATTATAAATGTGAATGTTTGTATGCATGGATAGATATTTGTTAGACGGTTTCTTAAAAACGGTTGGATGGATCTCGCTGAAATTTCGCTTAGATGTAGAACATAGTTGAACACATAGGCTACTAATTATGTTTTCTTTTAATTCGTAGACGTACTCGCGGGCGATAACTACTAATAATACAAATGGTATTCGCCTACCAGACCGCTACTACTATAAAGATATCAATAGGGATTTGAAGCCGATTCACGTTATGAGATCAAAGGGATATTACTGGCAACACTTACGATTAGTGCAAACAATAAAGCAAGCCAGCAATGCACGGCATAGTTATAATACAATATAAAGGTGTCGATACACCATTGAGATGGTTTTATACATACTAGTGGTCGCTAATTGGTCGAAATTTGACAATCTTACTCATATTATAAATACGAATGTTTGGATAGATTGATGTTAGTTTGAAGGTATCTCCGGAAAAGCTCAACGGATCTTGCAAAAATTTGGCATATATGTTGAACACAGTCTGGAAGAATTATGTTATTATTATTTTTTTTAATTCCGCGCGGAAGAATTCGCGGACGACAGCTAATCATTCATAAGTTATCCTCTTCTTCAAATTAACTTCAACTGTGACAAACGAGGTTATCTATTTTCGTAATTTCTTTGAAAAGTGATACAAAGCTTTCGTTTTACGTATTAATATAATGTTTATTGCGTATTATTATTGACAAATCTCTAGTGTGCCGCCACCCTAATATTCGCTTCAAGAATTTGTTTGCATTATATTATTATTAATATTTCAAATAGTAGATATAGGTATTCTTTTTAGAACACATTCTTAGCATATTTTTGTATTCAGTATGTTACTTCGATACGGCTAAAAGCATACATAAAACTCAAGGTTTACAGTCATATTAAAGGGATCAATATAAATAAAAAAACATCTATTAAATAAAAACTAATACATACATTTGTTTAGCAATATAGAGACTAAAATGAACTGTGTTTACGAGCAAGTGTTTGTTCAAGTGAAAATTTGTATGTAATTACATTGTTGTACGAAAATATAAAGTTTTATTATAATTAACCTTGGATTCGTGAACGACATGGTGTCCTGTTTCTCCTTCGTGACTATTTGTTTGATTTGGGTAAGTGATGTGTTTTTTTTTATCGATATTTATAAGTCGATAAGTGCAAATAGAGTTGATAAAGTTAAAAACCTTTTATCGAGTTATTAATAATCAAATAATCTTTTATGTTTACTTTAAATATTGATTTACTTTTTAAGATCACAACTTATATTTAATCGGTATTATAAACATCTGTAGGTATCTTAATTTTTTTTTTATAAATTAAACGCCTTAGTTTTGTCTTTAAAACAAATTTACTAACCATGTATCTCTGAGTTCAAAATACCCGTTGAAAACATATTGTTAACTCTGTTTTATTAATCACGACAGACAGGGACGACTATATATTTTGTATACAGATTTTGATGTTGGTAACCCACAGTTATTCAATTATCAAATTGATTAATGGAAACACATTAGTACCAATTAAGGTTTTTAATCAATTTAGTAAAATAACCATTAACGCTGCATATAATTAACTAACTCTTGTTAATTTACCTTTGTCTTTTTATTGTGTGTTTATAAATTTGAAATACACGTTAATAATTAATTGGTTAATTAAAAATTTACACTGTTTTCAAACAGTATCACTATTAAATTATGTCAGTTTTTATAAATGAGCTTCCAAATTGATGAACTCCGTTATCAAATCCATTAATAACTGGAATCCCGGCTTCTTACGCCCAGTTTCTAAAAAGTCAGTCATTGTAAATTTCAGTAAAATTTTGATTTGCTTTGGCAATGCTAAGGCGCTATTTTGCATTTGACTTGACTTAAAGTCCTATGTTCTCGTAGTGGGTCAGAGGGCGTCCACAGTGCGCCGCAAGTTCGCTCCATCTTGGGCTCTGCGTTTAGTCTCGGGCCATGTCAGCCCGATTGCCTTCATGTCGGCATTTTGCATTTGACTAATCTGAAAGTCAACTTAAGTAAAGTAAACACTCACGTATGTATATTCGTCCGGTGGCGGCACCGACTTGTTTCGCGCCTATCGGGGGCCATTCGTCAGGGTGAGTGGGACTGGTACGTGAGTTTTTAGCCGTTATACAAGTTTATTATAATGTCTCACGAAAATTTGAATAGTTAAATCTGAAAGTTATAACAAACTTGTTTGCTCATTAAAACTACTGGAGAGAAATTATTTCCTACATATTTTTCCTTCTCTTTCATTAACAAGACTATTCTAGTTTTCAAAACGTATTCTAAATGTTTGAATAAGGCGTTCTACAGATAATGATCAACGCGTACCGCCTTTAAAATGATAACCCAAACCCAATTCCAATTGGCCGGCGACAGGTAATTCGTTAACTCACACTTAATCCTAATTAATAGTCTATTAGTAGACGTTTTCAATTACCACTTACTTTGATTTATTCGTCTATATCTACGCTAACAATTTCCTGATTAATGGTTTTACAGATAATTTTAATCAGATTTTAATAATATGAAATACCATTACTAGTAGTGATTCTTAAGATAAAAGTCAAACGTAATTATCAAGATGAAATTGTTTCTTTTTTCGGTAAAGTTTTAACAGAGAAATAAAAAGGTCGATGACCTGACCATCAGCCATCGTGTTTTTTGACGTGGGGAAATGCCTTACGCATACCATCCTTGCGGGGACAAAGTTGGTAATGTCGGGCTTGCACCGACTAAAACCCCACGGCGGTCGCCACCGGCGCTCACGAGGGTTGCGGGATCTCCGTTCGGAACACGTCATCATCCACGTAGACGTCTCCAAAAAGGGGCTCGGAGCCTACCCTATGTTAAGGGTGTCTAGGCCATAGTCAAGCACGCTGGCTAAATGTGGATTGGTCGACTTAACATATATCTTTGAATTTCTTCAAAAAATAAAAAAGTATGGTCGCAAATTCTTATAGTTATAAATGAATAGAAAAAGTAATCGGTAGTCTTAACAATGACAGAGCTTGCGTAAAATGTGACCAAATAAATCTAGTAAAAGAATGGCATTGCGTAATAAATTAAGAGCAAACATATTGACATTCTATAAACTTATAAGAAACTCGCCCACATGGAAATAAACAATAAAGTAACATATCAATCCCATTAAGATTGCTTAATAAATTAATAGCAATAGATTTAATAACGCAAAAGACAAGCGACACGCCGCAGACGATGTACAATTGGATAATATTCATATGTCATTAAACCTAAATAAAAGATGCCGAAGCTTTTACGGTGGTCCTTAAGAATGACATTAAGAATGACAAAGTTGCCCGCAAACTTTGTGAAGACAAAGACGAGATAATAAAATTGCTATTAAATTGGACCTTTAATGTATTATAACCATTAACATGACATTAATGTTAGTAAATTACACAACTCATTTGCAAGTAAGGCGCCATCGCATATACCATATTGAACATTTGTTTCAAATTACAATATGATTACTTTTTATCATGGATTTTGACGTGGGACTTTAAGTTGTAAGACATTTTATGTCTTTATCAAATGACACGCATTCACCAGAAGATCATAACGACAGGATTCAATTAAAAAGAAAAACAATTTTAGTTTTATGGGTCTCCCAAAGAAAATTCCGAGAAGTATAAACAATTTTTTAATTTAATTGCAAATGATAGTATGAATCCAAAAAAACACTCTGATGAAGTTAAAATATAGGATTTTTATAAAATTTTCTGTCAATATGTGGTCAATAAAATCGTAAATTTTATTAGCAGTAACAAATGTATGGGACAGTAAGCTGCTTGAACATTTACATGCGGCGACTAAATACATGTTGAGAGATATGAAAATGGTTATTGATACAATAAAAATGCGGGGGAGTAGCAGTAACAGAAACGTATGTAAATGCTTTTAACTTTTAACACGATAAAATGTAAATAAGAGGATTTGCAGAGACGAAGAAAACAATAATTATGTTTCAATTTTAATTGGAAATTCCAAAAAAAAAATACTTTGACAAATGTATGGTCCTTTATAAATATCATACTGAGATAATTGCTATGGCGCCAAGAACGTAATCATTCCATGAATAAGCAAAAATATTAATAATCTCTAAAAAATCGCTAGTTTAACTCTTGACATTTTCTTGGACAATCTCTGGAGGGTTTTTTTTGAGCCGTACTGCACTATGTTGTAGATGAGAGCTAAAGTACGATGTTTATTTTTGATAATCAATGATATATTTCTAGCTTAGTACAATAACAGTTATAAGTTTTGAGAAGTTCACCAAACAATGGTTGTACGGTGCCATTAATACGAAGCATTGTGTTCGGTTGTCGGCGGTTGGCATCAATAGCGTCGCCGGCCGTACCATAAAGACGTCTCTGCTATCTAATTGGTGCTGTGACTTCGCTTCTATGTATCTTATTTATGTTGCCGTTTGATAAATGTCCCCATTTGACTTCGGTCAAGCCTGTTTCGAAAGCGGCACACATATTTTCAAATTTGTTTGGCTCTTTAAGCTATATTTACGATTTACTTCGAACTTTACAAATCGAATGAGGTTTTTAGTCAAGCTATTCACTTTGAATTTCATATCATTGGTATCTAAGTAAGGGAAAGATTCACAGGACACATCTTGATCAAGAAATCAATCTATTATTTTGACAAACACACTATTTTTAATAAAATGCGTAATATGTATTGTCTTTACAGTCAATCTACGTTTATGTATTTAATTTACTTCTTTGCTCAATGAAATGTGTGTTGAAATTTTGTCTACAGGCGGTGGGTCGGGAGTCGGTGCTGGCGCTGGCAGCCAACCGCGAGCTACGGTGCGGCCGGCGGCTGGTGTCGGGGCTGTTCACGCGGCCGAGGCTACCACTCGGATACTCGCATGTCGCTACCGTGCCGCGCGGTGCCTGTCGCCTCAACGTCTCCGAGATACTGCCCAGTGACAATTATATTGGTACCCAGATTGACAGTTGATTTTGTTCTATGCCCATATCACAACTGTTCATGGCTAAAATAGGTTTCCGTTTATTTCAAAGATACTGACAATTCATTTGTAATTTTTCATCATCGTCGACGTTTATGTTTTAGCTATATCTCAGTATATTTTGTACTTAATAGATTTATATCAGCACGGATGTAAGTTAAACGCAGCAAACTACTATCGCCGCTATTCATAGTGAACCGGTTTCAAAAGATTATCTCTGCAAGTGGATCGATGAATCCTTGCTGACATAAGCTAGCTATTTTACTCGGCGCTCATTCATTAATTCACTATATTGAATGATCCTTTGATGAAGGCAAATGATCCGCAAACATGAGGCTCGTCGTACTTATCAATCAGTCGTAGATAGAATGACATCGTAAATCATTCAGCGACGTCTACTATGGCAGCGCCCACGTTGTTCTGTTGCTACTCAATGTCATATATTCTATACAATTGTGCTGAATTGGTTTTCATTATATAACTGTAAGTCTTCGAAGCCTACCTTTCTTCGTTCATTCTGTTAAAAATCTCTTATGAACTCTTTTCCATAACTCTTTAGTTATCTGAATAAATGGGGCTATACTTATTTGTTTATTGTTTTTTCAGCTTTGAAAATGACAAATGGATCGTATGTAATTAACGGAGAGTTCGCCATTAGCACGCCGGGTACATACGATGCAGTCGGCGCTCGGTTCATATATTCAAGAGTACGAGGTCTCGACTCTATCTTTACGCTTGGACCTATCCACCATCCTATTGATATTATGGTAGGTCATAATAATTGATTGACTTTTATTTCTTAGGATAATTGTTTTTTTTTTAATAATTTCATAATTTACACTGACGCATCATTTTTTCTTGCTTATGTACCTTACCTATAAAAGGTTTATCAAATTCTAGAAATTTTCGTGTTAATTACTTTATTCTTAAAAATAGTACTTAATGATAAACAGATTGGGGAAGGGAAAAAATATTTCGGTAATTATCTGATGTTCGGTAGTCTGAATTAACAACTTCGTATGTATTGTTTTATTTAGATTAAATATTTTCAGGTTTTATACACAGTTCCAAATCCTAATATCAAATACGAATATATAACGGATTCTCTACCAGGAGACGTAAAGACAGAAGAACCAACGACTAAATTGAGTTCTATCGATACTCAAGGCACGGCAACTGCAAAACATACCAGACGACATCACGGTTATGATAATTATCCCAAATTTATTGTTGATAACATGCATCCGGATGTCATTGGCTTATCGAAAGAAAATACAATAGCGAAAAAAGGAGTAGATGAAAATGTAGTTGGAACAAGAAGATTTGTGTGGAAGATTCTGTCATATACTCATTGTACTAGAACTTGTGGTGGTGGAATTCAGGTGAGTTTTGAAGAACTACAATATGATTGAACTGTAAGAGTTTGTACTCTTAATTATTTTAGGTACTGACTTAATATTTTGTGCCAGGTGGGCAAATATCGCTGTGTAGAAGAAACCGCGGAAGGAGTGGATAGAGAGATATCACCAGTCCATTGCTCTGGATCTGCCCCATCAGGAAAAAGACGTCGTTGTGGCATGATCTCTTGCCCGCCGAGGTGGAGGGCCGCTGCTTGGTCTCCGTGTCCAACATGTGGGCCGGCTAATCGAACTAGAATCGTTGGATGCGTGCAAGATCATTCGAGAGGAATTACAAAGGTCAACCTTATTGCTGATGAGCAATTTATTGCAAATAGATGAAATCTTAATTTTTACTTCTTTTTATCTTTAGGTCAATGATGATAAATGTTCTCTTGAAAAACCTATAACGAGTGAAAAATGCAATGTGCCGGATTGTCCAAAATATAGTACTCTTGAATCGAAACATGTTATACGACTGAACGAGGACACAGATACGTTCCGAGAAGGTCCCGTTTATACGATTTCAGTGAACAACTCCGAGACCGATCTCGGACCCGAGTATAGCTTAAGTGCTTCTGCTGGATGGCTTTCCTCTGACTGGTCACAGGTACTTTTCCCTTAATTTATTTAATTTACTGTGATTTACTTTAATTCAAATTTAAATTAACTGGTCATCACTGTTGCGTTTCAAATGCAACTTACAACCAAAGTACGTATTCACAATTTTTGGTAATCTTGCTTAAGTCTTAAAATTCGAAAAAGATAAAAACTGTTTTAGTGCGTTGGATGGTGCGTCGGTGGTGGCTTACAGACCCGCAGTGTGCGTTGCAGCGACCCATCTGGTTGTTCACCACAAATATCACCAGATGTAAGAAGAAATTGCACTGCGAAAGTCACGTGTGTCCCTCATGAGGGACATTGGTTTACAGGTATTTTTATTGGTCCCAGAAATCACATTGAGCATCTTTATGGATTATTGTTAATCCCTAAAATCTTTTTAATTCTATAATGTTTAGGAGAATGGTCCTCTTGCTCGGCTCCGTGTGGGGGCAAACAGATCCGTGGCGTGCTCTGCATCGGTGAAACTGGCCGGCACCTGCGAGATTCGGCTTGCAAAGATCCAAAGCCGGCGAACGAACGCGACTGTGGCGACTGCGCGCCCATCTGGTACTACAGCGAATGGAGTAAGGTCAGCATACATGTATACTTACTCCAATTACTCGTAGTATTACCATTAAATATAGTCGATATTTGATTGTAATTAATTTGTTAGGTTCTAAATCTTATTGGTAATATCAGTGCTTGTTAATTGAAGTGCTGCGAAACTCAAGGTTAAATATTCCTGTATTTCTAGTAATAATTTGAAATCCTTAATTGATTGTAAAGTTTCAATGAATTTGTTATATCGGATAATGAAACCTTGTACGAGACAATGAACTCTCGGGCGCCGGTAACAAGTTTGTGTCTACTAAGTAATAGATACATTATGCAGCCTCCATTAGTAGATAAGGTAACGGGAGGTGCAAGATCTCTAAACTGGTCACTACTAACCATTATGCAGATATACCCATCATGTATCATTATATACTATTATTTTATGTTTCCTTTATTTATGCGAATATTATTTGAATCATTAGTAGTAGTTTAATATAAAGCTTTAGATTTCAGCGTTTTTTAAATTTTAATGCACCTTAAACGAGTCTCGCAACTATGTTATTTGTACGAAGATGAATTGGACATTCAGTAATTATGCAATATACTCATTAATATTTAATCGCTAGCTATAAACTTGTTTATATAAATAGAAGTCAAGAGCGTATATCATAAGGACTAAGTTAACGGACAAATTACTTAATTATAATTTTCTAATAATTTAATGTAATTAATAAACAAATAAGTAAGTACGATAATATCTTAATTTTATGGCGACTCGGTATATCGTGTGAAAGCCTGCACAAAAATGGGAACCAGTTCAAAATTGGTATCGGGAGAGCGAAATACAATAAAAACTTACACAGGCCATGTCTATCCACGCGTTTTTCTTCACCTACATGGGACTACCTGGCACCTGCTCAAATTGCTATTACTACTGCTCTTTTAATAATACTATTACACTACATTAACCCCAGTTTACCAAGAGTCCCCATAACATTAGAAATTGAATATCTTGAATTCACCTGATTCTTCTTGTAACTTTCCAATATCGCCACTAGCTCAGTGATTCTCTCCATATCTTGCACCAAGATCTTATTCTTGGAGAAACGAGCGTACCATCTGTTTAATAGCTTGCCGTTCGTTTTTCCCTTGTTTCGTGATTCTATCTCCTTATTGCTGATATAAAAATATTTTACAGTGCGTAGGAAACTGTTCGTTGAAAACGGGAGTCCAGCACAGGTCGGTGGTATGCGCGCGCGGTAGGAACGGCGCCAACGAGGGCGAGTGCACCGCGCCGCGCCCTCCTGCACACCGCCCCTGCGATCCTATATGCCCGGCTGACAGCATAGAGGCAGCTGTACTCACTAGCCGTATGTATATTACCCTTCAACGGTGTTGGCTACTTCAGCAAACCCTTAGTCTAATTATCATGCTAATTAACACTGAGAGGCGACAATAACAAATTAAGGGTTCTGAGTATGTCAGTGAAGTCATAAATTGCATCAAAGACAAGTTCACACTTTTGTTGCAGCTTCTCACAGGGCAGATAAATATACTACAACTACGACCTCCTCCACAACTCAAACAAGTGCTATTGATGGGAACGACGATAAAGGTAGATCATTTAGTTAATATTTAAGCTTAGAATGTTCAAAAATCATCTATAAATGTTGTCCAAAACATTGCACCAAGTTTTCTTTTGAGTCTTATACGATCTTATACTTTGAAAAACTATATTGAAATATTATGAAATGTTTTTTTGCCTTCACAGATTGTATAGACAGGTTGAGCAACTGCGCGCTGGCCGTGCAGGCGCGCCTCTGTCACTATATGTACTATATCAGGAATTGTTGCAACTCCTGCATTAACATAATTGACATACATTGAAGAGTCATCACAAAAATATTTAAACTGATGTAGTTAGTTCAACTCAAAGGTGCGTGGGACTTAAGTATAACTATTTTCCACTACGCGATTAAGTTTGCTGTTTCTGTAAGCAGTCTTATTGGAATCGTTTATTCCTAAAAGAAATCGTAGTCTCGTATGTAATAGCTTAGTGGAAAAAGGGTCTAAAGTATTTTCATCACGTGTAGTGTCATTTCAGATTTTAGTTGGACTATCTGCAATGTTGATAATATTTTATTTCAATATCTATTTTAACTTTTATTATGAAATTGGTGTGATATTTAATTATTTCTCAGAATTGTAAATTATATTTGAGAGATATATTATTTTTTAAAAGATTTATTATTTAAGATAAGTATTAAAAAATTTAAATCCTTTTAGTATATTAAGATTGTAACGTTGCATTGTACTGATTAACTAATGTATATAGGCGACCATAAATAAAAAAAATTAAAATTTTTTCAATATTTTTATTTTCTAATAATATTTTACAAAATATACTAATTTTGTGTTTTTCGATTTACATATGTACATTTATCCGATGTTCCTTCGGTGAAGAAAAACATCGTGATGCAACCTGCACATATTCGAGAAGAAATTCAAAGATATGTGTGAAATCAAACAACCCGTACTAGGCCAACGTGGTTAACTATGCCCTAGTCACCATAAGTTAGGGAAGGCACCGAGCCCCTCAGTGGTTACACATATATTGAGCTGATGATGATACTGATGTAAACGCTTAAATACAACTTGTGATGAAACAAGTGGATACAAAGCTTATAAAAATAATGTTTGCAAAACAATCATACCTTGTGCAGTAGAAAAGTTTGCCAAGACAATATTAAAATCGCACCACAGAATAACAACAGAGTAACACTTATGACAAATGACGGTCACTAAATTGCAGGGAATGTTATTGATTCTATGGCACCTTAAACCAAAATTATTTTTATTCTTATTCTAAGAGACACTACCAGTGGTTCGTTCAAGTTAAACCTTCCGCTATAATTTAATAAAAGATAATATCTTGAACTTACCCTAAGCTCTAACTAAAAAATGACTCGAATAAAACAGTTAGACACTTGTTAAAATCCTTTGACGACCCTAGATAGAATGTGTTTTGAATTTCAACATGATTATAAAAGAGTATGTTTTACCCTTAAATATGTGTCACCTAAACTGCTTACAATGATAGTTAATAATTTGTCAACATCGCATATTAGAAGCCAATGCAAGGTTAATATATTTTAAGCTAAAATGTTATTAAAACATAGTCTAAGTTTTTGCGCATCGTGATCGCACTTCAGATTTGCTCATGAAATACTCATGGGAGAATTCTTCTAACAGTATTTATACAAGAAGATGTCAAAACTCCTATTAAAGTGACTATCGTAAGAATAATCGAAAGATTAGCGTTGTTATTTCCATAAACAACTCTGTATACATCATGGAATGCAAAGCAAAGACTTAAGTAAGCAACAGAAAGTGCTAATGCGCCTAAAACAGAGTGCACTATTTTAATAATATTAATATTGTTACTAAAGTTCATAGAAAATAAGTTTACTATTCCACTGATGAGACTGGCTATCGTGAAAAGCATCGCCACGGTACCTGGAAATAAAAAAAAATAACATTAACACTATAAAAAAAAATATTGAATATAATTTGCTCAAAATTTAAATTGTTCTTTTTTGGGTTAAATACTTCAGTGTATTTTTAAAAACATTTTGAATAAAGTTTTTTTTTTAGAAAGGACAAAGGTTCTCTTTCAGGAAAAAAATTTATACCCAATACTAACTCATCACTTAAGGGGAAGTCATTAAAATTACAAAAACATTTTTCCACAAACACTAACCAAGAATTCCATGAGCTGATCGGAAGTTAGGAACTCCATCGACCAACTTAACAATGCTGCCGGCTATTGCTAGAACTGATCCTAAAATCTGCATCAACCAATGGATCATCTTTTTGTTCTCATAGCTCAATACCTTCGCCCAACTCGCATAAGGATTCATAGAAAGAATAGCTTGGCTCATCAGCAGGATGTACTGAAACATACATTTCAAAACATATTATTGTCTCAAATTTTTCAAAAAGTATGAGAAGGATAGAGTAAGCTAGGGAGGAGTGATGGCGCCTCGTGAAGCGGGTCACTACTTCTTGATGACCATGACCAGTCGGAAAAGACCTCAACGACGAAGAAAAGATAAGATGGAAAGGATGGTTATATGTTTTTGGTTTAGGGAAGTCACGGTGAAAGAACCTAACTGAAGTAATATGACATTTTGCAGATAAAAGCAAGTCTAATATCATCTTCATTGTTAAAATATGTCATATTATTCACTTCACTTTAAATAATTAAAAAATGTCAGAATATCTCCATGTAATTATATTTAAAAAAAAAAAACAAAAAAAAAATATAAAAAAAAATCTAAAAACACTTACCCCAATAACACACAGATATACATGTTGCTCAAATGAACTTCGAATATCAAAGATATTAACAAAGAATATTGCATTAAAAGCAATAGCACCGATTAATATGTGAGTCAATGTGATTATAACACTCATGAATACAACAAACGGTGCCTTCTCATCTACGTTAATCTGAACTACGTTCGTATTCTGACGGTAGTCATTTTGTACCGTCATGATTAATTCGAAGACTTTATTTAACTTAGAAGAATCAATCTGTACTATTCGATGGTATATCAGACACAAGATAAAACTATTGGAAATATCTCGGTCTTATCATTACAGTTTTCTGATGTTATCGTTTGAACCGAAGTTAGATTTTATCAGTTATTACACCCATTTGTCATTTTCTTATGCAACAAATAAAAGTTTTTAAAAAAATATACAGATGAAATCACTTTCTTCATTCCGGAGTCGATATTTTAAAAACATTTCTACTAACTTACTATTATTATGACCATGGTAAAGCATTTTGGTAGGACAGTATGGGGACTTTTCTAGTCTGATTTTACTTTTTAAAATAATTATCACAGATATTTTATATTGAGTGTTATCATAACAAAATATACTTTAGTTAAGTACCTCTCTAAGATATTTTATAAATACAAGCCAAGTTATATTTCTGTTATCGTTCATTATTTCGTAACAAAAGACATTATATGCAATGGACGGAACTGTTGATTCTATCCATTTGAAAGCAGTGGAAACCACAGAAAGTGTTTTCTTACAAACTGTTAGACTAATAATTAATTTTGCTACAAACATTTTAATTTTCACTACTGTTTTTGTGAGTCTTTTGTTTTCATGTAGATCGACAAAATTAACCGTTTTTGATCTCCATATAATTTTATGTGTTTTGGGGGTAAGTTACGTAAGGTTTTTTTTTTTAAATCACATATCGAAATACCTATTGATATAATACTAAAATATGAAAAAAGTGTTATACTTAATTATTGGTACTTTAGCCTATCGAAAAAATTTGGACCGATTTTAATATTAAATATTTTAATGTAAGATTTTTTTATTACCACTAGAGTAGTGGGACAACAATTCTAGTCAATTCAACAATTTTTTTTTTAAATTGGGCTCTTGATGAGGTTAGCTATGGACTTATTGATAAAACTTAAACCTAAAAAAAAAGGATTTTTTCTTGTCTGGACCTAATTTAATTTTTAATTAACTTTTACTTTCAGTATCAATTCTTTATGTGCCAAGGAATTTTGGTACTCTCTGAGTACAATAGTTGGTCTATTTTACTTAAGAGAAGGCATCGCAAACATTTGCACTGGATACTTCAAGTATTGGCCATCATATTGATCATTATTGGTAGTGTTATAATGATAAAGGAAAAACATACAAATTTTAACACGACACATGGTATACTCGGTAAGAAAAATATATTACAGGTGGCATTATTCAAAACTCTGTTATGGTCGTTTTTATGTAACATAACTCTTATGTTATCATTTTTAATTCTTAATATGACAGTTCAGAATTTATGTCACGGCGCGGCCTTTTCTATACTGCCATGAGAATTAAATTTCCGCATTTGCAGTGATTGTTTAATTACAATGAGAGTAACAATTATTTTACATGAATAAAAACATACTAATTTTATATTGACAACTAACGCCATCCATTTTTATAAAAAATACTAGCTGTCCCACGCGACTCCGTCCGCGCGGACTTAATTAAAAACCTATGTGTTCTTCCTGGCTATGTTTGTGCTACATCCATGCCAAATTTCAGCGAAATCCATGCAGCCGTTCCGGAGATACCTTCAAACAAACATCCATCCATCCATCAAAACATTCGCATTTATAATATTAGTTAGATTCTAACGTACTTGTATGTTTTTCCTTCAAACCAGTACAACTAATTCTATACAATTTTCAGCATTATGCGCACTAATACTTTGCATATTAAGTTTTCTGAATGGAGCACTCTTGCATAATGCGCATACGTTCAACTCATCAGAGAAGGTGATTGTCATCAGATATACGCACTACGTCACAAGTATAACTACACTGTTTTGTGCGACTGCCGCCTTGTGCTTTGGTTTTAATGCACATTCCTTCAAGAATTGGATGGCAAATGATAACGCTGTGAAATCTCTCATCATTCTCACTTGGCTGTTCACTCTAGCAGTTTCTATAGACTTCTTTATTTCATTAACTTCAAGACTGAAGAAAATGTTTATGTAAATTAATTAAGATAAAAAATTGAGGACTTCTTAAGTTTTCCAAAGAAAGGTCAGCAGAAGCATCTACTATACATTCGCAGAGAGGGGCTCGGAGCTTGCCCTAAGTTAGGGGTGACTAGGCCATAGTACTTCACAAATATTTTTGAATTTCTTCCCAAATATGTGCAGGTTGCATCACGATGTTTTCCTTCCACCGTAAGAACGTTGGATAAATGTACATATGTAAATCGAAAAACATGTTGGTACATGGCGGGATTCGTACCCTGGAGCTGCAGATTACAAGTCGAGTTTAACGCCTGAGCCACCGACGCTCTCTTAAAAAAAGTGTTATATAAATATTTGAATTACGAAATGAAACAACGAACAGTGTTTAAAGCTTTTTTTATTTTTGTACGTTGTTATATGCATGATTAGTACAGATATATTTAATTAAAAACCGTAAATAAAAACATATTATCCTATTCGAAATTGATTTATTTCATTTTGATATAACACCACTGACTATTGTTGACTATACGCTATGAACAGCCAGTAAATAAATGCACTATTCATGAAACTATTTACAAAATTCTATAATAATATTACAAATTATAGAATAATATAGAAAACAGCGTAAATAAATATGAACACATATTAAAATAGTTTCTAAGAAATACACACCATAATAAAACATATGTTTTTAATTTTACATTAATAAAGAATACTATAATTTTCTATTCTATGTCGCATAGACTAAGATCCTATGAATTACATTCATGCAGTTATACGCGTTACGTATCTTCATTGCGTCTGAAGTTAGTGTATCTTCCTTCTCTTTCATACTTTGGTTCTCGTGTATATCCGTCTTGCTCACTCCGTGTGACGTGCGTTCTATTCTGTGGCAAACTTCAGACACAAAGAAACATTGCTAATATAAAAACTAATAAAAATATTTTATAATACATTTTTAATCTCTTAAAATACAATTTTATTCGAAATTCTTTTTGATAATTGTGATAAAATGAGCTTCTTTACATTATTTAAAAGCGGAATACAATGGATTTTATCGCGTTTATTAATATACTTTTAAACACTACCACTTTTGTTAATTACATTGTAATATTTATCTGACAAATTATGAATTTGATACGTCAAGATATTTTTTCAAATTTGAAAGTCTATAAAGATTTAAACAAATATTGTTTTCTTTATCTTTGTTTTTAAAAATAAACGCAATAAAATGTACACTAGATATATTAAAATACATCCACGTTTAAATTGAAAACGTTTAAACTTATTTTAATATTAGAATTGATTCGAACAGTTTGACAGATCTACTTTATAAATCAACTATAGTCTAGAGATCACGACACTATTCCTAATACCTATTGAAACTAAATGTATAATAAAATCGCATAACATATATTAAAATGCGTAAGCTATTATGAACCTTACTCAATAGCGTTAAGGTTAGAAACAGCGTAATTAAATATTAGGTGTATGGCTGTTTAGATCGACATTTGTTTCATTTAAGGTCCTTCCATATTACCCTATCGTTATGCGTTTACAATAAGGTAAGGACTTACAGAACATAGAGGTTTTACAGAGCCTTAAATGACAAATGCTGCTTTCTCGTGCGTCTAGTTTGGTATTTCACTGATCATGGAACTCACTATGCGTCCATTACATATCACAATACTATGAGTCATAGGTCTAACACCGTGTAGTCGCTTCCTTACTAGCTTTCCACCGCACGCATTACCTGATAAAAATAATGGAAATAATATTATAGATTCTTACTTATAAATATATTCACCAGTGACAAATAAATATAAAAGTATTATATTTAAATTCTACTCTTGATAATATTATATGTTGAGACCAAAAAATTTTTTGACATTGATTTTGAAAATCGAAAAAATATTTTTTTTTGAAACAGCAAAATAACTAGTTATAGGTTAAGTATCAGATTTGTATATCACATAAAAGACAGGAATTCTCTTTATTAATGAGTGATATTTAATTTGTTACCATAATAGTAATATGTCTATCGTCCGTGGCAGGAGTGGCAGCAGTAGTCGGCGTAGTATGGATAATGGCAGAGCCGCGCTTGCACCGCCAGCATGCAGTTACTCAGCTTATCTGCACACGCACCTGCGTAATACACAATTTAAAACATAAACATTTATTAAAAAAAACTAGCTATCGCCCGCGACTCCGCCTACGCGTTCTTCCAAACTTTGTTCTATATGTATGTCAAATTTCATCGAGATCCATTCAGCCGTTCTGGAGATACCTTCAAACAAATCCATCCATCTATCTAAACATTCGCATTTAAAATATTAGTAAGAAGTAATTAAGATATAATGACTACTCTATTCCATTCTATGTGCAATGAGGAGTTGAACTAACCTTGCGCCGGCGATCGTTCTTTGAAGTTCTGTGTGTTATGGCTTTGGTGTCTCGTCACTCTTTGAGGATCTGTAACTAGTGAAATAAGGCATTATATTCTAAATATGAATCAGTAATTGACTTGATTCCATCTACCTACTTTAAGATGTAAAATTTAGATTTTAAGGCTTTCTTTTGGGCGTAAAGTTTATCCAAATTTGGATCTGTAACAGCAACTAAATTTTAAAAAAAATCTGGTCTATAATTAATTGTATAATTTTTAATTTTCAAGCAATTTTAGCAGTAAGATATACATGATAAATTTGAGGGTCCAAAGGGAAGGCCAGAGAAAAGAGATTAAAAGGAAAGAAAAAGTAAATAATACTACAATTTAAAGATAAATGTTACCAGACACAGGCGCGATAACAGCAGGCTTGACTTCAGGCTTGGTGGTACATCGTGGAGGAACGCAGGAGCGGCGCGCTGGCGGCCGTAGCCCGGCGCACGCAGCGTCCCTAGCGGCACCGCTAGCTCCAGCTTCACCGCCACGCAGGCACCATACGGTACGGCTTTGGATGCCTGCCTCACAAGGACCAGAGCACTGCCGGAAAAAGTAGTTATTAAAAAATAAGCTCGACTGACCATACCTTTGGTATTCCGTGAAAGAATACGATTCAACAATTTCATAGTTTCTTTAAGTAACAGTCAAACTATTAGGTTAAGATAATGCTATGGTAAAATTAGGAATATTTATTTATTTGATAGGTATTTTACATTGTGAAAAGATAAAGGTGAGTTGCAATAAACGGATAAGAGGAATACGAACTAGAAACAAAATATTGTTAAGATATAAGTTACTCTAGTACAGTATTGATGAAGTTCATCATATTTTGTGTATCAAGATTCCTCTCAATGCTATAGTTACACATTCTACTATAGAATGAATCAGTATGCAAACATCTGTCCAACATATGTTCTGCACCGAAAAAAACAAAAGCGGAGAAAGTTAAAAGATAATTCAGGTCTCGATTGAAATTCCATAAATGTCTATAGAACATGACGATGTAGATGAAGATTTATAGATGTGTACCGCTGCAGGCTTGTAAAACAAAATGTTGAAGTGCTATATAGTACACGAGTCTGCCTACAAAAAAATATACTACGATGTTACAGCACTCTTGTTAACCGCTACAAAACACAAAATGTGAATGTTTTTTATTAAAGTTAATTTCCTAATAAGATTTTACTTTAGGCCCTTTCCTAACAGTAATCGGAAAACATTTGTACAGAGCTTACGGTTCTTAAAATTTCATCATCAGGTCATATATCGAAACTGTGGGGCTCGAAGCTAACCCTAAGATAACTGTGACTAAGATTTATACTAAGTTCTTAATACATGTTCGTAGCTAAAACAATGTAGGTAATGGATGTATTGCATAATTCATTTCAATTTATATTCCATGATTAAATACAAACAATATATGAGAAGATGAATGTGGACGTAATAAAGTATTTGAATTTAAATAAATAACGTAATTGGTAACAGGTGCGTTGCCTCGTTCGTAAGTATTGTTAAGTGCATTGCATTGACGTATAAGAAACGTTCTAATGGGCCTGGTTTCATCGCCCTCGTGTATTGGACAATTTATATCGATGCTTATTAAACTGGGTCAAGGAAAAGTCCTAATTTGCTGCCTATTTTATCAGATACTAAATATAGTCAGCCTAGTGAACTTTGTTATTGACACTAGGAAAACTTTTTAGAAGAATACTTTTGCTAAAATGAATTGTACTGTTTATAATAATTAATTATTACGAGTATAACATCACTATTACCAAGGCACTATAAATCAAGAAAGTAATTGCAATGTTTTCAATATAGCTATGTCCGAGATCTAACAGTTAATTTAACAAGGAAGAGTTAGAGATTCAGTCTAGGTAAAATCATATATCATACATATGGATAGACAGATAAAGGCAAAATAGTAGCAGTCCTCTGGGTTATGCTGCCAACATGTGACTGAGACAACAACAACCGTCCAGCAGTGAACGTGTTTTAGTGTCCAGACTTTCAAAAATATGAGTAGTATTAATCATGCCGATGCAAACTCCTGGCGATGTTTTATATGCTTACCTCTCCCCAATCACTAAGATACCAAGAGGGCGCACAAGTCCCTCCGCAGGCCCGTTCAGCTTCAGGGCGTGGTGTGCGGCAGGAACCGTCGCGCAGTCTTCTGCCGTTGCCGCCCACGCAGATCACACCGCGCACTTGACGGCCGCCGCAAGCCGCCGAGCATGGTGACCACTCGCCTGCATCATTATGTAATAGTTAAAAGCTATCCTTTGTATACAATTTGCGAGCTTTTAAGCTTACGCTGCGAATAATGTTCGTCTACTTGTTCCTGTTTGGCATAGTTGGTCGCTACATTTTCTCTATATCAAGCTAAACCAGACGAGCTATCAGGATCCTCATTTATAAAAGTCAATTGCTTTATAGTCTTGAGCGGGAATCTGAGTCTAGTTTGTTTTTTGGGAATTTTTACATCATCCCTAGCGATGTTTTCTAGAAGAATAATATTTCACCTCTTTGCAACATCTGAACCAATGTATATTACCAGTAAACCATTGCGCATCACACTGCTTCCTGGGAGTACAGGCTTGTGACGGGTGCGGTGCTCTGTGAGAGGAGCAGCCGGTGGGGTCCGCGCAGCGCACGCCTCGGGACTGCACGCCGCCACCCACGCACCACCCCACACACTATAAAACAAGATAAGTATCAGGCACAGAGTAATACAACAATAGAAAGAGAATGGGATGACGACCTCCGAACTATTATATCGTATCGATCCAAAGTGGGCTTTGGTCTGTGAAGCCACCGAGGCCTCTGAGATTGGAGGTTCCCAGCTATTATAGAAGTAAAGTAATTTAGTTTTGTTTGAGCATGAACCTACAATTCCATAAATTGTATTTGGAAAAACTCGTGTATGTACCTCAGACCATTCAGTGTAAAGCCATCCTCCAGGTGCGCTGTAACTAAATGACGACGACTCCATGGTAGGTGTAACTTCGTTCTCCGTCGCGTTCGCAGCGAGGGATACGACCGGTCCCTCTCGGAAGGTCTCCGTGCGATCTTTGGGGCGCACCTGACGCCTCGAGTCTAAACGAGCTTCCGTACTCGTCTTAACAGCCGTGCCGTCACAGTTCGGAATGTCACACGGCTCACTGCTCGGTGGCATCGGTAGAGGGCATTTTTGATCGCTTATCTGTAAGACCAAGGCATTACAGTCCTTCCATTAGCTTAGTGAAATAACAATATGTGTCTTTATAAAATATAGAATAAATGGTTCAATAAATTGGTGACATTTAATTTTGAAATCTGATAGATGACTGTTAAGGCAGAAAACAGAACTGTAAAGTTACATCTTCTTTATACAATACCAAATAATAAAGTCGGTACCTTAGTAATTCCTCTAGCATGATCTTGTACACAGCCAACAATTCTGGTACGATGAGCAGGACCGCAGACAGGGCAGGGTCCCCAAGCGGCGGCCCTCCACCTTGGCGGGCAAGGTGCAGTGCCGCAGCGTCTGCGCCGTGCAGGCGGAGAGCTGCCAGAGCAATGTGCTGGCGACACTTCCCGATCTTTATCGCCTACTTCCACGCACTTGTATTTACCAATCTGCAGCCCTCCGCCGCATGTACGCGTACATTGCGTAAACGATACTACTTTCCAGATAAACTTTCTGTCTTCAATAACGTTGCTGTCTATTTGGTACTGGCTCTCTACCGAGGAGAACTCTGGCTGCTTGGCTAGGGACGGTTCAGACTTGTCAAGAGCCCTGGTATGTGAATCGGCATGGTGGCGATGATGCCGTGCAGTCTGATGGTGTACGCTCGTGGTCGGGATGTCGTTCGAAGTATCGTCGGGAGGTGAATCAGTCAAGTATTCGTACTTTATGTTTGGATTTGGTTGCGTATATAACACCTATAAAAAAAATGTTAAGGTTGTATAAACATTGTAATTTTCTTTGTAAGTATTTGAGTGACAATACTGAGCAACCAAATATAGGTCTATTTGGAGTCTTTGAAGGGCCCATGATTTATGTTAGATAGAAATATGAAAAAGAGATTACCATAATATCGATAGATTGATGTACAGGTCCCATGGCGAAAACATTATCGAGACCAGCATTACGTGAGTAGAGAAATCTCGCGCCCGCCGCTTCGTATGTTCCCGGCGCGCTCACAGCGAAGTCTCCGTTTACAATGTAAGACCCATTCGTCACCCTCAACGCTAGAACAATTAAACAACATATTGTATCGTACAACCTAGCGTACAGTAAATTGACGTCTCGAACTATTACGATCTGCGTCATGCAAATAATTAAATACCAATTGCAAAAGCGGCTATCTCCATTTATCTCACAATTTGCGGCGTAGGCGCCTCTATTGAGGAGATGCGCGCTCGGCCGGTGCGAGCCTGCAATTCCGATTAATCGATTCGACATCGATCTTTGCTCTGGCAGGCACTTCATCTCTCTATTAAGATCTCTCGTGACCTACTATGTATCGACTAAATCACTTTAATAATAAAATAATAATGGAACGATTTCTACATTCAATGTAGCTCACCAACTGTTATTACATTTATTTGCCTGAAGCTTTAAAATTCTTTTAATAGACCTTAAAATATATTAATGTCAAATGAGAAACCTGCAAATAGTCAAGCAGAACATAATAAATTGTGTGGTGTATGTACCGATATAATTGTCACTGGGCAGTATCTCGGAGACGTTGAGGCGACAGGCGCCGCGTGGCACGGTGGCGACATGCGAGTAGCCGAGCGGCAGCCGCGGCCGCGTGAACAGCCCCGACACCAGTCGCCGGCCGCACCGTAGCTCGCGATTAGCCGTTGAAGCTAGGACACTTTCGCGGCCCACCACCTAAACACATAATTAATTTTAGATTATTATGTCAAAACTTTAAATTTATATCAAAAGGATCAAGACTAGTTAAATCAGGACAAGGAATACATTCTTATTTCCGATAGGACAGTATACCTTACAATGTATATATTTTACAGCTTCTTAAAGTCTACTGAAAATGTATCAAAATGTCTCTAATGTAGAAATTATATCATCTGTAGCTAGTAGATCATAGGATTGCAGCCACAAATTAGATAACATAAGAAAGATAACACTTCCATAAAATATCTGTAGATCTGTCACAGTAAATACTCGTATAAAAAAATAATATAGGTGAGAAATAAAACAAAGGTAAAGCGCAGTAAAAGATTTTGCAATCAAACATAAAGACATTTGTGTAGTTTAATTTTATTAAACAAATAAAATACCACCCACCTACAACAGACTTTTTCCAACGACAAATCAATTTGCTACGCCTCTCACGACTTTCGAAAAACTTACAAGACGCAATATTAGATTAGTCATGCAAATTTACATGAACTCTCCAGTTGATTTATGTCAGGAATGGTATTGTACGGATTAAGCTGTCAGGATGCTTCACGGATGTCGCGCTTTGAACATGGAAAAGTGGGCGGATATTTTCGTAATTAACAAAATCCATAGCTTTAAATGAGTTACTTATAAGTTAGAAGAAGACAAATGACCAGAATCTAAATAACTAAGCATAAATATTTGCTGGGAAATATTTGACTGTATCTTTAAAATACTCAATTTGAACCTATAACTTTCCAATTCTTTTATTTATTAATTTTTGGATTTATCACTGCTATAATAGTTAGATTCTAGACTAATAATTTAACTAAAATTGTAGATTTGTTATGATCTAAACACCATCTGTTAATATGAACGTTTAAGATAATTACAATTTAGATACAAATGTCGATTCATAGCGCACCGCACGGGAAGTATTTGTGTTAAGAGTTCAATTGCTTTTGTTTATTTATAGAGTCTGATGTTATCTGGCATGTTAATGATTGCGTTAATTGGATTCCAACTGAAGAGTCAGCACAGCGCCTAATGAAACCTTACCGTTTCTGCTCTCGTAATGAATTTGATATTAATTGCTATATGAAAGGAATGTTTTAATTAAATTTAATAAACATTTTAAAAATATTTCATCAGCTATTATAATAAAATAAAATTTCAGAGTAGACTAAGAGCCGTGAAGTAGATAGATGAATTGGTATAAACACGATGTACAAAACTAAAAACTCAGTTTAACAACTAGGCATTGTACTCGTACCATGGTAATGTAGTCATGCCGTTCGTTGGTCACTGATAAAATCTTGGCGAAGGTCCAAAATTAAAGCAATTGTATGTTTGGTCTAAAATATTTTAATATCTATTTTTGTTATTTTGATCTTATCAATACGCATATTTAGTACATTTACTGTAATCCCCAAAAGTAAGACACTGTTTTGTTAAACACGTGTCTTAACTTTTTGACAGCCGGTGATTTATATTTTGGACTTCACCGTTGTTTTAAAATACATACTATTGTAATATACAATGTTTATAATATTTGGTCTTATCTACAGTACTATATAATATTGTATATAGGACCAAATATGACTTAACTACTTTGTTAATATAATGTTTTTCTGATATAAGGGCCCAGATATGAATAAGCTAAAATGCGTTACGTTCCCTTAAAACTATAGATTCTTAAGCCAAACTTTGTAATATTTGGTACATCTGTTAACAAAGTAAAGTTGCTAAGCTTTGAGATGAATTACTGGAAGTGACACTACAATCGAATAGGATTAGAATGGAGCAATCCTAGTAACTCTTCCAGGAATTTCGTTTCATCTCGTACTTATAGTATCAAAGACCACGTAGCTATCAAACGGTCAATCATGTAGGATTAGGAAATAGAACAGACCTTCCTCGTTCTTGTGCTTCTGATGTGGTATTTATTTATATATATGTATGAGATTCCTAACAATTTATAACAAGTCAATTAATAATCAAGGAAGATATGTGACATTAAATATAAGCATTAATATTTACAATAACAATTAAATTCAAACAATACGAGGTTTCTTCTCAATTATATACTTAATTTTCTTGTTTCTATCATCTTCAAAAGCTACGGAATTGGCCGGCTCGCCCGGTGAAATACCACGACCACACAGAAGACAGGCGTGAAGTGGAAGCAATTCCGCGTTTCGTCTGATGAGTGTGCGTCCCGGAGGCCTTATTTAGTCCTCTTTCCCTTCCTACCCTTTTTCTTATAAGGAAAGGATGGGAAGTGTAAGTGGACTTTCCGATAAGGAGATGCATGGAAAGGGAGAATATTTTCTTTCTGTGCATCCTCTCCTCCGTCGATTAAAGGTAGGCAACGCATATGCAATTGCGTATGTCTATGGGCAACGGTCACTTCGCTATTTCAGCGATTTCAGGTGACCGCTCGCTCGTTTGCCACCTTATAATATAAAAAAAGTAATGTATCTAATACAATCATGAACATCTATGGATTTATATTGAATGCGGTAAATTTAATGAGTCAGTTATGTAATTTGCTGTAGCGCTGTAAGATAAGGGTCACGTATTTCTTGATTATAATGGATAGTCTAAGAAATTGCTACTCTGTGGTAGGTGAGCCGAACAGGAATACTCCGCCGTGTCTATACTTCTAACAAATCTATGTAATCCAGTTGAAGTGCCCTGTCTATTCATTCGAATCGTAGTAATTATGTAAACGGAAAGGGGTTTTAACTGACTTCATTTTGTAATTACATTTTATACTTGTTTCTCTTTGTGTCTTAATTTTGATTTCTATGTAAAGTAAAAAGTGTCAAATTAAAAAAAAAAAACAATTATATACGATTGTTCTTAACTTTATTTACATTAAAGACAACAAAAAAAAAATAATAACTAAGGTTTTCACAAGTTTTTTTTTTAAATAAATCGGTAAATATTATTGCTCATTAGTAGGTTTTAAAATTTCACGATTTACCTGCAACTTCATAATATGTCGTCATAACATTTAAACATTAATCGGTACTTAAAACTTATCCCAGTAGTCTAAAACAAATTAATCATTAAGAGATGACATGTGACAAAAGTAAGCGTATGTAACATGTATGTGATTAATATTTCTATTATAAGTCTGACTAATTGATAAATTATACAGTACCAGCATATCCAATACTGGTAATGATGTTTGATATTATGAAGATGTCCAGTATAAATGCTTTGTGGTTCGTCATATTCAATGAGTAACTATAGTTTTAAAATTCTCGGTTCGGTATATGCGGTTTAATGTAGGTAAGGCGAGTTAATTTTTATTATCTCGAACAAGTGGGTAGTTAGAAATCCCTCACCGCTACGATCGAACGCGGGGCCTGCGGGGACTTGTGCGGGGAAGGCGGTGCGGCGAAGTTTGTCATTAATGACAGTCGACAAAATTTGTAAGAAGTTTACACATCGGTCGTGTCGGTTTCCTTGCGTACAGGGTCGCGTAAATTTACGGTACCGCGTTCGGTAATGACGCGTCTTTACCGCTTACGGGAAGCGGTACATCGGGACTACAGCATTGTTGGCCGCTTAAGACTATTTGACAGTGACTTATTTGACTTGTCTGATGCCGAGTGACCAGCTACCTGCAGGCGGTGAACGGAGCATCGAGTTGGTAAGTGCCACTTCATCTATTTACAATATTACGCCTTCACCTGCAACACGTAATCTATGGGCAATTATGCTCGGGACCCAAAGCCATCGTGTACGTCAAGCAACTATTAAAGTGTAAATATCAAGTCAGTTCAAGAAGGGGAACTAAAACGGGTGCTACTAATAAAGTTCTAAGAATACATCTCTTAATTCAGAATGTCGCGAAAACTAGTTCATTTAGTTAAGTGACTTTTTTACGAGTTTTATTAGTAGTGTTTACATTCTTGTGGCGATAGGATTATAATTTTTAAGCCTCGAGCCGGTGGTAATTTGTTCGTGTTAGATGTATCAAGATGTTAAAAGCTTTTTAATGAAAAAAAAAAGATACGAGCCAGTTCAATACAAAAATGCATTTAGCCATAACGCACGCTTACATCATTTCGTAATATTAAATGTGACACTAATGCGTGTAGAACATTAGCGTATAGTAATGTCAATTTTATGAGCCGCTCTGAGATAACAACATCGAAATCTCGCACTGGTCACAGGAGTTGCCTCAATCGACAATCGCAAGGGAACTTTGTTGAATTTTTAAGACGGATATGATTCATACTACTGTGGTGCAAGAATCTGGCTTTTAGCTTGTACCATTACAGTTTTTCTATTATCGAATGTATTAGGCAATAGTAATATCATATAGTTATTTATAATCCAATCTTAATAATTACACAGTGAATATTTTGATAGAAACTTAATGTCCTTCATTCTTTTAGGTTAGTAATTCTCTTTTCATCGTCTTCATTACTGAAGTAATACTCGTCTTGATATGTCTATACATATGCGTCGACTAGTTCTATGACGTCATGTCTTCGGCTTGTCAGGTTAGTAATTCACTCGCTCAAATATCACATAGTTTTTTGTACAACTAATAACGTAATAAGAGTATAATAAGCGACAAAATAAAAAGGAAAGGAATAGCAAAAGAAATAATCTGAAAGTCAACAATGTTTTGTTTACTTTTAGTTATGTAGTAGTTACTTGTGCATATTATTTGTATAGAAAGTTTCAATCGTCAAGCGCTAATGTGATGATTAGTTAAAACAAGAATGCGGGTTAGCACACGAACGATGAATGAAAATCAAGCGAAAGTAGAATTGAAGTAAGAAAATTTAGCAGCAGAGAAATGACAGTTAATTGAGTGAGGAAAGGTTAATATAAAATCGGTGATAGTTAAATTGCCTAATGCCGGAGTAAGAACAAAACATAAGTATTTACGCCCCCATAAAACACAATTATAGGCTACGACCGAATTTGGTCAAGTAGCGATTTGAACTTGAACGTTGACAGTTTGATTTTAAATTAAGTTTAATTTATTCAGCTCTTAAAGTGAAGTTAACAAAGCGTGTAGTTGATACCAACTACATATGTATGTCGTTTTCGCATATTCTTTAAACATTTTCATGAGTTTAACGGCGAGATAAGCTATAGGGGCTACCAATCAAAATTGTTTAGTTCAAAATCTTCTCATTAATCATAGCGTTAGTGAAATATAACAGTAAAGTCAGCCTTAAGAACAAGAATTAATTGATTTCTTTATTATCTGTACTTCTAAATTCGGCACATGAGAATCAGATACGTTTATGTCACATCGCTAGTTGTCAATTGTTTCGTGCGGTACAAAGTGTACAAACACAGGCAAGGCCGAAACGTTTAGGGAATGCAATTTATTGCACTCGAATACGTAGAATGTGTCATGAGTGTCAACAGATAAAGCTCACAAGGTCGCACGCTTATATGGTATCAAATTCCGATAAAATTGTTGGTTACATTTTTCATTAATATGCGAGGAATTTAAAGAGTTTTGAAATAGATGTGTAATAGCAGATAAATGTACGTGGAGTTGAACTGTGCAAAAATATATCCACGAAGTTACACCATTCCTTTTTGTGCTGTCAAATCATCTCCGTGCCCTTTTTTCCTATGGAAGGACGGCAAAGTTAGTACAACTTTTACAAATGAATCAGTCATCATATTTAAATTCTCTTCCGTCTTAGATATCACTTTGACACCTTTCGTTCTTTTCTTTTTTCTTCTATCCTTCTTCTCTTAATTCGTCTATTACAGTTAATTTAATGATTTAATTGGATCACTTCATTCTTTACCTAGAAGCGTTCTTGCTAGACGCTAGCTACCCTTTTATTTATTAACAAAGCGATAGCTGAGTCATTGTATCGTTAGAATCAAATATATGGACGCTGTTGATAACGTCTGGTACAGAAACAATGGAATACCAACCGATGACACGAGCATGAAATTTATATGACCGAATATCCAGGTCGACTGAACAACTGAATCAGATTAGTGGAATACTAAATTAGCCATTGAGTCTCAGTCGGGTGAGACAAAGGTGTCTGCTTGAAGTGACTATGCAAACACTACTCCAACTGGGTCGCATCGTGCGACACAATACTTATTGCCAATGTAAATACGAGGCTACTATGTATAATGTGAGAAGTTATGTATGAATAAATAATTTACGATAATCTATGTATAAATAGAAAATAATTTCAAAGATTTATTTTGTTATATGTATATAAACAGTTGTAATCTAATAATTCGAGCGGAGCGTCGGTTCTGGTTCGAGTCCCGCCATGTACCAATGTGTTTTTCGATTTCCGATTTACATATGTACGTTTATCCGACGTTCTTACGGTGAAGGAAAACACCGTGATGCAACACAATGAATTCCCTAAAGAAAAAAAATGCCAAACAAATTATTATTTCTTTAGCCAGATATTTATAAAATTTACACACGTTGGGACACTTGTTTAAACCGCTACGATTGCCTAATATTATTTTGTAGGCATTTTTATATTCATTTCATTGAAAAATAAATGAAACACAATGTTGCGCGTAAGTGAAAAATCCGTGACAATACAATTATTAACGCGAAGTCGACATAATCCGTTAGTGAAAACCAAACAAATCGTACGCCTGGTCGGCGCCAGCACGGTTTATTAAACATAAGCGGGCAATATAGTTAAAACAAGGGACACATCGCTCGTAAAACGATCTCTGAATAATACCCGCAACCACCGCGCAACCGACGACAAGCTAATGTTGATTTCCTGGTACTAAAAATGAACCAACAATCTCAATGTCAAACTTTACGATCAGCAAATGAGGCAACGTACGTAAATTCTCAGTTTTTCTGAGAAGAATGTTGAGTTTTTAATTTTTTATCTTATTCGAACAAGCACGTCACTAGAAATGCAATGTTTAATAACAGACATAAAGAGGAAATGAAAACAGATCTACGTTCTACATCCGGACAGTAAGTATGTACGTATTTATTTTGGTCCATACCAATATGCATTTCGGATCAATTTACCTTCAGAAAAATAGAAAAATACCTCTTATTGTCTGGATGTAATCTTAAGATTAACAACAATTTAATTGTTAATTATCTATTATTATTAATGCGAATGTTTAGATGGATGGATGGATGTTTGTTTGAACGTAATTCCAGAACATCTAAACGGATCTCGATGAAACTTGGTATACATATAGAAAATACTCTGGAACACATAGGCTACTAATTATGTTTTTTTTTAGTTTTCTTATTATGTTTTTAGTAAATACTAGCTGTCGCCTGCGACTCCGTCCGCGCGGCATGAAAAAAATAATAATTAGTCACTTATATGTTCTTCCAGACTGTGTTCTACTTCTATGCCAAATTTCAGCTAGGCCCATGCAGCCGTTCTGGAGATACCTTCAAACAAACATGTATCTGTCCAAATATTTGCATTTACAATATTAGTAAGAAGTAAGATAGAAAAAAGGAATAAATAAAATTTCGTATCAATATATCAAATCGAAAAGATTGTTCTGGAATATCTAAATAATACATAACATATGATTGATTAAAAAGATCGATATGTGAATTACAATAAATGGTTAGGCGTGTGACCTAAATTGATGGAACATATCTATAACAAGTGTCACCGCGTACACAAATTTCCTAATCAACGCTAGGTGACCACAATCATTGAAAATTGAGCGTCTAGACAGCCTGGCAATTTACAATCATTAACACGTTGCCAATGATTTTGTACGTTCCATTTGACCTGATATTAAAAGTAAATTAGCTTAATAGTTGCTAAATATAGTAACCGCAGAACTACACTAACGTGACATTTGTGTTACTACATTTTTTATAGTATTAGGTAGCAAATAAGCAAGCGGACAACTGATTTCGAAACTTAAATCCACGGAGGAGAGGATGCATAGAAAGAAAAGATGTTTCTAGCTTTACCTCTGTTAAACGTGCAAGTACATATTGTCTCTGTTTTTTCAAAGTGTATAAAAGAGATGACAATATTACAAATTTTAATACATTTTTACAGTAATAGTTACTTACCGTTACAAATATCAGGAGAAATATCATTAAGATACTCGTCATCTTGATCCTTGCGATGCACTAAATTCACTTCTTTAACAAGACAAAATTATATTTGTCGGGTAAGAATTGTTCGTATTATTTTCAATCTTTAATTCATGAATCGATATAGAATTAAATGAGTGTTTCCTGCTTGCACATATGTTTATTATATTTATTTATAATGGGAATTTAAAAAAATAACGAAGTCTGATATTTTAACTTAATGTTTGATTTTCCTTTTATTTGTACTCTAGCGCGTATTTTGCTATAGATGGACTTATTCTAGCCAGAATAGCTCACTGGTGTTTTTATTTAGCCTTCATAGCTTACTAGGTGTCTCCACTGATCGGATCGGAGTCTACCCTAAGTTTGGGGTGACTAGGCCATAGTCAACCACGCTGACCCAGTGCAGGGCCGTTATTTAGATTTACTAAGTCGATAATCGTGGCAACCTATAGAGCCATCCTCTACCTTACTACTAAGTTATAAAGTCTAGATTTTTGTTTAGATCAGAAAACAAATGACTACATTACTTAATAAAGTTAGTAGCTATTACCATGATAATCTAGCTTAGCCAAAAATTCGCAAGTTTAGAAGTAATTTAGTATGACGGATCTAATTGAAAACTGCGAATGTTCTAATACATTAGACCGTCTTGTAAGCTGCAGTTAAGGCATTGACCGTGAAATGTTATTAAACTGTGTTGTATATGGTAATGGATTGATTAACATTGAGGTTAGCTAATAATGTTATAATTTCTGAAAGGATCATGTTTACTGAATAGATCTGTTTGTTAAAAAAATTATGCGCATATTAGTAACGAATATAAGAGTTTGCTAATTAAGTCTGCGTGCCATAATTTTTTAATCCTTTAACCTTTTTAAATGTGTTTCGAATTGTAGAGCCAGCAATTTTCTTAAGTTGTGCTATTAAGAATGTTCAGGCTCTCTTCATTTTAAGGATTCATGTCGCCATTTTAATTTTCGACTATAAGTTATTTCCATGAGTTTAAATTTATGAGTAACTAGCTATCGCCCGTGATTCAGTCCGCGCGGAATTTAAAAAAAAAACTTGATTAGTACTCTATGTATGTGTATAAGTCTTCATCGAGATCCGTTCAGGAGATATCTTCAAACAGACATCCATCCATTTAAACATTCGTATTTATAATATTAGTGAGATATAATCTGTCGTGTAGTTATACGGAAATCGAGATGCTTTATTAATGTCAATTATCATAGCATCCTGTTAATTGTTACGCATGACCTTAGAATTGTTGAGTTTTTAATAAGGAAGCGAGCCCTAAGATATTACGTAAACTTTGATATTCAGATTGCGACCTATGGGACACATTACTCGACGATACGTGAATTAAATGCGTTAATTTTTAATTCTTGTCGGCAATAGTATTTGTGCTCGGATCACGTAAAGCCGGACGGATTGAAAGTTTCCACTATCAAACAACTTACGTTTCCGAGAATGAATGAGGGGTATGTTTGGATTGTGTATGTTTTATAATTACAAACTTTATCGCATCACTCGATAGTGAATGTTTTGAATATTACATAATATAATAATAGAAGCTATTCGTTACCATTTTTCTTTTCATAATACATCCGTACTCTCTTCCCTTGTAGAGGTAACACAAACTACCATAACCCAGAGGGATACACATGGACAATAGATTTTAATTTGTCACGATCCTTTTACACTTCTAACGGTAAAATGCCAAATTTAAACTTGTTTTCTTCTCTTGGTTTTATTGAAAACGATTTGGTGTTTCGTAATTTTCGTCTCTCAAGTACATAGGCTTTGTGTTAATAAAACATTGAGCGCGAACAAACAAGCGAAACGAGATAATAGCTCCGAGTGAGATACCGTCTTAACAAACAAAATATTTTCGAATTCAAATATCCATAGTCCTTGTAATATACAAATTCTGTTGCGTTTAAAAAAAGAATTGGATGGACACCAAAACGACCCAAAAGTAATTTATCTCTGTTAAATCATTCAATTCAAGCCAAAACAGGTCTCCCAAGTAGTAGTCAGATTGGGTTATAACAGAAGATGTACCTGGACATTATAGAAAGCAAAGACATTACCTCTCGTACGCCTCTTTTATCTTCTAATATCTCTTTCTTTCTCTCACTCTTCTCTATTTTTTTGTGAACTCTCTTGTCTATTCCATGATAGCCATTAATTCTCTATCTTTGTTCATACTGAGTTATTTAACACTAGACCTGCCTGTTTGTGATCCGTTAGTAATGACGTTTAAGGAGAGTTAGGTTATTATTTTTCTTGTTGTCATGTCTAAATTTCTTTGGTATTAACAGGTCTATAATATCGTAAGACTATATTCAACAATACCTTTAACTATGAAATGTGTAGCTCCGATCAATCAGAGTAGTTTTTATTAATCATAAATCAGATTACAGTATTTTTGAAGCCGTATTTATAGATACTGATTTACGGCTGGAAAATTGTAAGTCGCGTGAGCCTATTCAAGGACAAGTCGCAGTAAACCAAACAACTTTTATAACTGTGTAAAAATATTTTGTATTACCGTCTGCAAATAGATTATGTATCGATTACATTTTTATTGAACATCGACGTGTTTTATGTGATTTATTTTTAGAATTGAAAAATGTTAACATGAACTCGGAATTATGATAAACTACGTCGGTTTAATTTGAATTAGTACGAAACGGGTCGACGCCGGATCGCGCAGTTTAATTAAACGTGATAAGATTTAGAACATACTCGTAATAATTGTACGAAGAGATTGTTAAAGGGAAAGACATATTCACTGCGTGTTTGACACAGTTATTTAAATAATATGATCTAGCATGGATGTTAATGGATGAATATTTTAATAAACAACAATCGCTTACTTCCGATATTATAATTTTCTTACGGTATTACTTAAATGTGAGATTCGTATGCGTGTTCGATATGAGCGTTAAAGTGATGGTGTTTAATATAACCATCAATGGATAAGTATTTTTGTTCATTACCACAACTGGTAAACTATTTGCAAAAGTTTATTGGTATGAATGAGGTATCTGAATGAGAGTGTTTAGGTAAAAAGTTCTGGCATATATCCAGCACGGTCGATCGCTTTGTTCTCGCAACATTTTACTACGCTATTACGATGTTTTTTTTTCGTATATCCGAATTCTTCCGCGAATCTATAAATCAGTTCGTCATTGGCGAATTTGTTACGCAGGTCTGCGGCCGATTTGCGGCTAATGCAATCATTATTTTAATGTTTAACGACTTCTTTATTGGATGCCAGTATTTACAATTTATATCTATTTCTTATTGTTTAAATTTATTAAACTGAATCTGTTCTATATTTTTAATTTGAATTTATTTTATTATCTGCTTAAAACACTTTAGTTGTCAATTATTTAAGCATTTCACGATGTATAATTTTTACTGGTTATAATTTTTTTTTATTAATTTACGATAAAAAATTACTATATTATAATAAGATTATATTAATGTCAAACTATGATTCATATAATACAAACATTCTGACATCGGTAGCTTTTAATTTTTTTGCGTATTTTGTAAATTGTAGATTATAACCAATTTGGATAAAAAACAACACAACACTATTCTATTCTCATTTTTGATTATCATTATAAAACCTTTTTTGAAATATTTATTGATACTGGTTAGACACAATACGCCTTCCATATTTAAAAATTTGAATAAAAAAACAAGTTTAGGCATGTTAATTGGCCGTGTCGATGGTTAGATATAAGTCAGATGATAATAGATCGGCGTGATAGGTGTGGTCTCGATCGACGACGCCAAGATTTATTTATAAATTAAATTTATGAATGCGCTTCTTAATTTGTTAACCACAACGGCAATAAAAAATTATCGTTTACTTATGAATCGATATCGAATCGGTTTACTAATATAATGACTTAATCATATTAATCAATAAAAAGGAAAATATTTCGCAAAATATGTAGATTATAAAAATATTCTGCCATGATAGATTTAAGCCATGATTTTACATAGATATAATTCCATAGGAAATTTACTTGGCTATGAACTATGGCGATTGTATTCTTGTAAATTTTATTCAGGAAATTATCTTCTACTTTTAATATCATATGCTTCATTTACAAAGATTAAGGGGTAAGATAGACGATTCCTCTCATTTGTCCGGAGATTATAGCGTAGTTTATACTAGCCAATTAAAAGACTCTGGATGAGTGTTGTAAGGAAAGCATGTTATCATTAAGGTAATGCTATAAATACACACTGGGGATAGGTATCGACAACTTTATATTGCATTACGATAGGAAGGCAAATGTTTACAAACGATGACAAGATTATTATGAATTTCCTTCTTATAAATTAACCTATTTCGTTGAAAAATAGATAAAATGTAATTTTATAAAAGATTCCCCTTGTCGAAACGTAATAGACATAAATGTAATTTTTAATAGAGCAAGTAGGATATGTGTATTCGCTCCTAATCGATTCTATAGCGAATTTCAAAAATATATGAAAATGACGAGCGACAATCACGTGACTTCTTGAAAGTTATTGTCATTTCTATACAGTTATGAAGTTCATTATATTCCATAACATTCGCTTTGGAGAGAATGTGCTTAATCTAACCGTGCAGAGACAATTTTTTATTTGGTATAAGTATTTCGGCGCTGGCGTTCACGGTATGTCTGCATCAATTTATTACTAACGTCTAGAATAAATAATTGTTCCATATCGTAGCTATCGTTAAAAATTGATTGAAAAGTCTAGAATTATTTCAACAAATTATAATCATAGCTTGGTTATATTTACTAAAAAAATTCCACCTTAAATTAAAACAGTAAGGAAACATGTTGATCACCGTTGCTCTGTCAACATTGATAAGAACGGCTTTTATTTGGATTCCTTTCTAATGACGCGATATATCTCTGGCCGATGTTAAATTTACAACTCGTGAAAACATCATTTACAAATAAATGGCAAATAAGTTTTAAAACGTCTAATCTTAATATTATAAATGCGAATGTATAGATGGATGGATGTTTGTTAAAAGGTATCTCTAGAACAGCTTCATGGATCATGTTGAAATTTGGAATAGATGTATAACACAGTCTGGAAGAACACATAGGCTACTAATTAAGTTTTTTTTTTAGTTCTGCGTTTACGGAGTTGCGGTCGACAGTTAGTAGATACAATATTTTATAGTAAAATAGCTGTCGCCCGCGACTCTGTCCGCGCGGGATTGAAAAATAGATGTTGGCCGATTCTCAGACCTACTCAATATGCTCACAAAATTTCATGAGATTCGGTTAAGCCGTTTCGGAGGAGTATGAGAACGAAAATTGTGACACGAGAATTTTATATATAAAATGTATAGTAAAAAATTGTCTCCTTTTACTTTAAAATTAGGTCAATTAGTTTTTATCTCTACATTTATTTGTGTCAGGAGTTACAAAGACGTTTTTCGTGTTTGCGTATTTCTATTTATTACGCCAAAATCACTGAAAGTTTCAGTCTACAAGTTTACAAAAAATTGATTACCGACCAATTTTCACCTACATTTCTTTTTGAACAATGTTTATGCTAGCGTTAACTGATTACTATTTTACGGGATGTATGTAATTTCGTTGTTAAAAGAGTATTTTTATTGCTATACTCAAGATTTGTATTAGGTTTGTTTAAAATCAACTTTTTTTTTATAAGAGAAGGGGGCAAAACGAGCGGCGGGAACACCGAGGTGATCAACGACACCCATGGGCATCTGCAACACTGCAGAACTGCAGATGCGTTGCAGGTCTTTAAGGAAATGGTATGCTCGCTTCTTGAAAGTCCCTAAGTCGTATTGGTTTGAAAATACCGCCGAGGACAGACCGTTCCGCAACGCAGCTGTGCAAAGCAAGAAATTGCTAAAATTAGCTTTGTACCAAATCAATATTTTTTTATTTTAACGGAGAGTTTTATAATCTGTTTAAACAGTAGCTTAATCTTTTTGTTACTTGAAATGACAATTTAATAGTGACCTCATTTGACCTCACAAATAGTTTTCAAGTTCGCGAGTTCTAAGCAAACGTTAAGGAAGGTTTACAAGAATGATTCTTCTTCTTACTAATATTGTAAATGGGAATGTTTGGACGGATGGATGTTTGTTAAGAGGTATCTCCAAAATCGCTGATGGTATCTCTCTGAAATTCGCCATAAATGTAAGACAGTTTGGAAGAAGACATAGATTACTTCTTAATTATTTCCATAATTCCGCGCGAATGAAGTCATGGCGACAGATAGAATAATATTTATTGAAACACAATATTTATATCTTTTAAATTATAAATGCAAATGTTTGGAATAAGGAAGAGTAATATTACGTCACATTGAAAGTTCAAGACTCTTTTGTTTTTGAAATAAAATAATAATTTTTGTACTGCAATATTTTTCTAGTAAGTATAGCAGAAAATAGATGAGCGCGGAATTGATATAACGAGATAAAATTCGGTCCCTTTTCGTTAATTTAGGTCGAGTAAAGCAAAGAGTAGGTAAAGCGTTTCGCTTAGGGCGTACGCGAGGATGCAAACATTAAGTTTCGCAATATTTGTTATTTTATGTAATTAGCCCAGTTTTTTGAAACAATATCATGTCGCAATACCGATTTGTTTAACTTTGTAGTTTTATGATAAATTTTTTTTGTTTTCTTTATCGATTTATTGGGTATCGAGTTTATTATTTTTAAGCTAGGCAAGGTGTTTTTTTTAAATATTTATACTTACACAAGCTGTCGGCCGCGACTGCGTCCGAACGGAATTAAAATCAAATTTTTTAAGTAGGCTATGAGTTCTTTTAGACTATTTTATATCTGTGCCAAATCACATCAATATTCGATTAGCCGTTCTGGAGATATCTTGTAATAAACATCCATCCATACATCAAAACTTTCCCATTTATAATATTAGTAAGATTAAGAAAATATTTTTTTTGCTAAGTATTTATTTTAAACTTGGAGGTAGGATCCTACCCAAATTAGCGGTGACTATGCCTTAAATTAACAAAATTAGTATAAATTTAAACTATTGAAATGAATTTGAATTCTATTAAAAAGTTACGATAAGTAAATATTTCTTTATTCCAAAGCACCTTTGTAATTTATTACTAAAACTCGTTTTTTTATTTATCTTGTTTAAACAAAAAATGTTTCTTGTCATAGGTTAACGCGACATATTTACAAAAGCCAGTCAAGATGTGACAATAAAAAAGAATTATTGTTAACATAATGTTTTGGAATCATCGCTTGGAAATTTAAAAACTAAACTTATTAAAACTTTTATTTAAATATGACAATTTTATTACATTTCATTAAAAAAGTATGTTCGATTAAAATACATCGATCGATATTAAAAGGCAGGAAATATTAAAACGCTCGTAATTAATAAAAAAAATAAAAAAATCTTTAAATAAAAAAAATGCGTGAACTTTCACAAAAAATACGCAATGAGAATAACAATCATTTAAATACTAGCCGTCGCCAGCGGCGCCGTCCGCGCGGAATTAAAAAAAAACTTTAATAGTAGCCTGTGTGTTCTTTCTACATCTATGCCAAATTTCAGTAAAATCCATGCAATCGTTCTAGAGATACCTTCAAACAAATATCCATCCAAACATTTGAATTTATAATATTAGTATGATTAAAAATTAATTCCAGTAAATCAAAACAAAATTATTCTTTAGTAATAGATATAATTTTACCAATAAAGTTTGTTCTCGCTGTAGTTGGATTATGTATTGAATTTCACACCGTCCAGATTTTTAACATATTAGGAACTAAACTATAGGTAAGTGATAGAATTATAACCAGTCTACGTACGACTATTTTGGTATTATACGATAAGCTTCTTCGAGACGTTATTGAAGTGCTTCATATAATCGGCTTTCTTATACTTCACAATTTTACTAATATTATAAAGCTAATGCGTGGTCAAGCGCTAGCTTATACTAATATATTATATATAAAAAAATATACATATAAAAAGTTTAGACGGATGGATGTTTGTTACAAGTTTTCTCCAAAACGGTTGCATGGATCTCGCTGAAATTTGGTATAGATGTAGAACATAGTCTGGATGAAAACATAGGTTAATTATTAACTTTTTTTTTCGCGCGGACAACGTCGCGGGCGACAGCTAGTACAATAATACATGCGTATCAAAGTAAAATAATAAACTGGTCTTAATGTTTATGGACACATCTTTATATATAGTGTTTTTTAATTAATATTTGTCAAAAGTAATATTTCGTAAGCCATGTTAAAAATAAGATTGTACATAAATGTACATTGCTAATAATTAAGAGTTTCAAATACAGTAACAAAAGATGAATCTTATTGATATTTGATTACTTACCAACTTGTTCTGTGAAAAATGGGTTGTAGATTACCTCAATTATTTATCACTAGATTAACAATTTCCGAATCGTTGCTATTTAATTTTGGTTATCTGCTAAGTACTACGACAAATTAAACGATTTAAATCATTGTTTTAACAAAAAAAAATGTTAAGTATAGACCGACAAATTTATCTGACCCGGTGTACTTAGGTCAAACTAAATTATAATAGTACACTAGCGCCCTCCTGTCAATGACAAAAAAAATGTCATAAGATGTATTTCTTGTTGTAGCTGTCATGCTTTTTTCTTTTATTTCATTTTGCATGCGTGTTATGTGACAGAACTATTTTAGTTTAAAATAATTTTCATTTCATAGAAAATTGTGTCCCCACCGCGTGTAACCCACTTTGTCCCCCATGATGTGGGTTTGATAACACGAATAGGCCACACAGATAATGTGATAACAACCTTTTCTAACATGACATTGAATCTGAACGACCTTGCTACGAAAATTAAGCCGTAGTCACTACGAAGCATATCAAAATTTTCGTGGATAAATTACTTTTTAATAAAACCTTTTTTGTAAGCTAATTACAACTTAAAATTATTATGAAACAAAAGAAAAATAAATTGAAACTGCCAGTTACCCAATTTAATAAAAGATTATAAAATAAATACTAAATCAAGAATCATGAATGAAAATATTGTTTTAAAATCAATGTTGTTATAACAAGGCTATTTATGTCTATAATAATCAAATAAAATAATTCAAGCAATCACAATGAAAATGTTCACTTTGTTACGACAAAAAGTTAATACTGCCATTAAAAAGTATTTCAAACATTGGTATCTTCAAAGACATCTTAAAAGTAGTCGAAATATATGGCTTATTATTAACGATATAAGCTCATAAATTAAGCGGCCGTCACGTTTTTATCTAAAGAAGGCCTATTACTCACATACCGTAGACGGCTACACGCCACGCTACAAACGAAAGGAAAATCAAATAAAGTTGTACTATACAAGTATGATGAAATATACGTGCGTAGATTAATATTTTTAACTTTTATAAAAATGTATTTGGAAGTATGGAATGATTTTAATTTATATTTAATAAGAAAATAAGTGTTAAAATTATAATTTAAATAAAAAAAAAATATGTTAAGAGGAAACATTCAAATAAAATACTCGGAAAATCGAAAATAATTACGTTATCACTTCAAACGTGTTAAAAAATCAAATTAGAAACACTTCACATTTGTCCGCGTTTTCAAATCGCTTCGTTGAGCGGGAATTAAAACGTCAATCGTACGTTTTGACAGTTGGTCATTTTCGCGCCAATTTTCCGGAACGCGCGAACGTGAACGAGTTGCGGAGATGGTGGCGCGCTCGCGCTGTCTCAGTAAAGACTGTGGCGGTATCTCGTTGCGCCCCGTCTACTGCCTTACGATTTACGAGCGTGACGCAGAATTGAACAACATGTATAGCGTTACATTTGACGGAACACATCACGTGGCCCCTCTCGAGGATTCTTTCTGTGTGGGATTACAATCTAGAATCTCAAAATAAACGCATCAATTTATGATAATATCGACGGATTGTAAAAACATATTGCATACCATTAAACAAATAAATTTTGAAAATATCCCAATCATTTTGTACATATCATCAGCTTATTTTAGAGTATCTTATAATGTGTTTATTCTGAGAAAGACGAGAAGAAAACCAGAATTGCCATCTGTGCTTATACTTTATTTTCGGCTCATCATATTCCTCCTCTAAATAATATCAATGTATTTGAAATAATAGGAATATTAATCAAAGAAAACATGAACACTATTACAAATCACTTTCGCATACTATGCGCATTATTAACATTTTCTGTTAAATTCTAATCAAACATTACTAAGCGAATAATTAACTATATAAACATATAAAATTCGTAGTTATTTTATTAATTTAATTTTTCATTGATACGTAAATCCGGGGTAAATATGACACTATATTTATTAAATCAAGTCAACTTGAAATACGTCCTTTAAAATTTAACCTAATACCCTACAGATATCAAAGATAATTATTATATCCTGCCATTAATCAAAAGAGATCGGAGAAAACTTGATCGAGGGCGTTTCGCTTTGCATGGAATTTTATAATCTATGTTTATACAGCTGGTTCAGTTAAATTACATTACAAAATACTAAGGAAATTAAACAAATAAGTCTATAACGATGTCTATGGTTTTTATGTTTTTTTTATGTCAAAAGGTGGCACTAATCGGCCACTTCATTACACTAAGGAGCGAAGTGTTGATTGCTCTACCCATAAATATCTGTAACAAGTCAAAATTTAGAAGATGGTCTGCCTTACCTAATAGACAGATGTAGAGATGTACAAAAAGAGAATATTCTGTTGCTATACGTCCTGTCTTCCGCCCAGTACCGTTCCACTTCTTTCCTTTTAAAGAAACGAAGGTCGAAGTCTAGAAATTAAATATGAGAAAACGTTGAGCGAAAGCAAAACTGTAATCTCTGTATTTATTCGCCTAGCTCGAATACAAGCATAATAATTCTAAAGATAATATTGAAAGCTATGAATATTAATAGCATTGAAACATTGGATGGTTTCCATTAATAAATTGTTAATAAAATATAAATATAGGCGATTTTAATTGAAAGTGTCTGTTACTATGTTCATTGAGTTGGTTGTTTCCAATGAAACTGCAATTATTTTATTAGTATAGAGTTGGATCATCATCATCATCAGCTCACTATACATCCCTACCGATAGGCTCGAACCCTAAGTTAAGGGTGATTAGGCCAAAGTCAACCACGCTGGCCAAGTGCAGGTTGGTTAACTTCACATAAATCTTTGAATTTCTTTTCCGATATGAGCAGGTTGCATCACGATGTTTTACTTCACCGTAAGAACATCGGATAAATGTAGATATATGTAAATCGGAAATCTAAAAAACACATTGGTACATGGCGGGATTCGAACCCAGGACCTGTAGATTGCAAGTCAAGTGCTTGACCCCTGAGCCACCAACGCTAGATTTGGATACATGAAAATTATAGTAATAAAAGGGGTTAAATATACATATGTTACTCGAATCTGTGCTATATTTTTGCGTACTAAATTTTAATAACTTTTGTTAAACTGTTGCGTACTTATCTAGTTTATATGTGAAATAAACTTGTCCTACGGGAATCGTACAAGGATCATATATCTATGTGTTCTTGAAGATTGTGATCTACATATAAACCCAATTTAATCGATGTCTATGTATCGTATGGATGGATGTATGAAGGTATATCCCTTCATTCATCCATCCATTTAAATATTGTCATTTATATTTGTAATATTTGCATAAATTAAATTTAAAAAAAATTGTTTTAAACCATAATTTCTTATAAAAATAAAAAAGTTTGAAACATTAAAAAGAGACAAATAGATTTGTAGATAATTCATATTGTTTTAATTTATATGACAATGAAACAAACGACATAGAAAATCCGTGAAAAATTATTTATAACACATTTTTTTTGTAAAATGTAATTTTATCAATTCATCTTTGTTACGTTAGTCTGACAAATGTGTTACAAATCGTCGTATTTAGATACTGGTGCGTGTCTCGTGAAAAATGTCTTGACATTGTGATTATTGTAAAGCCGCGTAGGCCGCAAGAATTGGAACGATAGATTCATGCCGAGGTTTATTCCTAGCCCTTCTACTAACCTAATATTTAATTAAGAACACAAAAAAAAAATAAGAATAAAAAAGAGAATAATAAATCAGAGAATAAATCTTAGATCACAACGATAAGAAATTGTCATCAGAAAATTGTTTTCATATATTACGCGGTGAACCAAAATTTTGCAAATTAGAAAACTCATTTGCATAAGGAAAGATATGTGTAACCTGTAAAAATCAATGAAACTAAACATTCCATTTTATTCAAAATGAACAACACTATCTCCTTTAAAGTGATGCTTGCAGGTAAGTTACGATAAATCCATCGATAACAATATTTTGACAGACAGCCGTAATTAGCCAGTTTGCAAAGCAAATGGAAGTTTGATGATAATGTAGAGACTGCTAGAGTAAACAACGATGCCCTTAAAGATTACCAGATATATTTAAAGTGGCTAAGTGAGATTGCGAAACTTTTGCTTGCTATCCAATAAATGTTTCATTGATAATTATAGTAGCTACTGGGTGCTGTAAGACATGCTCACCTGTCAATGTCCGACATAGACAAGTCGAATCGATTATATCCAGATACAGTATTAATGTTTTATTAATTTAAAAACAACAATCTTTTAACACTAAATTATTCAAACTTTCGTGAGACATTATACTAAGCTGATATAAAAACGCGATCACTCATCCTGATGAAGGGCCCCCGATGGGCTCGAAACTAGTCGGTGCCGCCACCGGACGAATATATGTGAGTGTTTAGCCGTTTTTATATGCCTCTGCCTAGTTGCGTGTTTAACAGTGGTAGAGCACGCTTTTAACATCTTCGCACGAATTAGCCCAGCTCGCCTGGTGAAATACCACGACCACACATAAGACAGGTGTCAAGTGGAAGAAATTCCGCGTCTCGTCTGAGGAGTGTGCGTCCCGGGGGCATAATTTAGTCCTCTTTCCTTTCCCACCCTTTTTCCTATAAGCAAAGGATGGGAAGTGGAAGTGGAATTTCCGGATGGGAGAATGTATGGAAAGGGAAAATATTTTCTTTCTGTGCATCCTCTCCTCCGTCGATTAAAAGTAGGCAATGCTTATGCAATTTTGCGTGTGTCTATGGGCAACGGTCACTTCGCTGTTTTAGAGATTTCAGGTGGCCGCTCGCTCGTTTGCCACCTTATGATATAAAAAAAAATATTAAAACAACTCAAAATATTGTTAAGATTATTAAAATAAACCAGTTAAAAAACAAATGTGACTTCTAATTAATCTATTTTTAATTTCTAGAACGATAGAAGCAAAAATAGAAACAGTAACACTTAAAAATCTGAGTGTCAATGAACCTCATTTCCATGTTAATAAACAGGCAGGTAATTTATCGCTGTAAAAATTTGCAGACAACGTTTACAATGTTATTAAAGCGACATAGCTGTCCAAATTTGCGAATATTTTAGCAAAATATTATGCAACTAGAGTCAAGTCTGATAACAAATGTTTGTATTCTGCATTCCGGCCGTCGTAAATTAACGTCACAGTTTTCGTATAAATCTTCTTACGGATACGTAAGTCTTTAAAAAGGATTCTAACATAAAATTGAGTTATCGACATTTATTTCTGATGTTAACAGCCAAAGTATGCAAATAAGATTGACGTTGGAGCTGACACTGAGATATTTCTGGTGCGATCTGTTATTGAAATTAAAAAAAAATTACTATTCTCCGTAAACAAATACGAGCTCGCAACATAATGGGATTCTTTCGACGAGCGTCGATTAAAAACTGAACGGTCTGTTGAAAACAAAAGATATCCTTTGATGTTAAATGTGATAACAATCAAACATTTTCGCTATTTTTTACTCTTAATGATTTAGATAATTATGAAAAATTATCGTAGAAAATTATAGTAAATGCTATCGACCGTAAAATTCATCTGTCAGTTTTTATTTCTTTAACGCGTTGAAATGATTTATTTGAACCAAGGATCATATTATGTTTCTTAAGTCAGTAATGTACATCTAAATAAAGATCCATATAGCTAGAGGATGGGATGTCATCATTATTAATTTCCTCGTCTTCATCGTCGGTTTGATGAGTTAAAATTAATTTGGTTTTTAAAAAATCAATTAGACATATTTAAACATTGGTTGGTTTTTTTTCAACGTTAACAAAAGATACGAATAAGTTTTTAGCACAAAATATTAAATGGGTAAACGTATATTCAGTAATATATCGTAAGAGCCCTTTATCAATGTTTATCGATGCTGAAAATGTATTGCGCATAAGCATTGTTGCGGTGCTCACAAAGCAAAGATTTCCCATAAAAGGTCGTAACAAAGTGTCACTTGGCTCCCTCATAAATCATTCTTGCGCGTACGCAACGTAATTCGAACGTTTTCACAGCCGATACCACGCGCATACAAACAATCTAGAAGCGTCATTATTCTTGGCCCATTTTACAAACGCGTGCGCTGTGGCTTTATCTCTATTCATCAAAAGTCACACATGGAATTATACAGATTGCATTCTTCTCAGATTTAACTTGAATTTTCATGTCATATTTGTCAGAATACTAAATATAATATTTACAAAAGAAATTTCAGTAATGCGTTATGGTTTGGAAATATTTTTGCCTTGGTTTGTAATTTAAAATTTGAGCCAATTTGTAGAAATTTTTCTCTTGGTCGTTAAAAATTTGGTGTCCTTTTAAAAGGATTAAATTTTTGTCTATAATAATATGGTATACTTGATCCTACACGTCGGGATCATTGAACTCAGGACCTTGATTATAAATAGCCAATAGATCTTAGCCGAATTAAGACAAGACGGCAAACAAATTTGTTTAGGAGCTTATCTCAATTCATGGTTCCTGCGCACGCGTACAATACCTCCATATTTCTTATTCCGGAAAAATTCCGTCTTTTGTTATCCACGTTTGTGTTTACGTTATATACATTAATCCAAGTTCATTGTGTTGTCTTATTATCTATTGTTCTAAATATAATAATAAATAAGATCCCCAAATGATGTCCTTGGCTTTCAAGAGTTAAATTTATTTCAATAGAAGCTGATAAGTCTGATGAACTGACAAATCTGAGTTGGCATTGAAAACTCTTCGTGATATTAGATTAGAACTGCTTTTGATGATTTTTGAAGATTTTGATATGCAACTACATCCAAATAACTCACGCCTGAAACCCAGAGCGGTAAGCAGAGACCTCGGACTTCCATTTGCGTGGTCCATACACCTCTCGTTTCTTCTAGTTCTAGTTAAGAGTACGTATTTCGTTTTGTATTAAAACTCATCATCAAACTGACCTCATCCCTACGGAATATCGGCACAATATGTACTACTCCTCCATATATCTCAATCAGCCGTAATATCTGAATTTGCCTCCTTACACATATCCTCTTTCACACAATCCATCCATACTTTCTTTGGTCAACTAGGAAATAAAATCATCATCATCGTTCTTGAGTCTAATATAATAAAAACAACATTAATACGCACAGACATTTCATGTACGTCAGTCAGTCAGAATAATAATTTTAGTAGATGTAACAGATATATTTTATTTCTGCTGGTGTAGGATTATATTGACTCATTTTTTAAAATTGAATCATACGTATTATTAACTATTGCCTGTGCTGTACTACTAGAATATGTTTTGAATTAACCAATATAGTTATTATCAAATGATTTATTTTAGTAATTATGTGAATAACATCTTATAGGAATGTTAAGTAAGACCGCATGCGCTCGCGCATGATTCACCATATTATATTCGGTCAATGCGTTAATACTTGGCGCCATGGTTCAGTTTCCGTGCTGAAGAGGCTTCTTTGAATATACTTTATGTGGTACGATGACGGCTTGACCTACTGGTGGTCAAGTACTTGACTGTCTACTGGTCATATTAACAATGCTACTTCTCAAGGCCGTTAACTAAAAAGAGTAATTGACAAGTATGAATTTCTTTCCAAGGTTGCAAGATTTTTTGAGTCCTTTAGTTGTTTTTTGTTTATCTAGTGTAGATTGAATATGAGGAATCCATACTATAGGTAATGTAATGGTAACCTTAATGATTAATTTACGGCTTTGACAACAGAAAAATAGTGGAAATCATAGCAAAATACCTGCATAGTTCATCTTATTTTGGTCTTCATGCAGTGAGTATGCATTTTTTTAATTTGATAACATTAAATGAAGCTAATGACTTGTGTATGTATTCAACCCTTTAATGCATAAAATATTGTTGTAAAACGAATAATTTAGTAATAAATAAAGTGTAATATGTAGATATATAAAATGGAACACAACTTGCAAAGTCATGATGATGGAAAATAATCTCTACCTATCCTTCTGAGTGACAGGTTTGTTTATATTTCATGTCCGACTTGCAATTTGTGGTTTAACATAATGAAAAATGTACTCATCTATATATGGATACCTTGAGCCGATGCTCGACAGATGAATGTTCTTGGCCTAAAATATACATTGGAGATATATTGTCAATTACCTTTCGAATTGAAATATGACATTTGGTTGTCAATTATTTTAATACAACATCTTGAAATCGATTGGATTATACCAATTTATATCAAGTCTCATCCAGTACACTGTTTGCTTTTTTATACTAGAAGGTGGCTATGAGCCGTGGTATTTGTGCCTATTTGATTTTCACCATTTTGACGCTAGTTGTAGATCTTAGAAACTGGAACAAAAGTAGAATTGACTTCAATTGGCGCTTTAAATCGAAAAGAAGCTGTAATCCAAGAAGCGACGTATCCAGCGTGTATCAATAGAGATGAGTAGTACAGTTCTAAACCGTCTATAAATATTATAATAATATTAGATAAAAATTATTGCTTATAATTTGAAAACCATAATGCTTAACGCGTATTAAAGAAATATGTAACACTTGCTGTCGCCCGCAAATCCGTCCGCACGGAATTAAAAAAGAAGTAGCCTATGTGTTCTTCCAGATGTTCTATATGTATGCCAAATTTTGTCGAGATACATTCAAACATCTATCCATCCAAACATACGCATTTATAATATTAGTAACATAATAATGTTTGTAGTGTCGGCATCGTGTGATATGAAGCAATCAAAGGGACTATGGCGTAGAAAAATAAACAAAACAAGAAAGTTTAGCAACAATATTGACATTACCATTTTAGTATTGTCAACATAACCGCGGAATCACGTAAAATGAAACATATTTTTATCTCAGGTTTTCTTAGCAGAGTGAAAGGGATAACAATATGTTTTTGTATGAGAGTTTCGGCAATGAAAAGTTGCAGTTATTGTACGTCGCGTTCACATCTTGTCAATTATAACCTGAGTTAGTATTTTGCAAGAACATTTGAAATATATTAGGACGTTGCTAGTACAGATATTACGTATACAAGAAATATTGCTAAGTTTTAAAGTATTGTTGTTAGTTAAGTTGATATTTATTTAAATAAAAGGTCTTTAGATCGTTTTCTTCAGCTCAATGTTAAGAAAAAAGAATTTAAAGAATTTCAAACATAAAAAAAACATCTATAATAAATTTGCTATATTTGAATGAATAAAAAATAAACAGTAATAAAAAATTGTGACACATTTTCTGTACGTATTTCGGCAAATTAAAAAAGAATGAAAAATCAAACATTATTAATTATCGTTAAAAAGGCAAACGTTAATAAAATTACCCACATACGGCAATGACAAATTAAAAATCGTTTTAAAATAATTTCGTGTGAATCCTTGTATATTTCCATTATTCAAAAACCGACCTTCACAAGATTGATCGATGTCAAGTGTCAACTTTGAATACGGCAAGGTTGAGAGTAATTAATAAGAAAAAAAAAACAACAAAAGTGAGTTCACAAACATCAGCTATCAAGATGTCTGTTTGTCACCAAAATTGTAGAGCACAAAACAATCCGTGTCATGCGTTATCTTATCACATATGCAAATAATGCAAGGTGTATTTGTCATGTATGCAAATAGAACCGATGGCCTAATAACGTTAAAAATATACCAAAAACGCTGCTATCTTTTTTTTAAAAAAAGATCAAGGGGAAAACGCTTAGTGGCTGAATACGGATGCTATTATATATATCAGGCAACTATTTTTTTTTTCATAAATCATTAAAAATGTAAGTTGTAGAACTTGAAATTCGAACCATAAAGTCGCTAAAGAAACGAAGCGGTAAAAAACATTTCACGTATTTCCTTGGAAAATTGTCAACTGCATAAAAAATGTAGCAGTCTTTCCCTTACAACTAGTGATTTTCTAATTACTGCTTCATAAGCTTAATACAAGAATTACCTTGTTACGTGTGCTTTAAGGTCATTGACCGTTTATCTATTGATAGAGTTTTACGTAAATGTCTATGGTTTGGAAGTTATGTAATAAAAAATTATAAATTCGTCATTCAAAACAAAACAATGTAACAAGATAGTTAGATAACAACAATAATTTTGAAGAGTCAAACAATTGATTGCTATTGTCAAACGGTATTTCGTATTGACGTGTATTTCTCCGGTTTTATGTTCGCGGCTCTAAAACCCAGTTTAAACTATAGTTAGTACATTATTACGGCACGGTTGCGGTTACAAACCGCGACTATGACTTTGTGTCATTATTTGTGTTTACGTTTTGCATACTTTATTCTTAATGTGTGTGTTTTTTAATAGTTTTATTCGATAATAGATTAATGAATCTACCTTGGCAGTTAAGGTGTTAGTAGTAATTACTAAAATCCTATGACTTGCAACATCTTACTTGTTACTAATATTATAAATGCGAATGTTTAGATGGATGGATGTTTGTGTGAAGGTATCTCCGGGACGGTAGAATTGATCTTAATGAAATTTTGCATAAACTGTTATATAAACACGGCTAAACACTCACGTATATTCTTCCGGTGGCGGCACCGACTAGTTTCGAGCCCGTCGGGGGCCCTTCATCAGGATGAATGGTACTGGTATTATTTCGCGGATGCGGCCCGTCGCTCACTACAGTCAGTATCAGTTTAGTATAATGTCTCACGAAAGTTTGAAAAATTTAAATTTGGCATAGATGTAGAGTATAGTACACACATAAGCTATTCAATAAGTTTTTTTTAATTCCCCGCGCAAGAAGTCGCGGGCGACAGCTAGTATATATTATATGATGACAAAAGTCTACTCTCTACAAAATATAATATTTAAGCGTTAAATTTACCTATTATAAAGGTCTTTAAATTTTAAAATGTCTGTCTCAATCGCTTGTTTAATAGCAAACCATAGGTTATGTTTTAGCGCCATCTTTATTTTAGTGTACGTCTAGATACGGCTCAATTACAGATACGCATGAGAATAGTAACAAATAACATTAAACATTTATATTTCTATAATATTAATAACAGAATATAGTTATTATAATATCGATATTATTGCTACCGCATCTCACGATACAGACTACGTTTAAATTAATAACATAACAGTGTTTTGTTATATATCGTAGTATATTATTTCCGGTGAGTTCCTAGAGCTAAAACACTCGTATTTGTAATATTATTAAGATTTGATGGAATATTACTCTGTTGTTTGTGGATGTACTGCAGGCGCATGCCGGGTTAGGGATCGCGGGCGTGAAATTGGCGTTGCTGTAATTTCCCAATTACTGACTGAACGATCACTCACGACTCATGTTCGCCCTTTAAATTAAATCGATTTTTTTTCGATTAAGGATACTTTACTAAAAGTTTGTAACGATAAACGCGCGACTTATGTTTATGTTATTTTTGTTTTGTCATGTTGACTTATTTAAAACTCGAATATTAAAAAAAAACTTACTAAGACATGTGAAATATATCCATAAGGCAGCGCAGAATTTCTCTCTGACAAAGAGAATAGCTCTTTATTTGTTTTCAATGTATTGAGATGGTTTTAACAAAAATTTAAAACCTGCTAGCAAAAGCAACTTTCTTGTGGGCATTTCAGATTCGATTTTGATACTAACACTAGTTGTGTTTTAGTTTTACCGTAACGCCTTATCAAAGCGTCCGTTACAGTAATTTTCTTAATAACCACGATACACAGGACGGCCTCATAAATTGTATAAGATCATTAAAGTGCGCCCTGACGCGGCGCCAAGCTTCAAGATCTGTTCATCTTTTAAATGATTAGACGATGTCGTTTAATTATTTAGAATTGCATAGCTAATTAACAACGGGTCCGATGACGATGATTAATAACTCATTAAATAGTTTACAGCCTGATTGAGGAACGAATTTATTGGCGTCATTCGGAGATTGTTTCCGTAGGTAAAGGCTTGTTCGCATCAAGCCTAGTATTTTAGAGTAATGAACAATTTAGTAATTAAAGTGTCTTATTGGCTCAACTAAATAATATACTAATTTTTTTGACTAAATTTTCGTTCTTCAGATACGTTTAGTTACTTAATTTATCACCTGACTAAATACTATCTTGGTTAGTACAAGGAGTGTTGTTGAAAGACGTTATAACTATATTATTGTCGTCTCGCTTATTCTCTTTGAACAAATCGGTTTGCCATGGAAACCCATTATTATGGATTACTCAAAACAAGAAACCGATAAAATTTAATAATACAATGAATCATGAAAATGACTCAATGAGAGACGCTGAATCAAGTATTACAATTTTTGGTACCATGACAGTCAACTAATCGTGGTTTTCTGAGACTAAATTCCGTTTAAAACATATCATCTCTGTTTTGTAATAATGATAGGGATGGCTATATGTTTTATGCTGAGATTTTAGTGTCAGAAACCCATGGTAAATTTTGTAAAGGAGTGAATCTATTGATCAATTATAGTTATAATATATATATATATAACATCCATGTTAACCCTATCTAAAGATATCAAGTGATCGAAAGATATTATGTGTTTCTCAAGATACTTGCCATTTTGATATTTAGCGACAAATAAACTTATTACCGTGTATACTTAAAACGTTACAAAATTATGAAATCTTAATTTCAAGTACCTCAAGAGAGCTATAATTTTAAACTCCAGCGTTTGATATTAGAACAGGGGCGTGGTGAGGAAATCTGGTACATTCGCAATCACTTTTATCTCAGTATTTGACGAGTAGACAAATTATACAGCGGTTCAGTTGTTTTTAGCACATTTTCTAAGTCCGCGATACTTAATTGGGTACTGGCGACTTTCACAAGGAAATCGTTGCTAATCAGCTGATATGACATTATTTAAGACTAGCTATACACGATCCATAATTCAAAAGTTGCAATCGAATAATAACGTTTAAAGGTACGTGTCCATTGGCCCGCGCCGGACGCACCGCGCACACGGCTCGAAACGGACTTTGCTTTATATGATTTTACATAGAGCTACGTGCATTATTCGCATCGAAAGACGGCATTTATCAACAAGCAATCTGTAGCTTGCCGTGTGTGCGGAGCGTCCGGCATTGGCAATGGACGCGTTTCTAAAGTAAACTAAAATCTGTTGTTGATCGTGCGCGAGGTCGTCCGCCGCGGGCCAATGGGCAAGAACCTTTATATTGCGGATTTGTAGCAGTTGATCTTTCGATTAATCGATAGGATATAAACCCATGTCAATTATTGCACGTAATTGCTGCATATTGTACTATAGTATGTGATAGCGCATCTGTGTTGTATAAATAATTATTATACATCCATGTTTATAGATTTACAGGGTGTATATTTTGTCTTGGCATTTTGTTATTTGAAACATGCTGTATGAAAGTTTATATCGGCAATGTACTTCGTATTAACCCTCTTTACTGTGTATATTGTTACAATTTAATTGGCTTAATTATAAGCCACAATAAATGTAAACAGCTTTAATAATACTTCTACATAATCTATTTGTCTTATTCACAGTTGAAATTAAGAAAATCGTAATATTAAAATACATTATATAATAATGATTCATACTTTGATTCACGAACATTGCGACAAACGTCAATATTGTGTGCAAAATCATCAAGACTTACTCTTAAATAAAAGCCAGATAGAATTATATGTTAAAGAAAACAGACGTACAATCAAAATACAGTAGCGCAATGCCAACGTATTGGTAATAACCAGGCGATAGAAAACGACCAACACGATTTCAGTACATCAAGCGACAGGGTGCCGACTTGTCATTATTGTACAATTAATTTGTCGCCCGTTCCAGAGTAAACACAGCTGCGTACTGTTATTACACATTCGAACATCGCTACGATCTTAAGTCCCGTTCGATATCCAATGACGCTTACCGTCCGCTCTCTCACAAGGATCCCAGCAAATAGCAGCTTTCGATGTGACAGCAATGATATGTTATCGCTGCACAAATGTATCATATTTACGAGATAGCGTTGTCGTATTATTGAGATTTGTGGCAGTTTCACAGCTGAGCGAGACGTTCCTTGGTAATAATTATTGCAATATTTGTATCTAAGTGTGTCAATTATTTTCTGGGCCACTTGAATTTCTCTTCACTTGTTCTACGAATTACCAAACAATTTTAACTTATTCTATGAAACCGTTAGATGAGACAAAAACTATCATATTAATTAAGAAAAACCTGTCTGATAGAGTTCGTCTATTAATTCTTAACATAAATTGCTCATTTTATGTTTAATTGCCGTTTCATTTTGATGGGAAGTACGAATTTAGATTAAACCACTTTGGAATACTTTTAATATATTTTATTGGATAGTAGATATTTTTTAATGTTTTAGGAAATTAAAACTCAGCTACTTTTTGCATATATTGCAAGTTAAACTAGTTGTTTATTATGTGTTTTTATGTTCTTTTGCCTTTCTTTGATTTTTATGGGAGAGCTTGCTTATGTTAAACATTATTGGCATCGATTTATATACAAAAGGATGTGTTCAATTTAAAATTATAAAGCAAAGCTCAAAATTACAGTTTTATATACATGAGAATAAACGTAGAATTAAAGCAAAATATTTTTACGCAATTCAATTACAGTGATTGTAAAAAGATTAAAGTATATTAGGTATTTTTGAATGATCTAAAAAAAATATTATTATCTGAAATACTAGCTGTCGTCCGCGACTCCGTCCGCGCGGGATTAAAAAACTTAATTAGCAGCCTGTATTCCAGACTATGTTCTATGTGCATGCCAAATTTCATCGAGATCCCTTCAGCCGTTCTGGATATAACTTTAAACAAACACCCATCAATCTAAACATTTACATTTATAATATTAGTTAGAAGTAAGACTAAGATTAAAAGTTACTAATACTTAGTACTTAATGTGTATTTCCGGTTAGTTACTGCATGTCTATTAGCCGTCCCATCTCATCGGCCATCTGCAGCCCATTACCCAAGTCTGCGTGCAAAGGCGCTAGTTATTTGTGCTATCACATGCTGTTAGCTATTATGATCGACTGATATGGTGGATGGAATTTATTTTGTAAGATACGCACGACACGATTCTCGTTTCGTGATTCGAATTATTACTTTTATTTTATTTATTGCGTCTCTTGTATTTATGCTTTTAATTGTTTAACATGCTTGTTCCGCTCGGAATAACAAACTTTAATAACCTATGTGGTCTTCCAGACTATGTTATACATCTGTGCAAAATTTCATCAAGATCTGTTGAGCCGTGCCCGAGTCACCTTCAAACAAATATCCAACCAACCATCTAAGCAACCATCTAATAGTATATGTGCAAAAAAAATCATCAAGATCCATTATGCCGTTCCGGAGACACCTTCAAACAAACATCCATCCATCGAAACATTCGCATTTATAATATTAAGTAAGATTTCAGATTAGGCTAGAATCTAAAATGAAAGAATTATTACTATTTTAATCCTAATTCCAATAGATAATAAAGCAAAAGTCGCAAGTCTTACCAAACTGGAATCTACCATAACCAAATAATACGTGAGTGGGTTATGGATAAACATAATTCAGCGTTTTGTCGTCAGACTGTGAATCTTATACTTCCCTTCCTTATACAAAGATACGAAAAATATTGTCGTTATACTTCATAAATGTTAGTTACTAATAGAAACCGACCTTTACATAAGTCACCATACTTTCGCATTTGCCTTCTTGTACTCTAAAATCAAAATCTTTGAAACAATCTTTGTGTGTTTAAACATAAATATAAGTTTCCTATTGACTAATAAACAGCAAATATATCACAATCAGAAGTTGATTTTATTTCCTAACGTACAATTTTCGCGGTATTTTCATTGTAAATAACAATAATAGGCAATTCGGGACCAAATAGCTTTGAAATTGGATCGATGGCAAGGCTCGGCAATCTATAGCGATTACTGTCAAAGGCTTCAGTACCGTTATGCCTCACGGCCCGGTCTCAGAAACCTTTCATCTCAATAATATTAAATTAGAACAACAATAAACGGAATACGCAATACGATAAATCTACCAACTACATAAATCATTGCTAGAGACGGACGTTTAGCTTCCTAGATGTTATATACAATGGAAATGGTCTCACTGCCGCACTCAAAATCTATAATTGGCCACTAAGGAAGACCTTTAGTATGCACTTCTCATACTAAATCTACAGTAAGTGTGATTACTTAACGAGTTTTGGTGCGGCAGTAACTCCGATAGGTCAATTACAATGTTCTTCCAGCAGAACATAACTTGAAGATGAAAATAGAATTATTCAAAATTTTGTGAGACATTATAGTATGGGGTGAGTGGGACTGGTATTATTTCTCGGACGCGGCCCGTCGCTTACTCCTGATGGGCCCTCGATGGGCTCGATACTAGTCGGTGCCGCCACCGGAAGAATATACGTGAGTGTTTAGCCGTTTTATATAAGTTTATGGAAATAGAACTTTCAAATTATTGTTGATTGGACCAAAGAAAATGAAATTGAACCATCGGTCTAAAACACATCTTTTATATGGTCAAAATAGGTATAATTTTATAAGAGTTCTGATATGTTTCCATTAATTCCCTAGAAAAACAAAATAACTTATAACCCCTATAAATATGAATTCCCCTTCTTACTATCAAATAGTTCCTATACGCCATTTAAGTGTTTGGAGTTCGTAACTAGCATACTACTTGCAATTTGTTATGATGGATCACAGCTTAGAACGGCCGACACTGACGCGTTGTCAGAAGTAAGTTGTACACCCCAGGCGCTTAACTTATGGTTTTGTACTATTGCATACGAATACATATGAATATTATGTCTTTATCTATAAAAAGATGTTGAATATATAATAAAATTAATTTTCATTGTGTTTTCATCAAGAATTACTAAAACTTGAGAATTAACTTTAACTTATTTTTTTTTTAAATAGATAACGTTATATGATATTAAAATAGAAAGAAAACAACTGAACAAAACTCTCTCATGACAAGATTTAGAATTTGCATGTGATTTCTATGCGTTTATTTATTCTTAAGAACATAGGAAAGTTGACCTACAACTGGCAAATGCTTATTTTCAACTCAAATTGTTTTTTGAGTACTATATTGTACTTACAAAAATTACTAAGTGTCAATACTAGGCCCAAAGAATGGTTTAATTTTAATATCCAACCTATTTATTGTTAAATGAAATCTACTTATATGGAAATTTGGTATTTAGCAACGGTGGCGATTATGAAACAAACTCCAACATAGATTTTCCAACTCCAATCTACATTCAATAGTAAATTTTGTATAAAGCCAGATACATTATCGACACGACCAAGAAAACGGTAAATCCTTAATTAGTATCTCGTGTTTAGGTGTCGATACGATTAACAAATTTGCCTAAACGGGTATACATCAAGGAAATTTATTAAACACCTTTTATGCGAGCTCAACATTATTACTCAAGTAGCCATAAATGAGTTGTAATTCCGCTATGCGCCGCTAGATGGCGCTGTAATAAAATTCCAGCAGATTCGTTAGCATAAATTCTCGCGTTGTAAATTATGTTTATTGAATTATTACTCACCTTACAGCTTCCTTGCACGCAAATTGCTCTGAATCCCGGCTTAGTGCAGGGCGTACCGTCAGCTACAAGCGCTAATGAGGCATAGAACTGCTGACCACGAGGTCTACAGTTGAGAATGCAAGGAGCATTACCTGTAAAACACCTTCTATTTAATAAAAAAGAAATAGTCAAGAATAATTTTAACGTTTAATGTATTGTGTATGGGGGTGGCAGAGAGCTGATGCTTGACATACCATCGACATAAGGCACCCAGGTGTAGAAGCGACCGCGGAAGGGCCTGCGATCGTATACCGCACACTGCTCGGCTCTCGAGTCCCGCTTGCTGCCAGGACATGGCTGTATAGAGAAACATAAAATTCCACAATTACATTGATACCTTCGTAACTAAGGAATTGTCATCATTAATTTGGAGTCTCTCGAAGTCACTTTTAATTAAAATTTGGTAACTATCAGATTCATTAGTAGTGTTTGTATGAAGAAATACAAAGATGAAAAATACAAAAAATACAAAAAAAAATTAAGAGTATTAACTGTGGGTTTCTAACATTAATATCTCTATATAAATTGTATAGTCAACCGTGTCTTACATCTTTGACAAAACAGAGGTAACAATTTAATTTTAAAAGGGGATTTTTAGGACTCAGAAATCTACGATAAATGAACCATATCACGTTAGCATACTGTCATACCATAATTCCTCAATTTATAACTCTTATTATAATCTTCTAAAGGTTATACAGTATATGTAAACAAAGTTTGTCGTAGTAATATGTAAATACAATGTTTTGTGCCAGTTCCCTTTGACTTTATGTTATAGCTTTCACTTAATAGCAGTGTCAGAATTACTTATCTGATGACAGATTAAGAGCGTTCACGTGTATGTCATAGTTTATCTATTTAAATCTTAAAACAAGCTATTGTTTGATATACATGAGTTTCTTTTCATTACTTTTATGTTCAAGTTATCAGTATTTCGATAACCCTTGGTTATTGTGGATTCAGTCATTTTATGGTGACTAAAAGAGTCACTTAGTGTAGATTTCTCAGACTAAATCTATACTGAGGGACTCCCTTGTGATAATTAAAGGACTCTATCTTAGACTATATATAAAATGGTAATATTTATTGCATAGGTGATGGATGTTTGTGCGAATGCATCTCCAGAACGGCTGAACGGATCCGGCTAAAATTTGGCATAGACTTAGAACATAGTCTGGAGAGCGTAGGTTACTAAATAAGTTTTTTTTTTAATTTAGCGTGGACGTACTCGCAGGCGACAGCTAGTTTAACTATATTTTTGGCTTGTAATTAAAAGATTACGCGAAAGGAAATTGTTTCGATTTCGTATGTAAAACAATTGCAAAGTTATAAAAGTAAGTCGTTAAATCTACGCCACAAATTATACGAGTAACATTTCTTGTGTTGATAATTTTATATAAACGTTTAAATAAATATTAAATCTAAAGATGGAATTTAAACGACAAGTTTTATTTGGTTCGGACAGGACATTTATATGGTGCCCAGTTTACTGACTCGACTGGTATGCTGTGAATTTAAATTGGTCACTATAATTAATTACCATTCTTGATTTTGCAGGCGTATTTAATTCACGCGTTTTAAAAATCAGTAGGCGTTTGACAATATAACAAATTAATGTTTAGTTTTTTAAGACAAAAGATAGCGTGATAAGCGACTTATTGGGTGGTCTCGTTTCCTTAATACGATGGTTTGGACTTTGGAGATATTGTGAGATAGTGGTGTTATTAAAGATTTGGATTTGTGGTGAGACAGAAGAGAAACAGTGGTAGAGCCCGCTTTAACATCTTCGCACGTATCGGCCCGGCTCGCCCGGTAAATACCACGACCGCACAGAAGACAGGCGTGAAGTGCAAGCAATTCCGCGTTTCGTCTGATGAGTGTGCGTCCCGGAGGCCTAATTTAGTCCTCTTTCCCTTCCCATCCTTTTCTTTATGAGGAGGAAATATTTTCATTGTGTGCATTCTCTCCTCCGTCGATTAAAGGTAGGCAACGCTTATGCAATTGCGTATGTCTATGGGCAACGGTCACTTCGCTATTTCAGCGATTTCAGGTGGCCGCTCGCTCGTTTGCATTTCATATATAAAAAAAAACACACTGTGATAGCCTGAATGACGTCACTGGTGAGAACGAATCATTTAACGCCCTTGGATATTCTTGTGCATAATTGTATAATAAAAGAAAAAATGTCATGTTATGACGTCATATTATGTTAAATTGGTTAGTGATTTGCAATTTTATTTATGACCAAAATCTAAATACTTACAAAAGTTAAAAACTTATGAATCTAATGATAACCATAAATACATTTGAAATGGTTGATTCTTATCTTCCGCTTTTTATGTAAATTAAATTTTGAGAAGAAACATATTTTAATGTTATATGTAAAGCCGACAAAGCAAAGCCAAAGGTTTTAACATTTCAGAAATGACAATAAAAAATGCGTGATTTTCTGTGAATGACCCCTATCATTTTCTCGATACGCTCCGTGCGGTCGGCACATTACGTTCGAGTGAGTAACGAGTCGTAATGACAGTAAATAGGATGCAATTCTCACCGCGGTGTTGCACTCGTGGTAGCGGCGCCCCAGGCCCGCACAGTCCGGTTCCGGTCTTGTGATGATGTTCCTAGACCGCCGGACGAAATCAACACTTCTCGTAAGCTTTCTTCTTTTCCTGCTGCGACGCCATCTGAAATGATAAGAGATTTATTTTAGTAGGGAACGGAAAACATCTTATTAATATTATAGATGCGAATGCTTAGATGGATGGATGTGTGTTTGATGGTATATCCAGAAAGGCTCAATGTAATCGTTAAATTTGGTATAAATGCTTCTAATTTTTTTTTTTCTAATTCAACGCGGGCGCAGAGACGGAGACAACTTTTTTTTAAGACAACAGGGCAAACGAGAAGTGGTAATACAAACAAAGTGATCATAGCCCGGCGCCACCAGAGAAATCGCTGATGCATTATTTTCTTCCTTTTAGTCGAGTGCGATTGCTATACCTAATCTATGAGTACAAAATGAAAGTCACACTCGGCCGGAGTCACGTATTAAGCGGAAAAGTGGAAAAGGGGCCTTACTGTACTAATATTATAAAGATGAAAGATTTGTTTGTTTGTTTGCATTGAATAGATTTCGAAATTACTAAACCAATTTAAAAAAAAAACTCTTTCACTGCTGACTGTTGCTGACTAGCTGCACTATCCCCTGGTGAGATAGGGTAGATTTTTTATTAGATTATTTTTATTCCGCGCGGACGAAGTCAAAGGCAATTGTTATATCAAGTTATTTCCTTAGTGATTGTAAGGCAATTATAGATAAATAAATGATTAAAATTTGGTTATTTTTGTAAGGACTGTTAATATTTTTATATGGAGCCGCTTGGATGCTTTTATTAAGTCATTAATTGTAATGTTAGTAATAAATTTGACACATATTGGGGTATTATATTAACATATAAGAGCTTGACTTATGCCTGATATAGAGATAAGATTTAAATCTTAATGTGACACAACTAGTTTAAATATATGTAAAAACAGTATATTTATGATATCGCATCTTGTAACGGAAATGAAAGTTGCCAAATGAAAATCATTTTATTTAAAATAGTTTTTATATTTTATAATATAAATAAATATTTATTACCTTATAATTTTGTGTATAGACCAGACGACCAAATATCAGAACTGTACAACAAAATATCTTGCTAAACTACCCTTTGTATAGAAAACAAATTAGAAGACTCTTCATTAGTACAATGTTTTTTTTGCTAACTCCTATATCTTGTTTTAAATCCGTCAAATTGATTCTACCACTACCACATTCTGTTAAGTGTCTTATATTCTAATAGAATGCAATGCAAAACTGCCTTTATCTACAGCGATTAAATTGTTCTGCATGTCATATGTTTCCATTACAAGTACTGGTACCAAAACAATTGTCATTGCATATCCATGACCCAGATGCTGATGTTTCTATCTGTACCTTCATTTCGTGCAAAATGTATTGGGTTTAATTACGATGTACTTCGTCATGTTAAATGCATTTTTGAATCTGGCTATATAGGTAATGTAGGTAGGTCGACTTATTTTTATTATTCCCGCACAAGTGGGTTATATTCTAAGAGTACGATCGGGCGCAGGGCCACGGGAGCCTTGTGTGAATTGGCAGAGTTCTTAGTGGGTAGTCCACGGAATTTGTATGGAATGAGTTACAGTTTATAATTTCGCGTTCGGTTCAACCACGACGCGTCTATAGTGCGGTTACAGGAAGCGATGAATCGGGTGCATCAAGAGGTCAGCATCGCTGTCGCCTAAAGACTATTTGACTCGATTTTACACCGACAGAGTGACCAGGCACCTGCAAACGATAAACGGGGCATCGAGTTGGTGAGTGTCAATTCATCTATTTACAAAATTACGTTACAGTCTACAGGTAGACATTATATATGTAGAAATAAATATTATCTGACTTTTATCACTCATCAATAACTACAAGATTCTTGCAGTATCATTATACCAACATTATACGGTGATTTACTGTGGTGGGCCGATTTCACCGTGTCAGTGGCAGTCAGCACGGTGGCCGACTGATTGCCGCTTGTGTCGGATACGATTGACGTTGAATGTCATGACTGACATCGACTGACCCGTACCACACTGACGTTCGTTTTGTCATTGACTGACCCGCGTATTGAATGTCTCTATTAGGATACACTCTCATCCTTATAACATGAATGTAAAGGATAATTCTAACTTGATTTATTATTGTTGATATTTTTATTACATTGAATCGTGATTGAGTAATCGTAATATGAAGTACGAAACAACGTACACTTTACCATAAATAATATTTTTAGTATTTCTTTGTTTCAAATTAAAAAAAATAAACTATTAAGACGTTTAATTTATAAATAACAGAGCATTTACATTTGTGATGAAATTATTTTTAATTTAAATCTAAGATGAAAAGTCATTCGACTAATCAGTCAATTAAGACGATAATAAATTCATTTCTTCATAAAGCAATTATAAATACTTCTAAAAAGAAAACTAACCTACCTTAATAACACATTACGTATGCGTAAAATAAAAACTAGAATACACATGCATTTCTGCAGTATCACGCAATCAAGAGTATTAAAGGTGATCAAGTTATCCATAGGTTCATATTTGTGTTCAAGCTCATATCAAAGTAATCGTATTGTTTCCCTTCGTCTTTATGCCAGTGATACACTCCACGGGAAGCCACACATTCGTCTTTTGTTTAATAATTAAAATGTTTGAAAGTGTAATATCATTGCATCTCATAAGTCTCCTACAGTGATTATTTAATTATTATGTTAACTTTGTATAAATAAGATGCATTATTTAATTCTTTGTAACGTAATATGTGACTACACTAACATTGGCCGAGGTTTAGGTGAAGCTAAGCTTAAGCCCGGTGAAACTGTATACGCTTAAGGCAACTGTGGTCTAGTCAATCACAAAAATCGAGATTTCAGTTATAGTTGCCTAAATTCAGCATGAATTACCTATCATCTTGATCTATTGTAGGCTAAACGACATAAAATTTCCAGAGCACTAAAGGCCTAGTTCAACTAAATTAGTTTAACCCATTTACTTGGAAGAAGCATGTTTAGTCTTAGTTCTGAATCGTATATATCCATAGTGTTAAAGCCATCTACCAACTGCCTTATTAGTTAATCAAACGTTCAACGCTCGTATTTTGAATGCGTTCCAAAACAAAACGTTGTAATAATTCTTCATATCAGGCATCAGTGACAATGACATTGATTTGTGTGTCTCGAATGATATTTAAATAAGCGCCAAGGATTTGCGTTTCATTTGATATGTACTCGTACGTACACGTCACGCGAAACTAAGACATATAACATTACAGAAATTTTATCTGTAGGAAGAATTAACCGATGCTAGTCATTTGTTTTTATTTATTTGACATTTATCTTATATCTTTAAATGCGCAATTCTTGTTCAATTTTTTTATATTATACACCACATTTTTACTTTAATTTTTTTCTAGTATAGTATACATTTTTTATACATCGTTCATATTTCTTTTTTACATGTGGACTAGTTGTCCAATATCATTCTGTGCTTGCCAACCTTCTTCTTTTTGAATCGTATAATAAAATAAAAAGAAATATTGCAGCGTTTTTTTCTACATGACATAAATGTAACTACTAAACAGGATCATAATATTATGTAATTTACTGGGGCTTAAGGTTGTATGAATGCGGCATGTACGTATTCCAATTTATTATACGTATTTCCAATTATTACCTGTCGAACATATTAATTGGTCTCTTTAATAACAATAAAATATGATATTTATTCCAACGATACGTTTCTTTGGGTATTTAATAAACTTCTTTTATAATCTTCTCACATATTTAAATGCTAGCCGATTGGACGGCACCATATCGACACATCGAGAATGAAATCTTCTCCAAATTATTATATATAAAGTTATTTAAGATATTTTATGTTGTATGTTAAGATATATAATGGATGATTGTTAGAATGTATCTTCAGAACGGCTAAACTGATATCGCTAAAATTTGTCATACATGTAGAGCATAGTATGGTAGAACTCATAGGCTATCTATTAAGTTTATTTTAATTCTTCGCAGACGGAAATGCGGGCAAAAACTAGTAAGAAATATAAACAAAATAAATAATATGATTATGCAAAATGTATGGCAGAAGGTCTATAAGATTCTAATACTCTGTTTTTTCAATAACTGGGATAATGTTAAAATGTTTTTGTTTAAGTATTTCGACAGTGGAAACTCACAGTAAGATACAAAGATATTAACGGTTAGTTACACATCAAAAATCGTGCACGAAAACATCTGACTTGAAAATGGATCGTGACTAAAGCTGCCAGCTCTACTTGGGAAGGTCAGTTTGCGGTAAACGGTAAACATCTTAGTCGTAAATCAAAATCATTGTTAACAAATATAAATAAATGATAAATTATTTAATAATTAATTTGTAAAATTAATCTTACAATAGTAATTGAGATAATTTTTTAAAAAAAAATATTAGCAGTTTTTTTTTTGTAAATTTACTAATATTTCTTTTACCATTCCAACTAAGCTTTAGGCTTGTGCTAGGATATGGTTTACGACAATAGTCGAATGTCGGGAATCATAGGCCCGAGCTCGCAATTGGAAACCCTTACCCTTAACCATTAGGGTATTGACGCTTAATTGGTTTAAAAGGTTTGAGATATCGAGTTGTATCATACAAAAGTTCAAAGATATGTGTGAAGTCAACCAACCGGCACTGGGCTAGTGTGATTTACTATGGACCATAGATTACTTTTACAACTTGTATGTGATTCCGAGAGACAGTTCCAAATTAAAATTGAATATGAATTTTCTATAAATTTTTAAGAGCTAGGAAACTAAGAACATGCAACAAAGAGTAACCGATATTGACTAATTAAAACCTTAAATCTGCAAGGATTAATTAATCGAAGGGTTGGCAGTTCATAAATACATTAGAAAGAAAAAAAATAAAAAAATATCATTAGCTATAAAAGTACCCAGTTTACAATTAAAGACGATCATTAGTGACCATTTAAAACTGACAAAGTTTAAAAGGGTCGTAATTAATTATAAATAACCATACATAATTCTGTCAGTGAGGTCAAGGCTCTACTAATTAAAAGATATTTACAACAAAAAGCGTCAATTGACTTAATTATCTTGACAGTTCGTGAACAATCTCTAACGCGAGTCAATTTTAAAGCAACTACTTTTTTGGTAGCTAAATTCATTTTAATGCGATGTTATCATCAGCGAATATGAAAAATATTTCTTCACAACTATTTCTGAATTGCTGTAGCACGCGTCTCCGTCCGCGCGGTATTAAAAAAAAATAGTAGCCTATTTGTTCTACCATAATATGTACTATATCTATGCCAAATTTCAACGGGATCCGTTCAGCCGTTCTGGAGATAGCTTCAAATATCCATCCATCCATCTAAACATTCGCATTTATATTATGAGTAAGATTTGTTCATTAACTCCATATCACTATCCTTATTCCACTCTATTCCAGTTTGGTGCATCATATTTTCATCAGCCAGATCGATCCAGAATTTTTCATTACATCCTCTCCATACGTCCTTCACTAGGCCTTCCTATGACAGGTATGGATAGGCCAGGCCGTAAGACTTCACAGTCTCACAGAGAGATTCGTAGACTATGGCGCAAATCAGTGAGGCAACCGTATACCTTTTTTAATCTACGGTCCACTGTACCTTCTATAAATATTCTACACAGATAATGCGCCTATTTTAGGTAGATACCTTCTAAATAGTGAATAAATTATCGCTGTAACTGGAGATAAAAATTATTTATGCCTTCACAATGTCTATACAAAATATTCTGAGAAGTGTATTCATCAAGAAAATTTATACAACCTAGATAATGTAAACAGTACCTGGATAAGCATCTAAACATATTGTAAGGTAAAAATGTAGGTCACATGTGGTAAAAGTATGAATAGGTTAGATCGATCTGTGCGCATACATAACTGACAAAGGATAATAAATATTTAAAGAAAACTTACAACACAGTATCTATATAAGAACGCTATTATTACAACAAGCCATAACTCTCTAAGTAGAATACAAGTAAAATTACGACGTTTAAAATATCATAGGTAATAGTAAAAGTCACTAAAGCAGTATATCCCAACTGGAAGATAATAAATTTTCTTGTTTTTTTTTAATATTATAAGGTGGCAAAAGAAACATCTAAATTCCCCGAAATAACGGCGTGTTGTCCATAGACATCCGCAATTGCAGATGCGTTGTTAACATGCGCTGTCCTCCGACAAATCTGCTTTTTCTTCCCATTATTTCCTTATAGGAAAAGGGGATGGGGAAGGGGCCTGGTAGGGGAAGAGGACTAAAATTGGGTCTCCGGTACACATGACAAAATGCATCAGACGAAACGCAGAATTACTTCCACTTACACCTGTATTCTGTGTGTTCGTGTTATTTAAATGGGCGTGCCTGCCTTTGTGCTACAGATGTTGTGGGTTATACCACTGTTGCAATTATAAAGACTATCGTTTATTGCCAATTCCTTGTAATCTTGTTCTAGTTGGACTACTGACTGCTACGTAGTTAAATCATATTACATACTTCAAACGTCATTACCTCTTAAAACTGAGTAATAACACTAATGTTGAATTCTAACAATATTCTACCAAATTCTGAGTATCAAACTTCATACGTCTTGTTTTACGTCTTGTAAAATTTATATGACTGGTTAAATTAATATTGCGGCCGTAATGATCGGCGAGTCGTTACAGTGCGTTTAATTACTCTATTGACGCAGATATCTACGTTTGTACGGATGATCGTAAATCTGTAGGAAATAGTCGGTTCCGTTCATATAATGACCGTAAAAATTACAAATACACGTAATTCTGACAGTCAGAATTGTTCAAAGTTTAACATTGCTGTTTAACAAGCAATACATTCTTGCATTTGATTTATTTAAACGTATTATGAAAAAAATACATGACACTAGTCGTTGCCCCTGACTCCGTCCATGCGGAATTAGACAGTTACCGATTCTAAGATCAGTTAAGACGTTACGGAGGATTATAGTAATGAACTTTGTGATACGAGAATTTTATATATAAGATTACGTTTTCTTCTTCTTAATTAAGAACTTATTATTTTTATAAAATAAATTGTGGTTATGTGATGAATGAATGAATACATTTATCAAATAATAGCAGTACATTTTTTCATCTTTATTCTTAAAGTAAAACTGTAAAGGTATGCTTCCACTGTGTTCTGTCATCTTGTCTCGAGAATCCATTATTACGCTCGTGGTTGTCTCGTTAACCAGACACCAGACAATACGATACACGCTGACTCAGCGATCACATTAATGGTCTTAAAGTACATTCACATCGAAAAATTCAAAAAACTCGGTGTAAACAATGAGATAACAATCGATAGAGCTGGCGAATGGACATCAAGTGATTGTCCGTCGATCAAAACCGCTGTCGAAGTTCGTGTGTTACTTGTAACCGTATATACGGTTGAGCCATTAAAGTTCAATATTGGCTTAATTTGGTATGTTATACGCAAAGGGCGGACGGGGTCATTTTAAAGAACATCATACGATGTAAGAATAGACATGCCAAAATTGCCCTTAAAATACTTTTCGACATCGAATCGATTCGAATTTCTGACAATGAACTTGAACATTCGTTATGCTTGTCTTTTGTTTATACATTTTTTAATAACCAACATAAACATAGATTTGTCTTTTGATCGTGACTTTTTAGCTTTATCTATACCGTATTAACAGTTGTAGACGCTAGCAACAACATCTGTTGGAAGAATGGGCCGGCTCGCACAGTGCAATACCACGATCCACGACCATACAGGAGACAAGCATGAAGTGGAAGCAAAGCCGCGTTTTATCTGATGACCGTTTTCCGTGTCACCTTTTTTATAAGGAAAGGATTTGAAAGAAAACTGAATTTGACAGAAGGGACGCGTAGGACAAAACGCTCTTTCTCCATCGATTGAAGGTAGACAACGCATCTGCAATTGCGTATGTCTATGGACAGCGCTTTGCTGTTTCGGCGAATTCGACTGGCCACTAGTTCGTTTACAACCGTATGGTATAAAAAAGTATGCTTGTCAACATTCTCTTAATTTATAGATGTAACAGTCAATAGTAAGCGCTTGATTATGATTTGAGAGGCGAACGAAATTCACGTGTCCAATCAACATTTGTAACCGGCACATCTCACTCAATATTTGCGTCATAGTTTGATAACGTACGCATTTCAATTGTGCGATGGAAGAACTTGAATACGTTGCTTATTAAATAACGATACCGACTTCAATTAGGGTCAATGTTTGTTTAGAACCCAATTCTATTTAAATGAACACGAAATTTAGAATGCTATTCAGTGAATGTATACGATTGACAAGAATGTTATAACATTATAAGTTTAACCTAGAAATATTTTTTGTTAAGAAATATTTTTAAGCGTATTTGGAGGATTTAGAAATTGGACTAAATAAAATATTACGTAAAAAATTATCAGATTGCGTCTTTTTATTATAAGGAAAGGATGGGAAGTGGAAGTGGACTTTCCGGGTGAGAGGATGCGTGGAAAGGGAAAATATTTTCTTTCTGTGCATCCTCTCGTCAGTCGATTAAAGGCAATACATATGCAATTGCGTAAATCTATGGTAAACGGTTACTTATACTAGGTATTTCAGCGATATCAGGAGGCCGCTCTCTCGTTTGCCACCTTATGATATAAAAAAAATGCAAAAGGAAAGATAGATAAAATCCATTGGACTCCTTGAATTGACAAGGAATAAATTACAGACTCTTTCAAACGAAGAACAACATAAATCGTAATGGTATTAAATTCCTTGAAAGCGTGAATTCTCGATAGTGGCTAGATAGGGATGCGTAAAGTACAGTTGCGATAAATGCGAGTTGGGAGCGTGGAAGGCTCTCCCAAGGAGGCGACGTCGGAGTATCGATCACGCGCCGTATCATTAGATATCATTGTGATCTATGATCAATGTTGCGCCTGCGCACGCCACAGATTAGGGTTGAACAAACATAAAGGTAAACATAATATGTTTTGTGATGTTTATCTTAAATAACTATAATAATTAAATTAACATTTATAGAAAAAGTAAAAATAGAATGACAATGAATTATTTATTCCTACAATAAGTTATTTAAAGAAGGATATATATGTCCTTTTAAATTTTACTCTATACGACTACGATTACTTTTAACATAAATGTCATTGGTGAGAGGAAAATTGAATATATATAAAGAGAAAATAAAAAACATGGTGTATAGTTGCTATTGGAAAATTATCTGATCCCACCCCTATCGATTCGTGACATTGACAAATAAAGTTGTCTAGGATGCTTGACTGCAACTTCATTCAATAAATCCCACTGTCCTTAGGACTCCGTAAAAAATTGGGAATTCTCTCACGCTGCTTACGAAACTGTAACCGAGCTAATATTTTTCCGGACACGAAACTGGCCGCTTACAAAATTGTTTCATCCTATCTGACGTTTGTTTTTTTGTACACACAAAAGGAGTTATAAAATGGTTAGTTCATTTGTACGACAATGCTTCTTATCTTAATAGCTGTATCGGCCCTTATAATGAAACAATTAAGACAATACGGAACGAACAATAGAAGAAAAAAAAAGTAAATACGTCCGACATTAATCTTCTTCACGTGCTGGCTTGTTTGTTTTCCCGCGTCGAGCACTGATTCGATTTTTAAACTATAGAGGATTATTACAAGATGGACGTCTTTTAATTTTTATCTCGTCCCTTGTCCGTTAAAGGTTTTTGAATATTAATAGGATTCGAGATATTTATCTGGAGTACGCTTATATCTAACTTTGTACCGAGCGCATGTTGTATTCTTTCGGGTATTTCTTTTAAAGGAGAAAAATAATAATGAGCAGCAGGTCATCTAAGGGAATCGACGTTCATGTATATCCCTAATAGCAGAGAAATCGAATTTTTGTATTGTCATATTCTATCGATCAGGATCTAATTCTAAATCATTCTGGATTTTTTTACTGATGTTTTATTTGCATCTGGCAGCTAACCAGGAGCTGTCATAGGATTAGAATCATGTATTAACATGTGACATACCTTGTGGGGTCCCGAGGAAGACATTGTCGCTCCTGCACGGCCACACCGCCGCCGCACGTTCGAGAGCACGCGCCCCATGCACCCCACGTGCTCCAAGCGAACATTGTACTATTCGTTCCCATACTCTGCGTCCTTTCAACCTGTAACATGCAATTTGCAAATAATTTTAATTAGATGTTGCCCGCAACTCCGTCTGCGCGGAATTAAAAAACTCATTGATTAGCCTGTGTTCTACATCTATGCCAAATTTCAGCGAAATCCTGGCAGCCGTAACAAACATTATTCTGTTCATTTATCCAAACTTTCGTATTTATAATATGAATAAGTCATAGACAAAAGTAAGATTATTATTTAAATAGAAATATGAAACTCAGAGATAGACAACTCTTTCCTGGTATCACAGCAGATTCACCGTTTATTTTATTACCGTTATTAATTCTGTTTTTCCAGACTCGTTACATGTTTTTGAAGTGTAGTTCGGAACTTGAGAAAACATTTGAATTACGTCAAACAAGCTGGCTTACGTTTAAAAGGAAACAAATGGTGTAATTTCTTTGATGGAACGCCAACTCTGTTATTACCACGAACACCTCTTTGAATATATTCGGTTTATTTTCTTATTAACGTAATAATATAGCGAATTGTAAAACCTCAAACAACAAAATGAATTTGAATTTAAGAACGACGTTACCTTATAATAGCTGTCGCCCAATACTCCGTGTGCACGGAATTTAAAAAACTAATTTAAAAGACTATGTTCTATATCTATGCAAAATATTAGCGCAATCCATGTAGCCGTTCCAGAGATATCGTCTAACAAACATCCGTCCAAACATTCGCATTTATAATATTAATATTACTCAGGAATCGTATCATCATCTATCTGTCCTTATCCCACTTTATGTAGGGCACAAAAGTCATCCTTCGTACTATCTACATCTACTCATATCTATTTTTATGTTCTCCTAGTATCCTTGTAAGTCCCCTTGTTTTCGAATACTGATTTTTGTATTTAATGATTTTACTTACCGCCGTACCAACTTCAGTGCTCGTCAATAGTGCAGTTGTTAGTGGTTGCCTCGTGCAAACTGTGATTAATCTGAAACAAGACAATTTTATTAAAAAAAAGTAAAGGGTACACAAATATTAAATATTATAATTAATTTATCACTAACTAAGGTAAAATAGTATTTATGCAGGAAATTCATCAAGGTTGCTTATGAAAATTTACGTCTTCAAGTTAAAAAAAGAAATTGGCAAGTCAATCATATTTTTATAAAAACTTTTTGGTGACCTTAATTTAATGTTTTGAGCTGAATATAACCTCAAAATTCAAATTGCTTTTCACATTGTGATTTATCTATAAATGAATCGGTAACAGAACAATGGTAATAGCGAGTAAGGCGTAGACATTCTCTACTGTTATTAACGGGCTGTAAATAACTCTAGGTAACAAAGGGCCCTCTATACTAATCCGAGTGTCAAATGTAACCAATTAGCATTTCCGTCACAATCGGCGCTTGTTCTTTATGCCGCCGATAGAGGGCCCTTCTGAATACAGAGTAGGCGATAACATCGGGAAGGGCTAATGCCTTTATGAAATACTAAACGCCTCCAGGCTTCGAATAGCACGCTTTAGATTAGCAAACTGATTTATCGATCTGTATAATGGAATACAAATGTGTTAATTCATTTAATTTTAATTGAAATAGGATATAGAAGATATGATTTTTTTGGTTTGAGTTTTTGTTTTGATTTTCCTTTGGTAGATGTAAGCTCGAAAGTTAAGTGACTATCTCCCTAAAACGACTAGCCCCTCTTTATTGTACTCGCAGAACGCACCAGTTGAAATCGACTACTCTATATAAATTGCAGCCATGCTATCCTATTAGTGGAAATGGACATTAAGTTAGCGTAGTTAGGTTGTATATTCATAGTATAGTCCAACAGTCGGCGCCAACAGACACGGTCACGATTGGCCGTCATCTCACGAATGACAACGTTGATAAATCCTATTACGAAGCACTGAACCTTAGCCCTCATTCACACGGGCGTTTTTTCCACGCCGCATTAAAACGCAGCCTTGGCGACTCTCGAGCGACTTTTTAAATCACTCTTGTTCCGTTTATCCAGCACTCAAAGTGCAACACTGCGCGATAAAAAAACGTCGCGTTTTAAAACCACTGCCACGTGAACAGATAAATGGAAATGCTGTTGTTATTGAACGCTTTATTAACGCACGATAAAAAGGTACTCGTGTGAATGAGGGCTTAGGATTTACTGCATATACAAAGTTTAGATAAAGCTTAGCCTTGTAATATTCCCCTGGAACTTTACAATACTAACATTGGTATAAAATGCTTCGAATGTATATTTAGAGAAGAATAATATTCAAATAAAGGTACACATAAATGTTGTTAGTGAATTTTAATTTATTATATAGCTTTTGCTGAGAATTGACATCTTAAACTTTGGGCTAGAACATTTTAGACTTGTGCTATGGGGTCGCAAATATCAAGTCCTGTTATATGAATTTATTCAGTGCTAAGCTATTAATATTTACAGCGTCTATTACCATTGTATCGGTGTCCATTAAACCTGGCCGTTGGTATGCCAATAGGGCCGGCGCCTAATGCCGGATGTCCAGTTATGTTTTAATATATCGCCTCGCGACCCGCAAGCTAACACGTAAGCTAAAACTGCATCTTCAAGCCTTTGTTTCCATACGATCATTAAATTTATCTTATCTAAGCCGTTAACGTCACATTTGAATTTCGAACGAGTCTCACAGCTTCCTTATTTTGAATTCGAAATTTAAACTTAGCGAAGTTACCTTTGATAAGATCGATATCGACTTTAAATAATCTTCATAACTTTTATTTACAATTTACCTCTATATCTCATTCTTTTACCGGCCGGCACCAAGTGTCATCAGTCTTGTTCCATTAAAAAAAGATGCCAATCTGTTTCTTAACAGGTGTTGTTCCAGTGGAAACCGGTTAGTAGGTACTTTGTTGACAGTATTAGGTTAGGAATGACATCTGTAAAAATGGGTTATTTAGGACAAGTCATCGAGGAGTGTTCAGACACGGACGGTTGAGCAGTTGCGTCACCGCATCGACATCGACACACAGTAATCTGACGATAAATCACTCCCGTTTCTGGATCGGAATGAGATCACGAGTTCGAATTATACCGATACTGAAAGACGAGCCTAATTCCTTACCAATACGAGGAAGAATTTACTGTTTTAATCCCGAAAATTGATTTTACACTAAGTTTTTGTTTTGTCTCAACTGCGAGTTTGAGATTAGATTCTCAGGAGACTTTTTTTGGTTGTTTTTAAAGCTTTAGACGATTAAACGAATCATTTTATATGTACCTAAAGCTTAGTAAAAATATATAATTGTTTTGTACCATTTGTAATACGACAAGGTTCAATGAAAGTGACAAACTCGAATTAGCGGAATTTTGAAGTGTACCTCTGCTTGTTGTGGCAGGATGTGTAATTTCTGAACTGTTTTGTTAACACGTACAACTTACTACAACAAGATGTGCCAATGACTCATAGCGTAAATATTTATATGTAATATTAATACTAATTTGTACATAAAGGGTGTTTCTAAAGGGATTTAATCCTATTCGCCAGATTAGTTTGCCCGGTCGGCCTAACGGGATACACCTTACATATTTATCAAATATATTCCTTATGTAGATTTAAAACGATCTCTCATTAATTTATTATTTCAATAATATATTTTTTTTTAACATAAATGAAAAGACATGTCATTCTCTTTCTTACCATGTGTGAGCTACAAAATGGCGTCGCTTTTTAATGGTCAAAAAATTATAAAATCCAAATTAATTTTTAGTGGTGGTCCTGTTTTCTGTATGAACGTTATGACTATAATACTCTGCATATATCATAATATATTTTAGTTATCGAATATTTATTTTTTATTTTTATAAAATAAAAGACAATCATACTTTATTTAAATATTAATAAAAATTTAAATAGTCTTATAACAGTACAGCAAAGCGCGAGCGCTTCTAGGATCGATCTCACGAAGGTACTGTCAGGTTCAGAATACCGTTGTACGCTTAAAATAGCAACAGATATAACAATTTAAGAATAGAATACCTGCCTTTTCAGCATACTTCGAACGGCATTTATCGTGCTTATGAATTATTTGTTTATTTATTAAATTATGAAAATAGAATTAATATAACTGTACTAGTTGCTTAGCTCTTGACATTATATTTTACAAATACCGTGGAATCTTTTGAATTTACTTTATGACTTGGCACGTGACAGAAAGTTATTAGTTTTTCTGTCTGTTATTGAGATTTCTAGCTTACGGTTTAACAGATTTTAAAGAGATATGTGTAATAAGATTAGTATTCTTTCCCTACCTATCATAGGATAAGCCAATCTGTTTTTTTTAATTTGACTTACATTTGACTTTTAGTCCTATAAGAATTAAATCGACGCCATTCTTCTGAAAATGCAAAATTTAGTCTTCATTTTACATGGATTGATGGGTGCTTGTTTGTTACAAGATATCTCCGGAACGACTAAACGGATCTGGATAAATCTGCACAGACGTAGAACATAGTCTGCTACATCATAGGCAACTCATTAAGTTTTTATTTTAATTCCGCGCATACGGAGCCGCGGGCGACAGCTACTACTTCATATTTTAATCGTGTTTATCGTTTGAATGGTATTAATCTATAGATGGTCTGACTCGAGTCGTGTTTCCGTTTGGAATCGCGCTTTATTGATTGACTATTAAAGAGTAACCTGATTATGTTCAATGAATTACAATTTATAATAGCTACAGAAAATATTTTGCCGACATTAACTCAATAAAAGTGACGTTATTAGAATCATCATTGTATTTTTGTTTGTTAGGAAAATATTTTAGTAAATTCTTAAAATCATAAAAGGAATGTTATAAAGAATTGATTTAAGAGAGAGATATTAACGGTGAGTACTTTGTAGTAGTTATGTCGTAATATTTATATATAATATGGTACAGAAAGTCTTTATGTTTATATTTTTAATTCAAAATTCGAAAAAAAGATTTATAAAAAGAACAAATTTGAATGCAACTTTTCCCAAAGAAAAACAATTGAGGTTCAAGTTCGCCTCTAAAGTAAACGTACGCCTGCGCAGGCGCCGGCGATGATGTTAAATGATAAATACAGGGCAGCCACACACGATCTCTATCATTGTTAAATACGTCAATAAGGTTACCCCATCGATCTATCTATTGACTACTGTTTTGAATAACAAACATCAACCCAAAATAAAAAAGAAACGTCGATAAAACACTATTTTTGGATCCACTGTTTCAATTGATTTAATGTTCTTTTTAACTCTGATTGTCATGAGACGTGATGTATAGAAGTAGAGAGTTATGTGTTTTATTTAGCTTAAGTGTAGGAAAAGATTTCATTTAGGGTAAATATCAAAACGTCACTTTTATTTAATTTGACATTAAAAATTAACTTGTCATTAAATAAAATTATCCACGATATTCACGAACATTGAATAATGGGCGTTTGTTAGAAGGTATGTGTCTCGAAAACGGTATAATAGATTTCGTTGAAATTTGAAATAGATGTAAAACATAGTCTAGAAAAATACAAAGGCTACAAATTAATATTATTTAAAATTAAAGATGGACAAAATCGCGGGCGAAAGCTAATATAATATATATCGTTTTGAATGTAAGTATTGTCAATTTGAGTCATTTATGTGTAAAATTACTTGCGTCTGTGTTGAAGAATTGTGAACCAAAATAAACGTAAAGATTTACGGGGTATAGACATTGAGTTATGGGGTTTAGGATATAATTTAGTACGTGTTGAAGTAGCATGATGCAATCGCAAATGACATCATAACGATTTGTACATGTCGCGACATCGCCCATCCCAATAACATAATAACGGAATCGACGTTCTTATTCACTATTGTCTTTGACGTTAATAATTTCATTGATCACAGCTCATAATATATGCGAATGAACGATATATCCTACGATTATCATTATTGTGTTGTATGTTCGTTTATCATAACTTCCAATGTGGGATTATGACACTAAAATCTCTGTTAAAAATATATCGTCGTCTCTGTCTTTTATTTGTCAAAACTGAGATGACAATATGTTTTAAACGGGAATTTTAGTATCAACCAATCACCAATAACCATCAAACCAATGGTTAATAGTACAACTATTTGTGGGCCAATTTAATAGGCCACATTTGACATCTATCAATTTTAGCTTCATAGTAAGGTGAGATGATAGGGGAAGACCAAAAAAAGTATGGAATGACTGTGTGAAAGAGGATATGCGTAAGAAGAGGGTAGACTCGGTATGACGGCTGATAGAGATGTATGGAGGAGTAGTACTGTGCCGACCCTCGATAGGGATAAGGGCAGGTTGATGATGAGTAAGGTGAGATGCTTTAAAACTTTAATTAAAGATAAGGAATTCAAGCATATATAGATTTAATTTACTGTAAAAAATGAAATATCCATGTTTTTTGTTGCATAATTTGTTACATTATTTAAAAGAAAAATAGATCATTGACGCAACATTGTAACATTCGATTGACAATTAGAAAAATATAAAATTTAAATTTGAAAAAAGATTACCAATTGTCCAGTTCAAAAAAATAAAAAAATATTAGATGCCCGCCATTACAAAGTTACGTTGTTAAGATACGTGTGTAACAAAATAATTTTTAATTTATTTTACCGAAAATAAAAATCACAAACAAAGTTTTTGTCGTAAATTAAAATGTATCATAAACTATGGATCTAAATAGAGAAAAAGTATTGTGAAGACAGCTTGAACATAACGTAGTTTTAATAGCAGGTTAATATTGCTAAAACATTTAATGTAATATAGTGTTGAACATGAAAGATTTAAATCCTAAGTACCGCGTAAATTATCTACAAAAAAATTTAAAACATGCTTGAATACTCATCGTAATTTGCGCGAATAACATCTGTTGTCCGAAATTTTTGCAGCTTCCTAAAATTAAACAGCCGTGTTCATAAAATCACGATGTTTACATTTTCCGTTAATATTAAAATAACAATGGATGTTGCTGAAAGAATTGACCTAGAAAATAAGGTTAATTTATTAAGTGAACGTTTATTCTCGATTTAGTGAAGGATTCATTAATTTAGTTGTTTCGTATCCGCTATTTATGTGAACATTTTTGTGTCAGACTTTATCCGCTAAGTAAAATGTTTGTTTTTCTTTCGTTTGATGAATGGAAACATGTCTAATTCTTTAATATATCAGGACTAGGTTAATAGTCCATTCATCGGTTTGGAGAACCTCTTTATCTGAATATTTACCTGAATTATTTTCAACATAAAAGCCCATTACGAAATTCTCTCTATTTTCGTTACAACTTTTTGCCTATATCGAACGTAATAATGTGTATTAGTTTATCTTAATAATATTATAAATCCGAATGTAGATGGATGAATATTTGTTGGAAGATATCTCCAGTACGGCTGCATGGATCCCACTGAAAGGCATAGATGTATAACGTAGTCTGGAAGAACTATTACCCTACTAATTAAGTTATTGATAATTCGCAGACGGAGTCGCGGGTAAAAGCTAGTTTTATAATAAACTACGAATGCACAATTATCTTACCTGCGCAACGGACCGTGAATCTAGCGATTCCTATTTAAACTTTAGTAACATGTTTCTAAGATATATTGCAAGTAGATATACTAGCGTGTATATCAGTGTATTCGTAGTTCAGTATTTTTGTATGGGAATTATAGTTGCTATGAGTTTTGGATTTTACTAAAAAAACGGCGCTATACGACTTATTAATGTCTAATACATTGCAAAATTTTAGAAGTTTATTGACCAGTATAAAAACATTCCATGGGTTTCTGAGACTGATATCCGCGTTTAAAACATATTGTTGTCATAGTTTTGTCAAAGATAATAGGGATGAAGATATACAGAGATTTTTACCTCAGAAACCAACGGTTACTTAGTTACATTTCTAAGGAATTACACGTAAATGGCTCGTATGTTAAGGACTGGTTGCTTATAGAGGAAATTAATATTAAAACAAAATATACACCAAACTTAAAAGTGTAAGATTTTCGAAGTACTACTAATATTAGCGAAATGAATATTCGATCGATTTTAATCATTTAATTTTAACATTGATTGATTCATCGTATTGTAGACATAAATTATGTATTTTATTACAGGATAAAATATTCTAATCGCGCATTTTATAGAAGGCGCCACAAACCATAGTAAGGTAGACGACCTTATGACCCAGACTTCGCGGTTGTTACGGTTGTCTGAAATGTGATTCCGAGTTATTTAAATTTACCCAATATCTACGTGTTTGTATGGGGTACATGATAAACGTGGAAGAGGCGAGAGAAGTGCCAGAACTGTCTTTGGTCTATGCGTTTCCTCCTTGGATACGTTCGGGATTTGTTTTCTAATTATTTGTTCATATATCTGATGTTCGGATTTATTATAATAAAGTAGTAGTAAACATCTTACTTTTAAATATTATCATTGTGAATGTTTGGATGTATGTATGTACGTTAAAAAGTATCTTCAGAACCGCTGCATGGATCTCGCTGAAAGGCATAGACGTAGAACATAGCCTGGAAGAACAAATCGGCTTCTAATTAAGTTTTTTAATTCGCGCTGACGGAGTCGGGCGATAAATAGTTAAATAAATGTTTTTGTATACTTAAAGTTTATGTCCCATGGGATTCAAAGTTAAGAAATATCTCTTTATTTAGTCTCTACATTTTAAATAAGATATAAATGAGTTTGGCTTATCATACTTTTTAGTGTTGTTACATGTGTTTATCTGTATATAATATTCTGTTATGTCTTAATCTCGTATATAACATGCATTACACCTTAACGTACGTTAACATTGTTATCAACATATCGTTTTATACAATAGAAACGCACTTTAAGATTTAAAATAATCATAAAAGCCTGTTATTGTAAATGAAGAAAAAATAACTTGGAAGATTATAGAGACGTCCCGACAATCAATATTACGTAAAAAAGACAATAATAGTCATAGACATTAATGCAATAATAAAGATATGTAAATATTTAAATTGATTGTATTGAAATGCTTAAATATTTTATCTTGGATTTTTTAAAGTATAAAATACAATGAATAAATGTAAGCTTGGATATTTTTTTTTATATCATAAGGTGGCAAACGAGCGAGCGGCCACTTGAAATCGCTGAAATAGCGAAGTGACCGTTGCCCATAGACATACGCAATTGCATATGCGTTGCCGACATTTAATTGACGGAGGAGAGGATGCACAGAGAGAAAATATTTTCCCTTTCCATGGATCCTTTTATCGGGAAAGTTCACTTCCACTTCCCATCCTTTCCTTATGAGAAAAAGGGTGGGAAGGGAAAGTGGATTAAATTAGGCCACCGGGACGCACACTTATCAGACGAAACGCGGAATTGCTTCCACTTGAGGCCTGTCTTCTGTGTGGTCGTGGTATTTCACCGGGCGAGCCGGGCCGAATTGTGCGAAGATGTTAAAGCGGGCTCTACCACTGTTAAATTCGAAGGAAAGGCTGTATAGCGTAAAAGTGCTAGGAGGAATACAAAGACAAAGAAGTAAATTTTAATTTTTGGTCAAACTGTTTTACACGACGCGATATGCTTACGTTTCATTTCTTATGATTTAAATTTGAACAAATATGATTTTACCCAACTCAAAAGCCTTTATATTTATATCAACATAAAACAATATTTTAAATCAATACCGACTAAATATTTAAATACAAGTTTATATTAAATCATCAATCAGGTGTGGTCAATGAGCTATTTGTCGCGATTAACAAAAGAAATATTTGCACAAAACCATTTTAAGAGTTTGACATAGTCGTTTTATGTATACCATTTAAATAGCTGGTAATGTAATGACCAATATAAGTTGAGCTTTCAGTCGTCGCGTCCGCTGGCGCCTTGCTCTGAGACGAAAAAGTAATTTGGTGAAATTAACGACTCGAATTCATTAGACGAGAATCCGACCTGTGAGATAGTACACATTATTACTAAAACATAATTTTAATTTTAAACATCGAACATAATATTCCTTTGTTCAAATAGTTTGTATTCATATTTGAAGTGTCAAACGTCCAAGGTAGCTTTTGTATAAAGATTTTTATTTTTCGGATAAACACTTGTTAACTAGTTTTAGAAATGATTAGTTAGAATCATTTTAGCGCGAATGGCGCGCGTGCCGAGCTCCTGTTGCTCCGTCAAGTGTCAAACTGCGTGACACAAGCATCGATATTTTAATAAGACTAGTGTTGTGCCAGTACACCGGCACATTGTCGGATTTTCTTCCTAACATGAGATATCAAAGCAAACTTAAATCGAGGGCTAAATGAACCTTTTTTATTACCCTGGGATTCCATTGCTTAAATACGCACACAAAAACAAAACTTTATTAGATACAATGTTATCATTTTTTTAACAAAAGATTGAAAGAACTACAGAATTTTTAGTTTCTAAATATATAAATGTTATTTGCCGGAGATAGAGAACAAAAACAGCATTCTGTCGAGTTTATAAAACATACCACATTTTTTATGTTTTTGAATTATTATAGATTTATAAAGAAGGTAGTGGACTAGATATAATATACTAGTAAAATTATATAAGTACCAAAATGAACTAAAAAAAAATACGACATCTTTGGAAGGCGAAGTAATATGTCGTGTCGTATCAACCATTGAATTGACTAAAGTCTAATACCAAATTATCGACAATCCATTATTAAACGTACAAACATTTGTCCAAACACATTCGAACATTACCAATGTAAATACTCAATATTTTTATATCAACACAAACATTGGCCGGTTGGAACTTACACAACATTATTTCACGTGCTAATATGATTCGCAAATATTGCTCAATGCAAATGGAGGCGCCTTAAACACGCGTTAAGAAACTTTTCGTATAGCTTAGATACGGAAGATAACATTGATAACTCGTTTAGAAAATAGATCATGAAGATAAAACACGTCTGCGTTTTGCCTTAATTATAATATCCAGCTAACGTTAGACGAACGAACTTTCTCGTCTTCAAGAATAAATATAGAAATAATAAAAACAATTTTCCATTAATAAAATAAATAATTTGAAATACTTTGCCTTGCATTTTTATTTATACAACAAGTTGTCGCCCGCGACTCCGTCTGCGCGGTATTAAAAAAAATTTAGTAGCCTAAGTGTTCTTCCAGACTATATTCATCTGTCCCAAATTTCATAGAGATACATAGCTCCATCTAAACATTCGATGAAAGGATGTTTTTAAAAGTTATAATCTATTAAACGCTATCTGCTTGCAAAGTAAGAAGCTATTTACATGTTTTTAAGCAGTTAAAAATACTAAACACTTAAATATAGATATTAAAAATAGGCATTAGCATAAATCGGCTCTATATTTTCCGTCAGGACCTTACTTGGTTATAACCACTTTAACATGAAATATGTAGTCCATAAAAGAGTAACAAGAGCCGACATAACATTGTTTGGTGGAGTAAATAATCTATCCGTATATCTATATCGTGTTACAACCTCTTTGTGTATTTGTACAGTTATTAAGATCAAATGGCCGGCTACCACGAGACGCTGACAAACACTCAACGGTTTATATTGGACTTGTTTTCAAAAGGCTCCTTCCTCGAACATATAAAATTGTCCCTTCGTCTAAATATAGTAAAGTATTTCGAGACTTCCGCAATTAAAAATTGAGTGACAATTTATTTTTAGTACGACTATAATGAAAACTGCGATTCGTCAGTGACTCGCGTATGTTTTCTTTGGTTCCAGTTCTATTAAAACGAAAATTTAGTATTCTGAATATCCGTTAATGACAAATATAGTTACATTAAAAATATAAACCAAGAATATCTGAACCGGTGGGAGGCGCTACCATCGCTGTTGCTTCTGTCAGAATATATCTTACTAATATTATAAAAGTGAATCTTTGGATGGATATATGTTTGTTCGAAGGTGCATGGATCTCGCTGATATTTGGCATATATGTAGAACATAGCCTTGGAGACCACATAGGGTACTAATTAAGTTTTTCTTAATTCCGCGCGGATGGAGTCGGGGGCGATAGCTGGTAAGACATATAACAATAGTTAGATATAGGACGTGAGACAAATTAAGAAAATACATAAGAACTACAGTACAGGGAGGACCTTGTGAAATTTTTAAGACGGTAACTGGGGGGCGCTAGTGAGCTCTCATAATATAGATAGACTTATAACCACCGGTTCAGAAAGCCTTGTCGGTCAGTTAAGAATTAACCACCTATATTTAAAACGTACCTACGTGGAACTGAATCAATTATCTGTCAAAAATACTTAAATCGCCGTAATTCGTCGAAGATCCAAATCCTATGTTAATTTGGCAGATAATCTAGCATTTAGATATGACAGGATTAAGCCGGTACCAACAAGCTGTCACACGACGATAATACCGCGAAATATTTCTAACAAGTATCTCTGTTGATTCAACGAACGCAATGTATCCTAGAAACGTTAGGAACATGTATTTGTTAACTAAAGTATGGTGACATCACATGAAAATATTCAACTAAGTCTTGGCATAACTTCAAAGTTAAACAAAAGCGACTCGGCATTTAGATATACACTAGCTGTGCCCGCTACTTCGTTCGCGTGGTTGTCGAAAACACTTCAGGTTTTTTTTTTATTACTAACAAGGAATAATTCTTTCATACGATTACATATTATTTGAGTAAGTTAAACCGTTTATTCAGCGCACTTAACGGAAGTCCTCAAATGTGAATATTTTTTCCTGTTTTTGCAACATTTCTCACTGACGCTTCGCTCTTATTGGTCGCAGTGTAATGTTTTATAGCCTAAAGCTTTCCTCTATAAATGGACTATCCAACAAAAAAAGAAGTTTTTAAATCGGACCAGTAGTTCCTGAGATTCGGGCTTTAAACAAAGAACAAACAAACAAGCTCTTCCGCTTTATAATATTATATTAGTATAGATTTCTTCGCAAAAGACAGTCAAATACAAGAATATAGATCGCCAACATTCGCTAATCGGAGAGTTTTTAGTTAGTTGTTTTATTCCAAAAAAAATTAGGGGATAGATCTTCTATCTAGTGACCTAATGCTAATATGTAGATAATATACCATTGTCCCATAACAATTAAATTATAAATAATAAATTTATAAATATTTGTTTATCACTTCCTTCGACTTGACCGTTAATTCTACGAAATTATAATTCATTGGATAATCTTTAAACAAACACGCCACGTGTTTGCAGGTCAGTACTCTGTATGCTCGGCTCGCGTGATTGGACCGCGTAATGACTGTTTACCTAAACAACAGCGTAGATACAGCCTCCGTGCAAGCTAGCGCACATTAAAACCGGATAGAACAAACATTAATGTTAAATCTGAACAAAGCTTAGTCGATATTTCATTGCAATAAAAGTTGGAATAAGCTATTAAATGAGAAATTAAAAAAACATATTATTTGCTTTTCTGCTTTAAAACCAAGATAAAGTTAAATTAGCAGCCTTTAATTTACGTATCTTTAAGTTATGTTTTAAAAATTAAAAAGCAATCTTACTTTTTACTTCTTTCTTAACATCTGTTTAAAGCACTAAATACTGATCGCAGATAAAATTTAAAAAATCTTACTTTTTACTAATATTATAATATAACATTAGAACATAGTCTCAAAGAACACATAGGCTACTTTTTTTAATTCCGCGCGGGCGGAGTCGCAGGCGACTGCTTGTTGGTTTATAAATTATAGAATTGGGCACACGGTTTCCAACGGGTTTATAGGAAATTGACCGTATTTTTCCGGGGTCTAAATCATTGTGGTAATGATATTATGTGTTTGATAAATTTTTTGGATTGTATAATTTAAGTAAGTCGTAATGGAACAATATAACAATACAAATTGTCAAAGATAACGAAAAACGTAATTCAACGTTCTTGCTAAGTGAAATTTGTTTTTAATATATTTGGATTTAAAAATAACTATTTTAAAAGATTTATCCGTCGATTATAAAAACTAGTGAAATGCCGCGAAATTTGTAATAGTCGATGTAATAAATTCTTTCCATTCGGTAACTTGTTTTTCAAGTTTTCCAGTCTCTTAATTCGAGCGGCAGTGGCGGCACGAGAGGCGACACCATGCCGTGACAAATGTTTCCATATATTGATGGAATTAACTATAAACTACATTTATGACATGTCGCATTAATTTAGATATAACCTGAGCCGATAATTTTAGAAAAATTTTGTTGAGTTTTTAATATAATATAACTACATACAAATCTTATCGCGCTTTAATTTCTTTGCAGTTTGCGATATATTTGGAGAGTAACCTATTAGGCGGCAGTAATTAACACTCTGATATTTGAATTTCAAAAGATCTTTCTGAGAGGTAATTTTGTAAGGTAATAACTTAAGTAACACCTAACTGAAGGTTGGCTGGAAGCCCCTCAGTGGGACGTGTAGTGCGCTGATGATGACGATGCTTAAGTAAAGTATCTCTAATTACTAGTGCCTGTTAAAATTATTATTTACATTATTTCTTAATACTAAAGTTATTTTTATTAGACTAATGAGAAACTAAATTAATTAACTAAATCACCTCACATGCTTGCGTTTAAATTTACAAATTCCGTTCTAAACGATAACGAACGCAACAAGTCACGAATGTTGGGACAAGTTGGACATATAAATATAATATAAGCCCGTTAATAGTACAAGTGTGAAGTTAGTAACAAAGACTTGCACAAATATTTAAAACTAAGACATCTTTATATTTCAGTACCTGTCCTGTCGTCGTTGTTGTCCTGTTCAGGAGCGTCGGTGGCTCAGTGGTCAAGCACTTGAACTGCAATCTGCAGGTCCTAGGTTCGAATGCTGCCATGTACCAATGTGTTTTTCGATTTCCGATTTACATATGTACATTTATCTGACGTTCTTACTACGACGACTATGGCCTAATCACCCTTAACATAGGGTAGGCTCCGAGCCCCTCGGTGGGGACGTATAGTGAGCTGATGATGATGATGACCTGTCCTGTTACCGCTCGTGTGTCTCTGAGTCACGCAACTATGTGCTAGTAATTGTGGCCTTGACGCCGCGCGTAATTGAAAACGAAATAATATAAACGAAATTAATTAATAAGTAGTCTATGTTGTCGTCCAGACTATGTTCTACCGCCAATCCAAAAATTTGCATTTTTAATATTAGTAAGAAGTGAAATGTTACTTCTACACTCGATATAGGAAATCTAAACAATATTTCTGCAGCTAACTTTAGATGCCCGGTGTTACTTCGCGTAGACTATACTCACGATTTGAACTGACTTCAATAGGCTGTCACGGCACTATCAATCATTGCGGTACCGTCGCCGAATTATAATCCTTCTTTACAATGTGATTCATTGACTTAATCAGCTTATGAACAACGTTACTAAAATTTTAAAAACATCGCACGTGCCGCATTTCGAGACGATTTTCCCTCTCGGCAATTTATCATGTTATGTTAATGTTGGAATGTATTTCGGCAATAATTATGTTTCTATTTAAAATGCTTATCTTTATAATGATATTATAAGTGGCCAGTAATCGTCAATTCATTTGTAAGTAATTTATAGTTTTATAAGTACAATTATTGTAATAGGATTATCTGTGTTATTTAAGAATCGTAATCCACTTGACTTCGGCGAGAAACAGCTCGGTACTTATTGACATTATTTATTTCTACATTTTTACCATCATTATAGTAATTACTAGTGAGAACTCCATTCTGTGAAATGGGTCAAGACCCATAAAATTTATGAATACAAAATTACTTACTGAATGCCCACTCGGCGAACACCTAAAAACTCGACCTGATTAAAAATCTTGCTAAAAGCGGCTGTTTTTAATTCCAGAATATTTAAATCCTAATAATTATAAATGCAAATGTTTGGATGAATGAATAGATAGACGGCAAAATGGATCTCTGAAATTTGACATCGATATAGAATATAGTCTGGAAGAACACAACGAATTAAGTTTTTTTTTTAAATTCTGCTGTGACCGAATAGCGGGTATCAGCATGTAAAATAAAAAGATTCCTTCTATTTGTCATTATCTCAAATGCAAATAAAGTTTTTGTTTTATCATTGAATGAATACGTATTATTTAAATCGACATTGTTAGTTTAATTTGGTAATATTCGCATTCACTGATGCAATTATACGATACAATTCACGATGAGCCATTAACTTGGTCTGGATGCAGTGTGAATGGGTGGCCTATTTCGATGGCCGGTGATCCGGAGCGGCGGGCCCGTACTCATTGCGACAACGCAAATACAAAGCAAAAGTCTCTTTGTCACTACAGTTCTACTGAACTTCCAACAACTTAATATATGGAATTTAAGAACATACTGTTTGATCTCAACTTATAGTTACGAAACCTACAAATGAATAGACTTCGTATTGGAAATTATGGAAAAGAAAAGATTTCTGCTAAAGGTTGCTGGAGAGTGCTTGCTAGAAGCGACAAGCGATCATTGTAATAGTAATCTCGATGAATAATTCCTGTAAATCTGACATCAGTGAGTGAACCTTTTGGATATTATTAATAAACTATTCTTAAACTTTTTAGAAAGCCCTAATTAAGAATTGAAGTATAAGTTAAATATTAAAACCTTTATAATCAACGTCATACCTTTATTAACAACTAGCTGTCGCCCGCGACTCCGTGAGTGGAATAAGAAAAATTAGTAGCCTATGTGTTCTTCCAGAGTATGCTCTAAATCTATGCCAGATTTCAGCGAGATCCAACCAGCTGTTTTGGGGATATATTCTAACAAATATCCATCGATCCAAACATTCGCGTTTAAAATATTAGTAAGATTCTATGTACGAAATCAGATTGTCAGCTTTTTACCAATTGAAGCCAAAATTCAACGTAAATGTATTTCGGGCTATGACGCATCGTCATGCTCATTAAACATGTCGTTCAGAGTTGCGGCAGCTAGCACATTGCATACCCACTTCAAAGAATGTCTCTTACAAAATAACATTTCGTATAGACTGATGTATTAAAATTATAATCCAAAATCCTCATCTATCTGATCTATTCTGACTAAGCTATGATACGATAGATGATAGACAATCACTAGATTTTATATTCGTATTATTTAGCAGATTGTAAAATTTTCGGAAATTAAATCGATGTTCTATGGCGATAATTTGTAAGTTGCTCGCAGTTCCGATTTGATAGTTTACTTTGTATCTTATTACATATTGTTAGGAAGAAAATGTGTCAGTATACCCAACACTAGCCTTACTAAAATGTCGATGTTTGTGTCCCCTCACTCTTCATTCTGAAACTGGACTTTGTCACGAAAGCATGTCATTAGCGCCAAGTAATTCTAATTAATAATGTCTAAAATATGAATGTATTGTTTAATAAGATTGAATGTTGATGGCTACAAAGGTAGACCTTTGTAGCCATCCCTCTAGGGAGATCGAAAAAAGTGTGGATGTATTGTGTGAAAGAGGATATGCATAAGAAGAGAGTATATTCAGATATACGACGGCTGATAAAGATGTATGGAGTAGTACATGTCGACAGTCCGTAGGGCCAAAAGTCAACAATGATAGTATACTAGCATATTGAGCCACACCTTCACACATTGACCATGACATCACAGAATTGCAGGAAGAATAGAATTCCTCGGACGCTGTTTGTTCACGTATTGAGGTTAAATTTAAAATTCGAACGTTGAGAATGTATTCTGAATTGTAAAATAACTAATTATCTTTAATGATTTTACCGCCAACTACAAAAGATTTTAGAGTAAATATTTATGAACAAGTAATAACCATAATGTACTCGTACGTGATGAGATTTATTCTTATGTTAATTAGTCTATGGATAGATGTTTTAAATTGTATTTATCCTGTTAAGTATTAAGTGTTTTGTTAGGTTAAAGAACATTAGTGAAATTTATAAACTTAATTAAGTGTTATAACAGTTAAGCAAGTAGGTGAAGAATTTAGGCATAACAGTGGACTTTCCTTGAGTTGTGAACAAAGGTGAAAAAAGTAAATAGGCTTATGAAAATTGCAGATTTTTGTGATACGTTACTAAGTTTCTACTTTCACGAAATAACTTTGACAATCATAAACGAACCGAAAAGATTTGTGTTGTTCAAATATTAATCTTGGGTGAGGTTTTCACATGAAAAGTTTTGTTTCTTAAATAAATGGCACTCCACAGTAGCAGTTTATAAATATTGACTATGTCTACTAGAGCGTCGGTGGCTCAGGGGTTTAAGCACTTGACTTGTAATCTGCTGGTCCTGGGTTCGAATCCCACCATGTACCAATGTGTTTTTAAATATTAGATTTACATATGTACATTATGTTATTTATGTTCTTACGGTGAAGGAAAACATCGTGATGCAACATGCACATATCTGAGAAGAAATTTAAAGATATGTGTGAAGTCAACCAGCCCGCACTAGGCCAGCGTGGTTGACTATGGCCTAGTCACCCGTAACTTAGGGTAGGCTCCGAGCACCTCGGTGGGGACTTATTGTGAACTGATGATTAAAGTTAAATAAAAATTGTTTTGCAAACTTATGTCAACGTTCTACGAAAGTTTTATAGTTAGCATGCAAATGGCTTCTGTGGTTGATAAACTTAACACTTTTATACCTAACAGTTTGTTATTTCTTTTGCCCAGTTTACATTATTCCAGTCCAACTGATTTTTGGATTGGAACTGGAAATATGTAAAAACACAATAGAATCCACACAAAGTTTGCCAGTTTCAGTTGTAATCTAGCACTGGATTTGATCATGGACTGGAATAATGTAAACTGGACATTATTTAAATGGTTTAGCGTCTCATTTAAAGATTTTCCTTGCGAGAACAATATCAACGACGGTAATAAATTGCCGATCTTTGTTATAATTCTAATACGATTAAGCTTTAGATTTTTTTTTTATTTTGCATAAATTTTACAAAATATTATATCTCGTTTAAAATTAACATGTAATTTATCATTTATTTAAATCCAAAGAATTGTCGTTGAAAAAAAACTTTTAACAATATAGGCATATCTATGTAAATTTGATTACCCACATTCATCCATCAAGCTTCAGTGAAACATGATAATATTCTTTACCTATTTTTTTAAATATCCTGGTATAAAAATACTTTTAATGTCGTTCTTAAGTGTTTCGTTTATTGACTACAATTAGCGAAACATTGCCGCAGTAGTTGTAACTTCATATAACAATTGCAACGAACATTTTATGGGTTCAAGATACGTCCGTCGTCCGTACGTTCCGAGCATATGTGATAGGAATGTAATGAGATTTTTAAGTCCTTTTACAATGTTGCAGATCTCTTGAAGAGTACCAGAGTATCAAATATAGATTTGATCCACTTGATTCGATTCATCGAAATGTATTCAGAAGGTTCTAAATTACTATATTACGAGAATGAGACAATTCACCATAAAATCAATCGTTGCGCCATTTTCACACGTCGCGGTGGCCTATACAATTGTTTGCAGTTTGATTCAACCTTTGATATGATAGTCTTAGATCGTATCTATTCGTTTCTTCCTTATGACCATGCAAATTTGCTTATTGGGCTACCGTCGGCTTTGTTGAACAAAAGTTGTTTCATACTAAGTTTATAATGCATCATAAAACGTATTTAGCTTTGCGTCATATTTTTGGAATTTCTTTGTCTTCTGTTCCGTTGAATTTAGACGGGACTATAATTTTTGAATATATGATTGTAATTGTTTTTGTATATTTTAAGACTGAGTTGTGAGGTGCTTTATGTTCACGTTTGTTCATTGTTTCTTCTTTATTTGGCATTGTATGAATCGTAATGGTGAGCTTTTTTAATTTAAATATTATTACAACGTATTTTGCCAAGGCCAAGGTAACGGTGTGGTTACATGAAAGAAGAACCTCTTGCAATTTTCATACAGTTACTAGCAGACGTCCGCGACTCCGTCTGCAAGGATTTTAAAAAAATAAAGTAGTCTATGTGTTCTTTCAGACTATTATATCATCTACATCTGTGCCAAACTTCATCAAGATCTGTTAAGCCGTTCTGGAGATACTTTCAAATGAATATCCATCCATCTAAACATTCGCATTTATAATATCAGTAATACGAGTATGTTCTATGTTATACAGATTACTCTTATCAGATCTTTTGTTTTAGTTTCGTAGTACCATTTCAATAAGAGCAGAGCGTCGATGGCTCAGGGGTTTTAACACTTGACATGTAATCTACAGGTCCTGGGTTCGAATCCCGCCATGTACCAATGTGTTTTTCGATTTCCAATTTACATATGTACATTTATCCGGCGTTCTTACGGCGAAGGAAAACATGGTGATGCAACCTGCACCTAAATAACTGCGAAGAAATTCTAAGATTGGTGTGAAGTCAACCAACCCGCACTGGGCCAGCGTGGTTGACTAAGGCCTAGTCACTCTTAACTTAGGGTAGGCTCCGAGCTCCTCAGTGGAGACGTCTAGTGATCTGATGATGATGATTTTAAAAAAGAATAAACAATGGGTCCTAGAAAATCTTATGTTATAAAATGTCTTAAACAAGATAACGTCCATATGACCTTAGGACAATTGACTAAGAATGAACGTCGACTACTGAACTACTTGTCAGACATTATTACAATGCAGAGTCTAGTTCTTACCTACGTAGGTTGAACCAGTTACTGACAGGTACAGTTGCGTTTACTTCGCATATAAGTTATAGTATAATTAACTTAAATATAGAATACACTTAAATGAGTATTATGTTAAACCGTGATTGTTTTTGTTTCGTATTTGTGATCGTTTGTTGTTTCTCTTTCATTTTAAAATACATATGACACTATTTTAATAAAGTTCAAGCTGCGCTTATATTTATAAGACTCTCCTTGATGATTTTTAAAAATAAAAAATATGTATTAAAATATGTATAATTTTACTATTCTTTTTTTGGTTTAATAAATCTTACTTCTCACTAATATTATATTTTAAATGGGAATATTTGGATCTCGCTGAAAATTTGGCATAGATGTGGAACATTCTGGAAGAAGACATAGACAACAAATTAAGTTTTTTTTAATTCCGCGCGGACTGAGATGCGGGCAACAGTTAGTTCTTTTATAAATACTTTCGTCTTTTTTCCGATCATCGAAATGACGTAATATTTAGGTTGTAAATATAAAACATACTATATGTGGAGTCGGTCAAATATTGACCTATAATCACAAAGTTATTTATTTATGAACTAAATGTAACGTTAATATCAATATCGTGAATTATTTCGATACAAGCTATTAGAATAGATCAAACATGAATGCAGATAGAATACATTTACCTTTAAAGACGATCGTAATTTTTGTTAAGATCGACCACCCACTGAGTTACATTAGTATTGCCATCTCAAAGGTTGCTATTGTGTAGTGTTTTAAGATTTATTTGTTTCGTGTTTCAGTTCAAATGTCACAAGAGAAGTCAAGTAAGTTTTCACTTGTATAAATACATAGTCATCTTTTCATTCCTTTAGAAAATACTGTATGTTTTTTTACATATTTTATGACAGTAAAAATTGCGTTCATATTTAATTATATGGGAATGTTTTTGAGTGTTATATATTTAAATTACTTGTAACTTATTGTATTTTCTTTGCTCGAAAGTTTCTTATTTTTGGAACCTATAGAGACGCAGCACCAATCTCATATAAATTACGCTAAACATCTCTGAAAAAACTAGAATGATTCCTGCTTGTACTTCTGGTGCTTTTGAAGACATTAACGCACATGACTTAAATGTATTCAAAACAAAAGATATGTACGAGTTTCTACAGGATATGTATTTCTTATAACAGGGAAAAGTTTAATAATCTTACGATCTGACGGAAATATTACATATTACAACGATCTGAAGATGATATAAATGGAAGGCCAATTAAATACAAGCCAAGAAACTAGTTAATTTCATTACAAGTTACAAAGTTGACGTGCACCGTTTTGAATTATCGCAATCTACAAGATAATGTCAACTGTTAAACAGTTGCATGCGCTTTAGAATATTTGCCTAACACACTTTGACTATAGAGAAATGGATTAAACAAATGCAGTTGTACAAAATAAATTGTACCACTTTTCGTGAGGGTGAGGAATAAATGTTGTTAATATAAATAATAGTAATAAATGCTTTATCGTAACACTAATTTATACAACTAATTTGGAGCTTTGGCTCCTGAACTAGGGCTAAGCATTGTATTTCAGGAACAAATCCCTTCCCCTTATCATTAATACGTTGTTTTTTTCGATAAATGCGAATGACGTTGACAATTACGTCTTTATGAAGGCATAGTGACTTAAAAATTTACACTCATAAACAAAACGAACAGTGCCAGAAAGTGTAATACTTATTGTTCGTTTTTCTTTGCCAGAATGCATAATTTACAGGTCCTGCCATTTAAAAGTCGAAGTTAACAGATCAGGATCCGTTTAGTTTCGTCCAGAGACTGTATGAAGACTAGGCGTATCTTTAATTCAAAAGAATCCTAGCTATAAACTGTATATTCATTAAGACAGCTCGACGGTATCTATATAATGTATCTGACAACGTGTTATTTGAATTAGCCATGCGATTCCCGGGAAGTTAACGTCGCAAAGGGCCTGTTGCAATGTCACGCTAAGTCACTGCCAGTGTAAATGCAAAATACCCCGCACGTACAAGAACTAGGAATGATTAATGATTGTTTATCTTTAAATAATATTCTACGATTTAAACATGAAGTTTTAATTTATTATAATTAAACACCGACAGAGACAAATATATCTTTTACGATTCTCCCTTAACTGATACAATGTAAAAGCAAAAAGATGATTTGTGGAATTAAAGCTTGTTTTATTTTACGTTCGTTATATCTTTGTAGTTTTCTACAGATATGTTTAGTGTCATTTATGTCTTTGGAGGGTTTTATGTCTCACCAACAACTCATCACGTACATCGTACCACACAACCGCCTTGCTCGCTGTCGAGTGACGACTATGAATATGTCAGACATGACGTTGGTGCTTGATACAACCAAGACCCTAGCCAATACATCTACATTATCTAATGGTTTCACATCACCAATCCAAATAATTACACAAAATATATTAGTTTGCATAAATTAAGAGTATGTTGAAAATAAGATATTTACTATAAATAGAGTCCTTAATAGATAAAGTTTTAGTGTTTGTCGGCACTCAATTACATCAATATAACTCAAAGTGCACTGTGTAAAATGACTCAATTAGTAGCGGCACACTAAACCAGTGTGACTACGAGATTCCCTTTCTCGTGTGTTCCTAATATAGCTGTCATGACAGGCCAATAAACGCCCGAAAAGGGATTAACAACATTACGTATATTCATACAAAACGTGAATAAAAGCCGTGCCGAGAGCTGCGCTCACACTGAATCCTTTGTGGCTAACAACACTGCCGTTTACCAAATTAACAGCATTATGTTCTTCTGACCGACATGATTCATACTGTATATGACCATGCAACTATATTTGTTAATTTATTACTTCGAGACGAGTCTCAGGTTCTATTTCGACTCAAATATTTTTTATGTCCTTGAAATTTAATATTCTTTTCAAGTCTTCTTTATTTTAGTCAAAAGTCTATGTGCATTTAAAGACGTGTTCTTTTCTTTGATACTATCGCAAAATTCGTATTTTGAATTATTTGAAAGAGAACTATTTTTTATTAGATTTTTTTTTATCCTGCATTTTGTTAACGGTACTAAAATAAAACAGCTTTATTCCAATGCCCTTACACTATAAATTCTGCGCCTAACAGGGCTAAATATAACGAGTAATTGCTCGTTCGTACAACTATAAAATTTTATACGCGCACACAATTAAAGTTCGTAAAAAATGCTTGCTTAATAAAATATGCAATGCATTTCTTTTTTATTTTTAGTCATAAATATTGCTGATGAGTATTTTTGGTGTGTTGATTTTTTATGTTAACTGATAATCATATGTCTGTTAAAAGCAACACATTATTAAGCTATATACAGGATGTCTTAACTAGGTCTTAAACTCACAGAACTTTGCAAATTAAAACTCATCCAATTTTTGTCGAAATGATTAGTAGTTGTCTGTATAAATAAGTCGATATGATACTCCAAAAGCTATAACTAAAGTGTTGGGAAGAGCATCCTGTAAATAAATTATCTTAAATTTAATTAGTATACATTGTATACCATCGTCCAAAAGGAACATAAGACGATAAAATGCCGCACGGTGTCTTGCAATCATTAATCAATTCTGAGCCTTTTATAATTATTATAATTAATAATTTTATCACCGATCCGATTGATGGCGCCTGCGTCCGCTTACATAAGCCGGAAAGCTGGTTTTATTTAATAACTGCTTATTTAATTATGTTTATATTTTCTTTTAAGTATACCGGCTAAAAAACATATGCACATCTGTGTGTTTTACGACTGCTTTCATTGACAATCTTGTTGGTTGCTTACACTCCTTAATTTGTGTTTTCACTGCCGAAACAATGTATGAAACTATTGTTAACTCTACTTATCTAAAGAGAAAGACAGGGATGAGTATACTCTGTTTATTTGGATGAAAATAAACAGTCATCTCGGAAGAAACCAACAGTTGATGGGACGGAGACATACCGTTTTTCAGCATAAACTATAAAGTTTAAACTGACATGATGACGACAATTAGTCTATAATTTTTATAATTCACTATTAGTCATGCAAATGAAAATATAAACTACAACAACTAAGTAGTAAACGAAACGGAACGAAAGTGTAAACGCAGCGACACTTTCTTCCTCCTACTAGCTGCCATCTTTGATAGGTCAAGATACTACGAATGACAGGCGTGGAATTATTAATAGACGTGATTCCGTCTGCCTTTGCAAAGATTTCGCTGCTATGCAAATAAAGTTAAATTATTATATGACCTATTTGTAAAAGTAATTTGTTGCTCATGTACAAAGAAGAAAATGTTTACAGGAAACAATTTAATTGTACATTTATAATTGTACTAGCTGTGGCCCGCGACTCCGTCCGCCCGGAATTTATATGAAGCTTAATAAGTAGCCTATGAGTTCTTCCAGACTACGTTCTGCATGTCTGCTAAATTTAATCAAAATCCATTCAGATCTTTTGGAGATACCTTGAAACAAACATCCATCCATCTAAACTTTCGCATTTATATTAGTAAGAGTAACAAGTTGTACATAAATTTATAATACGTGAAATATAAACAACATTTTGTTTTAAAAATATCAGAAGCCAGTGTTAAATATACATAATTAAGGAACATTGATTAATCGTTTATCTTGTAGGTCGGTACTCAATTAGCAAGATCTTAACTTGGTATAGTCAAAATAAATTAAAACTAACGACAATTATGCTAATGCCAGCCAATGCTCATTCTGACAGTTGGTCAAGAAAGTGGCTCGGATTACGAACATTTGACCACTGAATAAATTATTATGAGAGAAACTCAAAACCAACGTTAGACATTTTTAGTTCGTTTTTAAACAATGTAAACTAATGATAAGCTATGAAACAAACTAATATGGTACTAACGTATTACAGTGGGTTTTGAGACAAAAATTGCTAGTTTTGAAAATATTTCTTATCTTAGGTTTGTCAGAAATAATCACAGGGATTTTGATCTCAGAAACCAACGATTAATTGTCTTAAATTACTGTTGAAAAAGTTCTGACAAAATTATCCCTTTACCTTCTTAAATAATTACAACTAATGACTAACTGAACTAATGAATTTGCTATTTCACTTAATTCCCAATGGTGATATCTGATACTATCAAACAAAAACAAGTCCCATAAATAAGGTAAAGACCAGTATTTTGACATTCTCAAAATGACCATTTCACTGACTAGTTGGGAAAGAGATAAGGCTTGTATCACTTGGCGACACAGAATCCACTGGTCTCTAGTCCAGATCGTAGGGCTGTCAATCAAACTAACCGTAGAACACTATCAACGAAAAACTGACTCTTGCCAACCCTGAATCAAAAATTTGGGCCGTTGAAAGAAAAAACTTTACTGACTTTTTTCAAACAACTCACTCTGACCCGAATACACCAACTCTTAGTATAAATATGCGCCATTGAAACTCGAAGAATTCGAGTCTAACCACAGTGGTGACAACCCTATTCAGATCGCCCACGGTCTCGCGAATGCTCCATTCATAAATATCAAACCACGCGTTTACGAAATTTGGAATCTTTTAGACCAATAATTGCTGTACTATTATGACGACATTACGTATTTAATTTATTGAAGTTTATTGGTGTAATATGAGCTTTTATCACTTTAAACTTATAATGGTTTGTAAAACCGATTCGTTTTTGCCGTTGCTTTCTGAAATCAAAAACCTTCTATAATAAAAAAAAAACTCTGTTCTCTTTCTTAAAATTTCTGTTTTGCCAAAGATAAACTCAATGATGACGTATGTTTTAAACAAGAATTTTGGTCTTAGAAACCAAACATCAGTTATCTTAATGTGAGTACTTAACGTATTATACATATTAAATTGTTCAAACTTTCTTGAGACATTATAATAAACTTATATAAAACGGCTAAACACTCACGTATATTCGTCCGGTGGGGACTAGTTTCGAGCCCATCGCCCTTCATCAGGGTGAGTGGGTCTGGTACTCGTAGTATTTCGGGGACGCGGCCCGTTGCTCCAAAGGGCCGCGTCAAAGATGAAAGGCTCAAAACTAGTAGGTGCCGCCATCGGACGAATAAACGTGAGTTTAAGCCGTTTTTATATAAGTGTATATACGTAAAATATTAAAAATAAGTAGCATCTTTTCATTTAAGTCATGCGATGTATAATGATACACAATTTGATATGTGCTAGAAGACCTGTTTGTTAACTAGAAGTAACCAAGCATACTTATTTCGCGTCTATAGTAAGTGGATGTTTAAACGGTCCTTAAAGTTACACTCAAGCTGTCATAAATATACTCATCGTTAAACTATTCAATTAAATACTTAAGACATAAGATACATCAATACATTGAACTTTATTCTACGTTTTACATTTGGAAATAATGCTTTTAAAGCATATTTTCAGTTATATCTTACTAATATTATAAATGCAAATATTTGGATGGATGTTTGTTTGAAGATATCTTCTGAGCTGCTGCATGAATATCGTTGAAATTTAACATAGTTGTAGAATATAGTCTGGAAGAACACATAGACTATAAATTAAGTTTTTTTTTAATTCCGCGCGGACGGACACGCGTACGAAAGCTTGCTTGTTATAAGATTTTAGTAAATAGTTTAAGGACAAAATTTATTTAAACAAAATAATAATTGACAGTTTTTAAAGTCCACATAAGCATTATTCGTCTAATTAAAATGTGTTAAATTTAATTTATTCGATCCTTTTACCTGCCTGACTTTATAATGATGTCCCGTGGTCTATGAATAAATCATAACATTAAAATCTTATTGTAAGTACTACTTTTAAGGTGTCAATCTGTAAAGAAATACCGATTCTTTTACGATAACTTTAAAGCTGTGTTTACGATTATTTTATGACTTTGTTTTATGTTTAGTGTCGGTGTTGTAAACAATAAAAGCCAACAATTGAAACAGTAGACGTACGGATATATTTAATTTAATTGTATCCCTAGAGTAAAATCAAAGCTATCCACGTCTTTTGTTTAATCTTCTTGAAGTAAAGCATAGAAAATTGAAACCTAACATTTTTGTGTATACCTCTATACGGCATATTGTCAGTAAGTCAACTCCTATCACGTTAATGTTACTAACTGGCTGTCGCCCGCGACTTCGCAGGCGCGGAATAAAAAAAAAACAGGCTTCGTAATCTTCCAGACTATTTTCTATATGTATGCCATTTATTAGAAATCCATTTAGCCGTTCTTGAGAAACCTTCAAACAATCATCCATCCGAACACTCGCATTTATAATATTAGTAAGATTTCATTTTACGAAAGTTTTAAAATATATTTAAAAAGGTTAAATTTCTCCACTGATCTGGTTAATTATCAAACATATCAAACAGCTTTTTAGTTATATATACATGGTATCTGCTTACCCTTTTAGGGATAAAGAGCTTTATATCAAATCCACTTTAAACAAAGAACATCTTGATTAATAACGTTAAACAGAATCAAAGCACGCGCGGTATACTCACGTTGTAAATACGTAGAACAGGAGAGGCCCTTGAAGCGCCATATTAATGAACTTTCACATACACTTACGTATCACTTCTGTTTTAATGTAACACAACACTAAACTGACATTGTACACTAAAATGTCGTTCAATTAAGTGATCCCTTCTTTTGACATTTTCGTAACTTCGAATGATAGCTCATCTTCTCGTGGATCTGAAAACAGAAAGATTTCGTCACTATGAAAGTCAAACAAGAATAACATATGTTTAGAAGCAATGTAGAAACTTTGGCATTACTGAAATCACAAACGTTGTAAAAGTAGAGCTGTAGATTTTAAAATACACATTTGTTTTAGAACTTCAGTGGTAATGTAATGATTGAAAATTACATGAAAGCTTTCAGTTTGTTGTTCATGTTGCACGTTTTTTTTATGAGAGAATAAGGCAAACGAGAGTTTCGAACACAGAGGTGATCATTGACGCATATCGAATTCTGCAACTCTAGACAATCTGAAGATGCGTTAAAGTTCATGCATGGCCAGTTATCATGGATATAATAAAATTGTAAGATTCACCCTGGGTTTCTGAGACCAAAATCCTCTGTTTTGTCAAAGATGAAAAATAGGATGACGATATATTTCATACATAGGTTTTGATGTCAGAAACACATGGTCAGTTTTTCAAATCTTCATCATCTGATGATGATGTGAGCTGATGCTCACTATACGTCCCCACCGAGGTGCTCGGAGCCTACCCTAAGTTAAGGGTGATTAGGCCATAGTCAACCACGCAGGACCAGTGCGGGTTGGTTGACTTCACACATATCTTTGAATTACTTCTCAGATATGTGCAGGTTGCATCACGATGTTTTCCTTCACCGTAAGAACGTCGGATAAATGTACATACGGAAATCGAAAAAACACATTGGTACACGGCGGGATTCGAACCCAGGACCTGCAGATTGCAAGTCATGTGCTTGACCCCTGAGCCACCGACGCTCTCAAATCTTATTTCATGTCAAAGTCTTAAGAATTCTGATAGACGCGAGGCATCTCCTCGATAAAAATTCCAATTCATAATAATTAATTATAACCAATAAGTTTATTTCTCAAATAAATAAATCATCTATTGATATCGTGCGTACGAAAGGATAGTCTTAAGTTGCGACGCGTGTCGGCCGTCTATATAGAAATAGAAAAACTCTACAGCTAACCAATGATCGATCAATTTGTGATGTAAAATAAATAACTCAGTTTGTAAACGTGGGCCGTCTGATCTCACTGAATAACTCGGTTTCCCACACGTTCGTAAAATATAACATCTTTTTTGAGAACACCTTAATAAAACAGATGGTTGTTACGAAATATTTTGCAATGATCGTATTATAATTAGATTGATTTTAAAATTAGATAAGTTTAACTAATTTACTATGTTTAGTTTTATTACTTTAAAGTTTGATTTGGTTTTGTTCGTTTTATCTTTAAGATTGGTGTCGCAATGTAATTTTTTAATCAACAATTAATTTTATTTACCTACAGTTTTGAATAGAGAACTTTGTTGGTATGTGGTGAAGATGCATCTATGAAATTAATTAATTATAGGTTTGATCCCTCAGCACAGATAGTTCATAAAATAGCCATTTAATGGTCAATTATAATACCTATTGTTAGGATGAAAATCCGGCACTGTACCGGTGTACTGGAGCAACACTAGCCTTACTAAAATGTCGATATTTATGTCCCCTCACTAATCATTCTGACACTTGACTTTGTAACGAAAGCGCGCCATTCGTGCCAAAGGATTGTAACTAATAATGTCTAAAACTATGGTTAGTGAAGATACGCCTATATTTTTACCTAGTTGATAAATGTGTTGTCAAGTGCGCAACACGCTACTTTGATTTCTATTTACATTGAAAAATAAATCGATTTTTTATAAATGTATTGACATCGATTATAATGGATTGAGTACAAAAGCTGCCGTAAAATCCATAGATGAGGCTTGTCACAGGAAATTATATTTGACGATGACAATTATATTACGTAAACTTTAATTTTGGTTTAGAATTGTATAGAGTCGAAGTCAGATCGTCGGCCTCTAGTAGCGTGTATGTAACGGTCTTTTTATTTAAGTTGTTTTCAATAATCACGACCGTTGGCAATGAGTCACGCGTTGGATACTTTTTTCCAAACGCTTTTAAACATAAGTTTTTGCGAACATTTATTTTATTACGTTGTTGTGAAATCATTCTTTAACAGCTTAACAACAGTTAACGCCTAATAAAATCACTTTGATATAGGTATATAATTGGCAGTAAAGATAAAACAAGTTGTAATCGGAGTTTAATTGTTTTTAAATTTAAAAAATAGGAAGCAAAAATGTAACTTTTAACACACGTTTTATTTAAAGGATTATAAACAAGCATCATTACTAGGACTAGAAATATAGCGATCGCAACGACTCCGTCGGCGCGAAACAAAGAAAAACATAATTTGTTAAAGACTATGTTCTATATGCATGCCAAATTCCATCGCAATCCATTCAGCCGTTCTTCACAACCTTCAAACAAACATCCATCCATCTAAACATTCGCATTTATAATATTAGCAAGATTAATAAAATTAACAAGTAAAATAGTTTTTTTACGTTTATTTTATTACTGTTGTATTTTGTTGCAATTATTACATATACTCAAAATGATACAAATTATGAATATTTTAACATTTGTGCAGAACTGTACTGCAGTTTCTACCGGACAGGTGAATCGACAAGTACTATGTTAATGGTATTCTGAACGATCTATTTCTGGTCCTCGGCACCTGATGTTTATCATTTCCTTGAAACTAATTCTATTTTGAACGAAGACTTGTTGGTTCGTTTTCATCATTAACATTTTATATTTAAACTACAAGGAGACTGAAATACAGATTATGCCAGTCTTAACTTAGATATGAACTTAATGTAAACTTTAAAATAGTTGTTTAAGTTATTAAAACGGAATTCAATTGAGTTAGTTCGAAGATCGTATTATGCTTTACTGTTAATAGAAGAAATAAGTTAAGCTTGCTTGTAAAAATCTTGCTTAAAATGATTATCAAATAACATATTATTAATATTACCTATATTACTAATCCGAACACCGACCATCTTACTGCTTACTAATATTATAAACAGGAATATTCGGATGTATGGATGGATGGATGTTTGTTGGAAGATATCTCCTGAACGACTATATGGATCAAGCTGCAATTTGACATTAATGTAGAGAATAGTCTGAAAGGACACATAGACACATAGGCTACTAATTAAGTTTTTTTAATGCCGAGCGGAGTCGCGGACGAAAGCTAGTTGTCACTAAATAAAATACGATTATTCATGTCATAATCACATTACTGTATTATTACATTGATTTTAATTCGGTATTAATTTGCGGTTAGGTGTGTAATATCAGATCTGTGCAGATGATGTCAAATTTTGAACATGTCATATTATTTTATGTCAAGTAAAAACCACACACAAGCCTGCAAGTACAGTAGTCAGTAAAAGTAATTTTTATTTTTTGGACCCCTTATTAATATTGTTAAAAATATATTTTCTAAACGACGTAGTCCTATATGAATAAATTATTTATTCTTTGAATAACACCATAATTCAATCCAAACAATAATTACCTAACAGCAAATTAACCTAAATTAAAATGCTCATAATTCAATACTAACTTGTCTCAATAAATTAAAAGCCAATTATTTTTGCTACAAAAATATTGACTTGTTAATCTATACCATGATCGCATTACATCTAACTCAATTATTAAATGAAATATAGTCGAAAAGTTTGACCTCCGCTCCTTGCGGCGTCCAAACAAATCAATACAACTGACGTTTCAATTTGTCTATTGACACGTTTTTAATCTTCATTGTCTATGCTTTCGGAAGCTCGTTCGGTACAAGACTTAATAAATTTCTAACATACCACAATGCATGAACGCGATCTGTCGACGAACGGTAAACTATAAATCTTCTTGATGCTTTTATACTTTTCTTTTTGTTTCATGTTTGATACTTGTAGCGCATCGTATTACAAAAATCAATCATGAAAACAAATTTACTTTACACCTCGACGTGGGACCATTACGTATAGTAATTGACGTGGAACGTTTAAAGGAATGAAGAGTTGGTTTTAGATTATACTTATAAATTATACTTTTGTTTTATTGTACATTGAAATCAATGCTTACTTTTATTGATTGTGCTGATGGATATAACTTTTTTCTTTTTTCAATGCCAACTTTCCATTAGACTTTCGACAAGTTAATATACCGAATGTTACCTATCAATATACGTATAAAAAAATTACGTTTGTCGTCGTACGCCTTTGATTTGAATATGTTATCGTATATCACGTTTACGAATTGTCAAAAAGAATAAAAAAAATATTAATCTTCTTGCTAAGTTTGTTTTCATTTACAAGCTTTTGTTTAGTTTTGTCCCGGTTCCCGCTGGAGTCGAAATTTTGCAATTTGTAAATTGCATCACAATGGAAATATTGACTTGGTGATGATCTGATGATGGAGCCGGAAGGTGTCAATAGAAACTTTGCAATGATAATACAACCTATTCGAGTTTGAGCTCATATTCTTTTAATTAACAAGAACGTAAGCCGTGATTAAACTCTATCAAAATATTTAATTGAATTATATTACTGTTTTAAATTTGTGTTTGACAATTTTCACAACAGGCAACCCTGACCCGTCAGAAAAATGATGTTAAATCTACTGTTACAACAATTGTCTAAGTTGTGCTCAGTTTGTTCACCAACTGAGCGCCAACTGAGCAAACACAACACCGCCATGAACCAAATTACATTCTAAATAAAAGACTTAATTAAAATGCACAAGACCCTATTCTCATATAACTTTTGTGGACAGTTTCTAAGTCTACAGTAATAAAATGCATGACCGTCACACTACACATGAGGAAATATGACATACTATGAAAGTCAGATAATTCTGTGGGCCTAGCTAGAATAATCACCCATGTTCTTCTTGTTGTTCTAGCCCTAAAGTCCTTTGTGGGTCTTGGCTTGGTTCAGCAACTTTTTCAATTTCGGTCTATCTCAGACCACGGACTTCCAATTTGCTATGCTAACTTTCGCATCTTGATATCCGCTGTCTATCTATCGAAGCTTTGGTCTCCCTCTGGAATGGAGCATTGACAAGCGCCATCGTGTCGACAAAATTTGTATCACAATTTATGCAGCGCATATGGGTCGTAAAGTACAGCAAAAATCTCATACTAAACACAATAAATTTGTGCTAGGCCTGATTTAGAATAACATAGGAAATATAATCATGCGATACCCAGAAATCCACAGTCAATATAGCGTTACTCTTTTGTTAATCGGTTAAATAAAGAACACAAATAACAAGGATATATTAATGCAAGCACAATGTGTCTTCAAAAAGACTATCTTATCATTATATCGTCATACATATGTATAAGAATTTGTATACAGAATTGCATATAAATAACAAACATCCATGACCTGACGCGAGCTATTGTTATGTGTTTAAATATCGGTACCGTACCTATATTCGGACAAAAAGTCTCGCTTCACAGACAGGGACGACCGTGACGTCACTAATTACGTCATCATTGTATACAATAAACAGAGTTTCATTATTCTGTTTACTTAAAAGGAAACTGAAATTTTTGTAAATATTGATTAATGTAAGAATAAGGAAGTGTGGCCATCGAATGATGGGATCGGATAACCCAAGTCTTCTGTTTGATGCGTTTGTTATCTTAACTAGCCATTAGATGAGGCTGACTAAAACTATATCTGTAAGGGTCTATGAAGTCTAAGAGCCACCTCAAGCCCCTTGAAGCCGTAAATACCTCTTGAAGGCGATGTGATGTGTTCTATTAATCATCTTATTTATTATCATCTCCCGTTCCCTGCTTAATACCACTACCTAATAACTATGGCTTGGTAAGCGATCATTGTTGGAGAACCTTGGTGTATACTAAATATGAGAAATATACAGTAAGGAATCCTTAAACCCTTGGACGACTCTGACCGTTAGTTTCTGAGACCAAATATCTGTATAAAATGTATCGTAATCCCTTTCATTGATTTGACAAAACAGATATAACAATATGTTTAATACAGTGATGGTCTCAGAAACCCACGGTTTAGACGCAGTAAATTTGGACAGTTTCCATTTTCAAATTCAAATGCTTTCTCTTTCTATCTGTGTAACAGGAAAGAGAAAGCATGTGCTTACAAACGTTTTATATACGATGTAAACAAATGAAATCAAAATAAAATGATTCATGTGTTTACGTTATCTGTGCCCGATTAGGTTACATTGCGTAATTCTTATCTCCGCTGTGTACTCTTCTTTGACGAGCAGATTACGACACCTTGTTAATAGTTTTATCTTAATAGTTAATATTTAATTGTGTGAATAATTAAATGTAATTAAATGCATTATATATCGTGACATATTTTAAACTCGCATAGTTAATTTTGATTCACAATTTAACTAATTGTGAGTTGTTTTTTAGAGCGTCAGTGGCCCAGGGGTCAAGCACTTGGCTTGCAATCTAAGCAATTGGTCTTGGGTTTCGAATCCCACCATGTACCAATGTGTTTTTGATTTCCGATTTACATATGCACATTTATCCTGCGTTCTTTCGGTGAAGGAAAACATTGTGATGCAACCTGCACATATATGAGAAGAAATTCAAAGATATGTATGTGTGAAGTCAACCGACCCGCACTTGGCCAGTATGGTTGAATATGGCCTCATCACCCGTAATATAGGGTAGGCTCCCAGCCCCACGGTGAGGACGTATAGTGAGCTGATGATTTAGATGATGATGATGATGAATCGTTTTTTAAATATCTTTCCGCTTAAATCATTGGCGAATTAAGCATTAAAATTATTTATAAATTATAGTGTTCTGTTACTTTTTGGATGGTTTCATCTGTATTTTTTAAATATATTAAAAATAATTTGATCTTTCTATAATCTTAATAATAAAATAGATAATTTTAGTCTTTATTATTTGCAGAACGCCATTTTATCTTTCTTTAAAAAATAAATTGCCAAACATTCGTTCTAATTATTATAGTAAATTTATTACTCATTAATTTAGTAATGGACATAAGAAGTCATCGTCCTTAAAAATTCTTGAACAAATATCGATCGGTTGAATTCAACGTGGAAAAGTTTAGATATTAAAGAATGTGTTTTTTGTTACCGTTTTACAATACGGGTATATCGATTTACTTACATATGTCAACAAGAGTTAATAATTTTTAGAGCGGACAAGGTTTTAACATTGTCCGCTCTAAAAATTATTAACTCTTTTGAAGAAAGAAGTGACAACATATTTAAATTCAAATCATTCGGTTCCAAATTTAAATGATAATTAAAAATAAAAATATAAATTAATTAAATTCAATCCAAAGACTAGTAACGTTTATATAGCAAAATAACAAAAAATATTTATTAGCATTTCATGTTTGCAATACAGTAATTAGTCACTAATTTATTCGGCCAGAGATAACCTTTGCACTCTTATTTGGTCCTAATTAAAAGTAGTAAGCAACAGATTGTTACAGAGATGACGTAAAAAATCTAGAAACCCTTTCTTCTTTTTCCTGCCCATTTCCTTACGAAAGGGCACAATAAGTACTACTTTTATATATAACATCTCTATCAACCTATTTGAAATCACTCGCTTCTATCGCATAACTCACCACTGACCTATATAAATGGACTGGCTATAAGACATAGCATTTTGTGCCTATTTGATTTTCGCCATTTTCGCGCTGCACGGTATGAAACGATGGTGTGGATGCAAACTAATAATATAGATAAAATTAACAGCCACGACATCAACATGCACAAAATGGATCGAAGCTTTAATTTCCAAGCAATCGCCTATCCATTTATATCAGTGCATCTTACACTCAATCTAAAAACATATGCGATTGTGGAAATCTTTTTTTTTTCAATGAACTTAGTTACGTAACAAATACGATATTCATTAACTAGACGATGTTGTGACATGGCTCTGACTCCGTAGTGTGAGACCGACAACATTAAAAAACGTTTAAAAATAATTTGCTGTGATAAGCACGCTTAATTGGGTTATCATAGTCGCTCTTACTTATTTCATGACAAAATCTATAGGACAGTATGGAGCATAAGATACATGTTGGAACACGCGTACTTAGTTTTATTATTAACTAGCTATCGCCCGTCACTTCGTCCGCACGGAATTAAAAAAAAACTTAATGAGTAACATATGTAGTCTTCTAGAGTATGTTCTACATCCATGTCAAATTAAATCGAGATCCATGCAGCCGTTGAGGAGATGTAGCGAAACCTTCAAACAAACATCCATTCATCAAAACATTCGCATTTATAATATTAGTAAGATTTTACACACAAAAGCTGAATGTACTAAACAATATTTAAAAGAAAAGTAGGAAAATATTTTGTCCCTCTTTGAGACTAGTTGTTGCCCATGACATCCTCCGCGCGGAATTAAAAAAATCTTAAAAGTATCCTGTTTGTTCTTCTAGACTATGTTCTACATGTGTGTTAAATTTCATCAAAATTCATTGAACCGTTCTGGAGATACCTTCATGTGAACATCCATTCATCTAAACTTTCAGGTTTATAATATAAGTAAGAAGTAAAACACGTAGAGGTGCGTCGGCAGTGAAAAGCTACGTTCAGTTTAACTGTGTTATAGTACACAACAATAGTTATTTATTCAGTTTAAATTTAATGGATAGTTAAATTTATGTCTAGTCTGATTATAAACTGACGAAGGTCACAATTTTTCTGTAAATTAATTTTTAATAAAAAAATCATTCATATATCATAGTGACTAACAGCTGTTTGTTTTGTGGGAAAATTTATATGACCTTGACCAGCTGGAGAGTACAAGACAACTAACAGATCGACATTTTTCTGTACCATCAGTAAATATGTCAATGACAAAATAAATGTCTACAGCTGCTAATTACTGACAAGTAAATGTCGTTAGAATCGCTATAGACCAATGGTCCAGTAGTCGGGTATACAACGACGTGGTACACTGTTCAAATTTCACTTTAATGTCAAGTTTAAACAATGTACTACGGCAATTATTTTAATAAGTTTGGATTTCATTTAAAAATAAAATGAACGCATTCTTCTTACTTCTTACTTAATATTATAAATGCGAATGTTCACATGGATTGATGGATAGATGTTTGTTTGTAGGTAACTCCGGATCGGCTGCACGTATCTCGCTGAAATTTGGCATAGATGTAGAACATATCTGGAAGAACACATAGTCTACTTATTAAGGATGGAGTCGTGGGCAACAGCTAGTTACGTGATAAGTAAATAAACAAAAATGTTAAAATTATCATCGAAAAAACTAATATCTAAAGAATTCACATATATTTTAATTGGTTTTTAATTAATTGATTATAAAAATATAAATACAAAATATATATCTAAAATATTTCCAATTAAATGAACACAAATCTCAATAACTTATATGATATTATCGATATGTTAATTAAAAGATAAAATTATAATTTAGTAATAGGTATAAAACCAGACTCATGTTTATTATCTAAATGAATTAATCAATACTCTCAGTACATATTAAGATATACAATACTTAACAAATTTATAATTGATGCCAGAATAAATTATACAACATAAAAGTTTTCCGTACAAAAATATCGAGAATCGTCGGTGGGTCAGGGATCACTTGACTTGCAATCTGCCGGTCCTGGGTTCGAATCCCGCCATGTACCAATGCGTTTTTCGATTTCCGATTTACATATGTACATTTATCCGACGTTCTTAAGTTGAAGGAAAACATCGTGATGCAACCTGCACATATCTGAGAAGAAATTCAAAGATATGTGTGATATCAACCAACCCGCACTTGGCCAGCGTGATTGACTATGGCCTAATCACACTTAACTTAGGGTAGGCTCCGAGCCCCTCGATGGGGACGTTTAGTGAGCTGATGATGACAAAAATATTCCTCAATATGACTGCACTAGCTGTCGCCCGCAACTCCGTCCATGAGGATTAAAAAATTAACGCGTAGAATATGTTCTATATCCATGCTAAATTTCATCGTGATCCGTTGAACGGTTCCGGAGATACCTTCAAACATCCATCCATCTAAACATTCGCATCGATTAAATTGTCAAATATACAATGTCAAGGATAACATGGTAATCGTTTTTAATAATGCCAGAAGCTCTACTTCTGCTATATCAAAAACAGGAGTCACTTTAAAGTTGTAAAAACCATTTCCCTATAACGAAATAGTACATAAAAGTATGGACAAAAGGGAGAACACGAGTAACAAGTCATTACGCGTGTTAATGTTCGTATTGCGCATTCCTGAAATACTTCCTGTGGCGTAACAGCTTGCCCTTCGCAGCGAGCTAGCGTCATACAGCTTATCGAAACTACTGCGACCCACTTCCGAGGGGCCAATAGAAAAATAACACGATCGAACCCATTAAATCAGTGTTCGTTATTCAGAGTTACTCTTTGCAGTTTTGTCAAAGAACCTTTTTTTGATAAAACAAAAAAAATAGATTTAATTGCCTCACTGAGGGCTTTTAATGGTCTTTTAGTGAAGATTTCTCGTACTAAATCTTCAATAAAGGCCTTCCTAATTTCTAAGTGTCTATTTTGTTTGTTTTTGTGCTACTGAATCAGGAAAAGGAAATAGACATCGGAATAGGATAATATTAAAGTAGTTGTCAATTTTCGCGTCAACGACTGTTTACTTTAATATCTTAATTAAGCTTATCTACTGGGAAAAGATTTTAACGCGTTGATTATCGACAACTCGTCTAGCAAGCTCAAAGAAGTCCAGTAAAATGTACATATGGTATACGAGAAAAGATCTATAAAATCGTTAGCGCTGAACGTGTTAAAAAGTTTACTAAGATTGCTACGATTGCTTTGGATGATCACACTCAATACGATAGTTGTTGTCTTACTAAACTAAAGGATACTAAAACATGAGAAAGAATCTGATGATCGTTAAACCTTCGAAACACCATTAATATTCACGGTGATTTGCTTAGGACAATACTAGCGGGTTGGATTACGGCCGCGGTATGCGGCAGATGTTATCTGTAACAGCCACACTGTAATTACACTCCCACCGCACGACAATGTATCAGCATTTAAGATTAACCAGTATTATAGCCTTAATGACACTCCGACCGAATTACGCGAATATTACGCGCAAAATATCACAACTTTGAGCGAATTATCAGAGAACCCGCAATGTACTGTAAATTAATCTCTTCGCTCATCTTTGAGCATTGGAATTTTGATACATTTTATTAAGACTGAATGATTTTTTAAATTTATTATTCAACTATCTGTCCGACCCTGACATACTAAGTTTTTTTATTCCGCGCGGAGTAAAAAAACTTAGTTAGTATGTAAGTAAAAATTAACGTGTTCTTCCAGGCTATGCTCTACACATCTATGCCATATTTCAGCGAGATCCATGCACGCATTCTGATACCTTTAAACAAACATCCATCCATCCAAACATTAGTATTTATAATATTAGTAAGATTGTTTGAGGAGCAAACATATTTCAAGCGCCACATGACATATTTTATTTCGAGTTTGAGAGATATAAAATTGATGGATCGTTTTTTTTGCAATTGAGTGTAATCATTATTATTTATCATTATTAATACATTGATAGTAATAGAATTAAATGATCAAACAAAAACTAAGTCCATTGATTAAAACTAAACGCGTGACTTGATACAACTTATGTAATATAGAGTTCAATGAACTTTTATAACCGCCATTCGATTTTATTTGATTTCATATTGAACCGATAATTACAATTGCATTTCCTAAATAATAATTAAAAAGTATAGAAGGTACAAAGATAGCAAAATAGAGATGATCGCATATAACAATAATTTCTTGAATAATCTCACTTCTTACTAATATTATAAGTGCGAATGCTCGTATGTATGAATGATCTCGATGATATTTGGCATGGATCTAGAACGAAATCTGGAAGAACACATAAGTTAATCAAATTTTAATACCACAAGAACGAAGTCGCGGGGTACAGCTGGCAGCTATCCTTAAAATGTGTCCATTAAGTTTTCATTAGTAATTAATGTAAACCAAATAAGGTCATTTTATTTTTCTTTTTAATTTAATTGAATATGAATGGCTACAAAAGTAGAGGAATACCGAAAAATGTATGTATGGATTGTGTGAAAGAGGATATGCGTAAGAAGGTAGTGAATTCAGATATGACTGCTGATAGAGATGTATGGAAGAGTAGTACGTACTGTGCCGACCCTCTAAGGACAAGGACAGGTTGATGATGTTCTACTCTCAAGTTCAACTTTAAAATATATTTTTTTAATGAATAACACAATTCTAATGAGAAAAATATTAAATTAATCACTTATCTAAAACTAATAATTTTTAATGAAAATACGGTAGAAGTATACTAAAAACAAAATTATTGGTAACTTTACTTAGAACGAGATACGTAAAAAAATAAAGCGTAAGAAAAAAATCATTGAATACCGGAAAAAATTAAGATCAATAGTCTATTATTACTAAGAAATTATATATATTTCGTCCAACGTTCAGGACGAAAATACTCAAATAAAAAAACCAACCGTTGTCAATTTGAATATCGAGGAGCAAAAACAGTTGTCAAAAACACGTATGAAGTGATAAGCCACGATATGTATTGCATACATTAATATTAATTGAAAGCCTTTTAATAATCATATTTATTAATTATCGAACTGGCAGGTTATACAACTTCATAAAAACTCTTTGTATATCCACAACTGCAACATATTGGGAAGTTTCTTTTTTTGTGTCATACGTGCTGTAAATGGCTTTCTGATAATTGATTATGTGCCAGCGTGAAAACATAATTGACATGAACATCATTTACCTGAGAGAGATCTACCATCAGAACAGTATTTAAAAAACGAATATTATATTTTTTAAATTTTCTACAGATGCAAAAATCGTTAAAAAGTAGAGTAAAGATTTGTCATGTAGAGATGCATTACACAAGTGTCCTCAACGTGTTTTTTTTCTTCGTTACATCATTGTTTTTTACTTATATACGAATAAATGCATTGTAAACAAAATTATGCTTAGTTAATTAGATGAACATTATTCACAATATTAAAATGGGTTGAACTAGTTTCGACAATATTTAAATTTGATTGGGCAAGGGTTAAGGTTGAATAATCGATGTGTCCGGTCTACACTAGAATTAAAAACATATGTAATTAAATTAAATGTCATTTTTTTATTTATTTATAATTGTAATTTATCCAGAATACTAACCTTTTTATTCTCGGATCACAGGACAATAATACACTATCTAATCACAAACTAGAAAATGTTTAAATACTTGGAACTATAGATAATTGTGTTTAAAAACTTATGAAAAAGTTCTTGTCTTTGATGTTGGTATCGTGTTTAATTACGAAGTGCAAACCGCGTGGAGAGCGCGTCGGAAAACTGTACGGCACGTGTGTACTCCGCCGCGTCGTGTAATCGACTATACCGAGCTATGAACCCACGCCGGCACCAACTTTTAACTAGAATTTTACAATAGTATATGTTTCTTTTATGCTTGTGCTCCAATTTCGAATGTACTTGCGCAAAAAAGTAGCCTACCTCTGATGGTTTGTTGATCTCATTCAATACGTTCGAATATTTCAAAGATTGAAACATTTCTTTCTACGAGTTCGCACACGATCGGAACAAATCGCCTTACGTCTATCTGTCTTGGACTTTAGACTTTTTACTAACCTTCGTCTAGTTCACGTTTGTATTGAAAAGCGGAAATTAGTTTTTTTTAGTATCGCATAATTTCTAATAGCGATGTGGAACAGATTCGAACGATTGAAATTTTACATTTCCCTTTCATCTGTCAACGTCGCACGCCATTTCCGAACGAGCGAACTGATTGCAACCAGATCGTTTCTCATTGAATATTATAAATGTTGAAATGTTTTTTAAACATTCGTTTGATTACCTATTCGAATTAACTCTGTCGTCTATTTTAATTATATCACACGGCTTTAGTTTTGTAGCTAAAAATAAACATAATTTGAATAGAAAATTAGCGTAAAATTATATTCTGAAGATATAAGATATTACATCCAAGGAACCAACAGTAGAGAAAAATCAGAAAAGCATCCATTTATCCACAGTCCTTCTCGTTGGGACATACAATATTTTTCTTAACATCACAATTAGTATTATTTCCCGAACGAATGTTGCATTCCAGCGGACTAAGTTCAAAGGCTGAGTTCCTGATATGCACGGCAATATATCTGTATCTCGTACGAGCACGGCCGTGCATCTGTAAACGATATATTGTGAACTTCGTCAGTTTATAATCCGACTAAGCATCATTCATCGCCAGGAAATTCGAAACTCATCAAACCATTTTACTTAAGCCAACAAGTCTATTTTTAAAATGGTTACAATATTTTAATAACTGTCCAATATAACAATCCTAATCTTTACTTTTTTTATTATAACTTAAACTTAAATTATAACTTAATTTATAATGTATTATCGAAAGCAAACGTTCGCAATTTACAAACTTTCTAATTTGTCCAGATTGTAAGCTGACGAATTCCATAATCTGGCGGTAACACATCCAAGTTATAGCTCTTCCTTTGTGACACTGCGTATAAATGTTACACAAATAACTTTACTTACTTTTGTTTTGCTAGAAGCATCTTACTAAATTCAAGATTACAAACACAGAAAATAAACGTGAGCTTCCACTACAAATTTTGAATTCGCGATTTTTTTATCCATACCCTTTTGAACATAAAATAATATCTATTTGAAATAAATATCTGTTGCACAGAGCGAAAGTTATTCAAATTAAATTGACCTTCTTAAACAAATGTTAACGAATAGAAAGAACATATCATTTCTAATGTAACCTTAAACTGTTGGGATAATAACGGACTAGCTTAACTGTCGTTTGACATAGTTACTAAATCCATTAAAATAAACATAATAACAAGCGAAGTGTACAAGAATATGACATCTTGTTTCAATACATATGATATACGATTATTTATAAGCGGACATATTTAATACGGTAATGAAAGGAGAATCTAACTTTAGAGTTGTGGAAATTGTTTAGCGCCGAATACAATCGACTTTATGAGTAGCAATTAAATGTTTAAGGCCGATATGCACGTAGACAAAGCTTTAGGCGGATTGATTTTCTAGCGGGAACTCCAATGCAACCAATATATACTTTATCAGAATTTTCTCTACCATTGTAAAAGGAAAACTTTTACAATGAAACTAAATATTATTAAAATTAATTTAAAAATACAGTTTACAAAAGAAATAAAAACTATTTACAAACTATTTACAAAAGTTATGGAGGTAGGTCATCATCACCAGCTCACTATACGTCCACACTCACGGTAAGTTTGGGTTAACTAGGTCATAGTCAACCATGTTGGCCCAGTATGGGTTGGTTGACTTCACATATATCTTTGAATTTCATCGCAGATAACTGTAGGTTGCATCGCAATGTTTTCGTTCATTGTAACAACGTCGGATAATACATATGTAATAGAAAAACACATTAGTACACGGTGGGCTTCGAACCCGGGACCTGTAGATTGCAAGACAAGTGCTTTAACCCCTGAGCCACCGACGCACTCACTGTTTTCTTTCATCGTAAGAACGTCGGATGCATATGTAAATCGAAAAACACATTGGATTCGAAACCAAGACCTGCAAATTGCAAGTATTTAACCTCTGAGCCATCGACGCTTTATAAATAGTCCCGACTTGTTATTTGTAACACGAGATGTTCACAAAAGGCGAAGCTTTTCTCACGGAGTGCGTCAGGTAATCGAATACGGAATCATATCATTTATCACACTCATTACCAAAATTCCCTTCAACTTTGAGCTCGTGACCACTAAATATAACTTGAGTGATTTGACAGAATTAGAAGCGACAAAATCACCATGTTACAACAACTTCCGACTAAATCATTCGTGTGTGACATGCGTTTCTTCACAGTTATTAATTGACCAATCGGTATTTATTCGAACTGTGTCTGTGGTTTAATTAACATATTTATTGACTACTATTAATTATAGAAATATTAAAAAGACATTACAAAGCAGGCAAAAAAACCAAAGGGTGCGTTACGAAAGTAAGTAGAAAGAACGAAAGATATATATTGTGATTCACTACCAAACCTAGATAAAAATATCTATAGTTAAAGATCTTTAATTCCTCAATACACTGTTTCTATTTCATTGCTTACATATGAGTGGAGAAACTCTTACGTACGTAAATGGTGTGTCAGAACTAAGCCAAATGGAAATCAGTCTGTCTTCTCTTGGTTACTCGGGGTGTGTTGTGTTTTAGACTTACTTATAACCATCTGTCATCCGCGACGCCGTCCGCGTAGACTTAAAGAAAAACTTAATTAGTGTTTGTCCAAACTATGTTCTTTGTGCCAAATTTCAGCGAGGTCTGTATAGCGGTTCTGGAGTTGCCTTCTAACAAATATCCATAAACTTTCGCATTGTAATTGCATTTTTAAATACCTTCACAATGATATCATTAATTAGTTCGACAGTTGTTAAGGCTTTTGTTTCCCGTTATAGATAGTTCCTGACGATTGCTGCTACTGGGACAGTCTGCGGGTCGTACGGTTGTTTATACAACCGCAACTAGGCTACTCGCTAATCTATCTACAATCTACATTATAAAGTTATGACCTATATAAAAGTTAAGTTTAACGGAATAAAATATCATATTTTTAAGCATATCATTTTTCAATGTGATCGATCGACAAAGGTGTTGATTTTGTTTGGATTTTTTTTTATATTATAAGGTGTTAAACAAGCAAATGACCACTTGAATACGATATAGCGAAGCGACTGCTGCCCATAGAAATAATCGCAGATGCTTTACCTACCTTAAATCTACAGAGGATTTACACACAAAAAAAGTTTACGTCGTATGCATTTTCTCCGTCAAATCCATTTCCTCTACACATCCTTAAAAGCAAAGATCCTTAAAAGAGGGCTAAAATCCATATGTGATCTTTTTTTTATGTGATCCGATATTAATCGATTATGGGAATAAGTTAATTATTTATATGTAACGTGTTTAAATATAATACATTGTAGAAATATGTCTAAACCATGACATATTTCCACCAAACGTTACTGTCCTGTCAATGGCCGATTATAGTGACTTAATAGGAATTACAAACATTATTTGTTTTCACTTTAAACCCTTACATGAATGCATAAACACTAAGGTGATGTCAGTCTGTTGTGGTTACGATTGTGCGATTTACCATCAGAAGGACCGACAGACGCCGTCAGCGATGCGCAGCGCAGTTAAATGGTGTGTGGAAATGAAAAGCGAATTTCCCAATAATTACGCAACAGGTAACGCTCAGTGTCCCTCTTTACACCAACATAGCTATGCGTACGTTTAAAACGTATGTCAGACTGTTTACAGCACTCAATCGGAACTTTGAGCTAAACTTTAGTTAAATTTAAAACTTAGTTTAAAGGTTTCAAAGTATTCTTGGGTCATTGTACTTCCATCCATAGATTACAATTTATAACCACAGTCGAAATCGTTGCATTCTTAACTAATTTACCACGACTAAGTATCATACCCTTAAAACATGACATGTTTAGTATAATCCAGTGTATTGCATTGCACCGTACTATCGCTAAGAAAGTCGTGGAAATTGAATGCGGACTATAGATAACTTCCCGTTGCTTCCCGGGGCACATCTAACTCAACATCGGGAGGCGCGAGCGCGGGCTATTGTCTCCCGGAGGCACACGGGTACATTGTTCATTGTCTATTCTAAGAAAACGCAGATACCTTTTATATATTCAGTTATTTTAGCCGCTATTGAGACTAGAATATTTCTTTATATCATACAACCCAACCACAGAGTAAAATGTAGACACATTTTTTTATATAATAAATTATGTAGTCGTTAGTTGTTCCAAATAAAAAAAAGCAATAACAATCCATACATTGACATTTTATTAAATTATTTAATACTAGCATTCGCCCGCGATAGCGTGAGGATTTAATAAAAGACAAACAGTAGCCTATAAGTTCTTCTATATATGTTCTATATCTATACCTATTTTTATTGCGATCCATCTAAACAATCGCATTTATATTATTAGTATAAGCAATTTAAAATATACATGCTTATTTCTATAATTACATATAGTCTTAAATCTATGATATAAAATAAAGTATTAAAAAAAACGAATAATTCACTAAAATATGTTATTAAAAGGAGTCCCTTTATCTAAGGTCCCGAAGATACTGGCAGCGTTCCCCCTCTGTACAGCTAAACTAATTCTTTGACCGAGGTAGCTGCCAGCTCTTCGGTCCCCTGTGATGTCGATATTTTTTTTGGAAATGTCCTTAATAAAATAATAATAGTAATATGTCTAATAAAACAAATATTGCAATCTAGAAAGCTACACCGTAGTTAATTACTTATAATGTGCGCATTGATACACAAAACTCTTATGTGCAAATTATATAGATAAAACGCAATCAAAAACAATCTTCTTAAACTATAAATTAGTCGCCTTTTACCGTATTCTGACAGGTCTTATCAAACGCCTTTGATAATGCCGCATCATAAACAATCCAAATAGACCTAATCAGTATTCAACGCTATGCTATAGAAATAGCGTTAGAAGTTAATTGCAATTCTATGCAATTAGCGAAAGCTCCTAAAACTTATCGCTCGTTATGTTTATTTTTTTTTAATTTCCCTGATAATTGATAACAAGGTTTTGTCTTATGAATCGACAATTGATACATCTAAGTTGTTTAGCTTAAAGTAAACTTAACTTGAAAACTATATATCCCACGAAAAATAAGACAGATTATGAAACTAGATCCAAAAATCTTTTAGTTAGACTAAACCGTATTTACGGGGCTATCAATAAAATATTTACAAGTTTTTTTTCGGTTGTTGATAAGTTTTCAATTCAAAACCTATATTTAAAATGCAGCTTATAGATGGCGCTAAAGAGCATCGGTGGCTCAGGGGTCAAGCACTTGAAATCTGCAGGTCCTGGGTTCGGATCCCGCCATGTACCAATGTGTTTTTCGATTTTCGATTTACATATGTACATTCATCCGACGTTTTTACGGTGAAGGAAAACATCGTGATGCAACCTGCACATATCTGAGAAGAAATTCAAAGGTATGTGGGAAGACAACCAACCCGCACTTCTAGAAGCGTGGTTGACTATGGCCTTATTACCCTTAACTTAGGGTTGGCTCCGACCCCTCGGTGGGGACATATAGTGACCTGATGATGATGATAATAGATGGCGCAACTTTATTACAGCCTCAAACAGTCGAGTTATTTGGTCATTCAAATAAAGGTTAGGTTATTTTTTAAGCTCATAAAGATCACACGTTGTAGAATTTTAATTAGTAAACATATTTCATTAATTAAAATAATCAAAATAATTATGGTAACAGTTTAGAGGCCTATGTACTTTTACTACACAAGTCCGCGGGCGGTCTTTCCTTAACCAATTTATGAGTTTCGGCGCCTTTGCGGACAAGTAGGAGCTGTGCTACGCGCTAACCGAATCAACGATAATGTAAATAATGGCCATTGATAATTTACCGCAATCTATATTCGCGAAACGCTATTTGCGACGATGATCTGAACACTGATTCATTTAATTGGCGAATCAGTTCCAGCCGCCGTTTGCTTGGCAGATAGACAAGTAATATGCTCACGGGAGGTCGGATCTTTTATGATTGTTCATTTCAATTAATATAGCTTCATTTATGTTGAAGGAAAGATAAAACGTTTATGTAAGTATAGGGCTAAAAGAAAAGAAGATAAGAGGGGAACAATTATAGAGAAAGAAAGACGGCTTAAGATAATGACAGAATTCAATTACCTAAACTTATAGGAATTTACAGATTACAGTTCTAAGACTTTAGAATTCATAACAATTTAAAAGGGTTTTATTCTTTCATTTTTCATTCGTAACTAGCTGTCCGCGTGGAAAAAAAACTTAGTGAGTAGCCTATATGTTCTTTCATACTATGTTCTACATCTAAGCCAAATTTCATCAAAATTCGTTTAGCCGTTCCGGAGATACCTTCAAACAAACATCCATCCATCCAAATATTCGCATTTATAAGTAGGAAGTAGGATGTGAAAGAAATTTCTCATACTTTATTAGTAACATATCTGGAAAAATATGACGATAATACTAAGATTTAAATTATTTAAAGAAAGAAGAAAGATAATTTTATTTGAAGGAACAACAGTACTACAACAATCTCGTCTCTTTCTCTTGGCTTAAGGACATTCTATCTATATCCTTATTGACCTGCACTTACGACTGGATTATCAAATACCATCGATTTTGTATTCCCTTATCGTGCTCCAAACGCCTTATGTTTTACAATAGTAAACATCGTGTTTACTGTTATAATTCGTTTTATGAAACGCATGCAGTATGCTTGTGACGCATACCGTATGCTTCGTATGCTTTGATATATTCCACACTGCAATTGCTATTTCTGTTAGTCGTTTATTTGGATTTGTTACAAAACAATTCAAATCATATATTGACTACATTATATCCGTTATGGAAGTATTTTTATAAGAGAAGGAGATAAAGGAGCCTTGGGAACAGCGAGGTATTATTGAAGTCCTGGATATGCGCAATACTAGAGAAAGTAGCAATGCGCAAGACTGTAGGTGTGATGCTGGTCTTTATACTCCGTTACATGATACTTGGTTTCTTCTTTAACACTTTAACGGTCATAAGGAGTGGACAGTGGGAAAATAAAATTGATAATAGTTAAGGGTATAAAATACAAGTAAAAACATATGTACATATAAATATATATATGTCTATGGTGGGAAATATATTCCCTCTAAAGGGCAGTTACTATTCTCAATTGTATGCTCTTTTTACGCGCCCGTCCAATTCTATTTTTGATAGTATTTCAAATAAAAAACTATACAAACATCAAGTTTTTATATTTATTACAAAAATAAAGTTTTATTTATTAAAAAAATAGTAGTACAAAAAAGTATTTTTTACTTATAACAAAAATCTAATATTATTCTTTATGAAAATCACTGAAACAGGGTGCTATGCACAGTGCGAATTTCGGTGATAAAAAAAATAAAAATCATGGTGGTGAAAATATCGCCTCTAACTTATAAAGGGTTTAAATAAGAAATTAAGGTTTGGTTTGTGACCTTGAAAGGCTGAACTATAATTCCTTTCATTGTTTTACTTATGTTAGGTGTGTCAGAAATCGCGATATCTAAGTTCAGGTGTGCCAATTGCTTAGCTGCTTAATGTTTATCATTTAATCCAATTTTTTTAGTATTTATGTATTAACTTTAACGCAATAGTATGTATGAATTGAAGTGCCAATAGCCTAATGGTTAAGGGTACGGATTTCCGATCAAGGCGCCGGGGGTTCGTATCCCGCCATTCGACTATTGTCGTAAACCATATGCTAGCACAAAACTAGAGATTAGTTGGAATAGTACAAGAAAAATTAGTAAATTCACAAAAAAATATTCTAATAAAAAATGTAGACAATCGGAATTCGATGATTCAGTTTCATCTAAGTCTAGTAATATCTGTTACGTTTCTGCTAAACATTAATTTGGATAGATATTGCTGGATCTTCGACTGGTGAGGAGCTAAGTTAGAAATTGAATGCGGTGACAAAATGCATTCATAAACTTTGATATTAATATGTTATTCAAAAGGTAATAAGTAATAAAAGACAATGTTTTTATCTATTATTTATTTATGTAAATTTATTTTTTGCTGTAACTTAATATTTTGTTTTTCAGTGCATTTTACTTGTACTTAGCGTATAGGTTTAAAAGCGTCGAATGCACGAATACATTACTTTGAGGGCTTGAAAGGTATTCGAGAAGCAAAAGGCACCAGGATCGGGGTAAGTGGAGCTGCATTCTCTGTACACAGTGAAGGATATAGTGCACCGATAAACAAGGTTGGTTGTACACTGAGCATTGTTTATTTTAATTTTATAAAAGTAAACAAATTTATGAGCGTAGTTTGACTAGTAGCTTGATTTCATCCAACAACTTAGTATCCTATGTTTTTTTCTAGACTTTATTCTACATCTAAGCCAAATTTCTAGGATATCCATGAAGCTGTTCTGGTGATACCTTCTAACAAACATACATACATCCATCCATCCAAACGTTGACATTTATAATATTAGTAAGATAAGTACCTTTATAAGTAAGATTTATGTTTTTAAATTTGTCAATGCCGAATAGTTATGTGGCAATAGAAGTTTCTCTAATACAATGTTATATTTTCCGTAATATTTTTGCAATGCGGATATTAGCCCCAACAATAAACCGAAATCCTTAATAATAGATTTTTACCTCTTGTATTATCGGATCAAACAAAATGGATAACTAACAACTAACTACTAACTAACTAACAACAAGAATCCCCACCTGTAATAAAAAAATACGCTCAGTGTGTTCCTGTCTTTCTATTGACTGTGATTTACCGCAACCGCGCTGCGGTTTGACCTCTCACTCGTGTCCCGACATTGGATCGAGACAATGTCCGTCACTATCTCGTTTACCCCATTTTTTATTAGTACACTTAGCTACACTATATTTAACAAACAAAAATTGTACAGAAATCACACCCAATAACTTAGAACTATTTTAATTGGCAGAAAACAATGAATTCAGCTATTTTTTAAATCTATTTTAATGTTTGAAAGCTTAGAAATGTTAGTAAGAAATTGAATTGAACAATTTTTAAAGCCACGTATTTACGAAATTGTTCACTAACTTGAGCTTACCTGCTAAGAATAAAAGATGAATTATTACGGATTACTTAGAAATAGTTCCATTCATTCATTCTGAAGTCGTTATTCATTCGATACGTCATCGGTACTTCCATTATATATTTTACTTTATTCAACTTGTTAACAAAAGTAACAACTTTACCGGAAACTACTAATAATAACGACTTACATAAATATTGACGACACATAATATGTGTCATATTTAACTTTAATACTGTCACTATATACAAGATGAAAGAGATGATAAATAGGAGAAAGCTTTTAAATACTGGTATACAATTGATAATTTTAAAAAGTGAACGCTAATCAATCCGGTAGAGCGTCGGTGGCTAAGAGGTCCAGCACTTGACTTGCAATCTGCAGGTCGTGGGTTCAAATCCTGCCATGTACCAATGTGTTTTTCGATTTCCGATTTACATATGTACAATTATCCGACGTTCTTACGGTGAAGGAAAACATCGTGATGCACCTGCACATATCTAAGAAGAAATTCAAAGATATGTGTGAAGTCAACCAAACCGCACTGGGCCTGCGTGGTTGACTATGGCCTAGTCATCCTTAACTTCGGGTAGGCTTCGAGCTCCTCGGTGGGGACGCATAGTGAGCTGATGATACTAATCAATCCCACCTTGTTCGCATTTATAAATATTATAAATGCGAATGTTTAGATGGATGGATGGAAGGGTAGGTGGACGTTTGGATGGTATCTCCAGAACGGCTAACCGGATTACGATAAAAATTTGGAATAGATATATAACACAGTGTGGACGAAAATATGAGCTTCTAATTAAGTTTGTTTTTAATTCCACTCCGACAGCGACAGATTTCAACTAAGGCATGATAGTAAAAGTGAATTTGACGGGAGAGAGACTGTTAGAAAAGGGTTCAACTGTATGTCTTCTCATTTGTCTAACAAGCAACTGGAAGCTATACTCTTGATGTTATTATTTCCAAGTGACCTTTGCCTTATTCCAAAAGTCATTTTATGTACTCAAAAGTCAATAGACAGTCCAAATAAATCTAAAGTATGGATCTACATGAATGTACACTCAGGTGCATAAATATATGCCTTTACGCAGTTTCAAAAAATTGTATACTCATTCGATTTCAAAAATAGGTATGGATGTATCCGTCTGCATGATTTCGACGAATACGTGAATTTTCGAAACAGAAGCCCTCTACAAGTTTCTAAAGGTATGTAAATGTCTACATATTTATGCAGCTAACTGTACTAAAAATTATTAAATACAAATAAATACAGTTCATAACAGATTGTTTCCATTGTCGCAGATGGTTAGGGTGATAGCTAAATCTTGCTTCACGACACCGCAACAGAAATACAGAGCCCAAAAATCGTGACGACTTGCGCCCTCTCGTGTTCAACATTCATCTCTAATCACGTTGCAGATTAAAACGTGAATACTTCAATCGATAAATGGTAAATAATAACAGTAATTTATTATCTATGAAATGTCCATCTTTGTAAAGAATAAGGAATCTCAAAGACTTTGACAACTAAAGACGAATAATGTAGAACTTTTAGCAAAAACAAAACACATTCTTTATGTTGGATTTAGGTTATTTAAAAAAAAAACAGTAGTAGAGCCCGCTTTAACATCTTCGCACGAAATGGCCCGGCTCGCCCGGTGAAATACCACGACCAAACAGAAGACAGGCGTGAAGTGGAAGCTATTTCGCGTTTCGTCTGATGAGTGTGCGTCCCGGAGGCCTTATATAGTCCTGTTTCCCTTCCCACCCTCCTTCTTATAAGGAAAGGATGGGAAATGGAAGTGGACTTTCCGGATGAGAGGATGCATGGAAAGGGAAAATATTTTCTTTCTGTGCATCCTCTCCTCCGTCGATTAAAGGAAGGCAACGCATATGCAATTGCGTATGTCTATGGGCAACGGTCACTTCGCTATTTCAGCGATTTCAGGTGGCCGCTCGCTCGTTTACCACCTTTTGATATAAAAAAAATCGCTAATATTATGTTTTATTTTTAAATTTTGTAACGCATAGTTTTGTAGTATAATTTAAAATATTGTACAACGGTATAACATTTTTCACGCTCGGCGGAATTACATAGACTTCAACCTTATACAAAAGAATTTTTCTCTCATGTCTGAGCAACAATAGATAATAATCAGGAATAAAAGGATAGATAGGATAATGTCATTACAAGACAGGCGTGAAATAGCGGCTATTCTTATTTTTAAATACGTCCAGTTCACCGTCTCGTTGCCGGGGTGTCGACAGCACAATGAGGGTAACATAACGCAGTGTGCATCGATAATCTATACAATTCACCCTTTGACTATATAGAAACGGACATGGCAATGAGCCGTTGTTGTACTATATAAGCTCGGCCAGTGTTCGCAGAGGCAATCACACAAGCGTATAACATGCTGTCACGTCAAAATTTAAGTGTTTATAACCGCATACTAATTCAGAATATACACAAATAAGTAGAGCAAATTTAGAAATTTATTGTTCATTTTTATTTGTCAGAGAATGCATGACAAGTCCTGTCTTTTAAAAATCAAAGTATTCACCTATTCAGATTGTATCGTAATCGACGCGCCTTTGTGAATATATTGTGCTATCCAGTTGTGACAATTTCAGTATTCAAACGCACTAAAAATGTTTCATATTCAATTCTATTGAAGCGTCAGAATAAGGAGCTTTGAATTGTTTTAATGGTCTCCTATTCCAGAGTATGAATAAAATAGTAATACAAAGCGTGATATTTTGATAGTTTTATTTCTCTGATACCGACCTTTTGTTCTTTGAAATGCAAGGAAGGAGTTCCAATAGCTTTCTTTCTTTTTAATATTACAACTTTTGCATAAATTTTAATAACGAATGTATGAATTGGCTAGGCCGGTTGGCACCCACTGTAACTACTACGGTAGGGAAAAATTTACAAAACTCTCCGAGTGGTGAAAACTAGCTAACTTCACTGTTTTTTTTTGTTTTGTCGTCTACTCAGGCACCATGGTATGCTACTATATTTTACACATACTTAGTTTCCTAGCAACCTTAAGTTCTTTAATTTGAATATAAACTAATAAATCGCAAGGATATTATTCTATAAGTTATATTGTTTATACACATTTAAATTATCTCGCTGCGGTTTTGTGGTTATTACGCATTCTAGGTCTTAGAATCAGTCTTACGCTAACAGTTCTATATGCATTCCTGCGTACATTAAGTTCATAATTCGATAGCTCCTTCATAAATTCTCGGATGATTAAAACGCAATTTTTGAAAGATGAAAAATATTAATACGATTAATTACGACGCAAACATGAACATACGATAGACAAACAAAATCTACACTTATTTCTGTGCGTCCTCTACTCCGTCAATAATAAGTAGGCAAGTCATCTGCTGGCCGTGCAGGAGTCCTGTGCGGATAGGCCCGGTGCGTTCCTTTGCAGATTCCGGGACTCTCACCACTTGCATTTAGTAAGTCCAGTCTCACATAATCCTTTCCCCCAGAAGACAGGTAACTATGTAGAGTTCACCCCCTTCCCGTCAAAAAAAAACAATGCATCTGCAAATGTGGATGTCTATGGGCAGCGGTCGCTTCGTTACTTTATCGAATCAGCGAGGTCAGGCAAAGTGCATTCGCCTTGAATGTACAGAACTAACATTAACTTTCGATAAGTCACGTGGATTGTCGCGCGTCAGTTACAAACAATTCTGCAGTTTGCTATGGAATCACTTCAAAGCGAATGTACTTTGTCTAACAACGCTGGTGGTTGCTTGCTCGTTTGTCTCCTTATAATATAAAAAGTTGTAAATAAAAAATTGTCGTATACGATTATTTAAATGGAGCTATCGAATTACTACTTAATAAGTCTATAATGTAAGTTTCTGTATCGTAGTTACACTTGTATAAGTAAAGTGGGATCTGTAACGCACAGTGGTACAATTTCAGTTTAAAAGCTGACACAAAAGACAACATTTTCATTAATAAAGCTGTCTAGAAAATTATTGTCAACGATAATAACTGCATTCGAGAACGAACGAAGCATAACTCATTCGATTAAAGAGTGAAGCTCACGAATGACTGCGGGTACATTTAATACGAACCAGCAACTACCATTTTAAATAGACACCAGCATCCTTGGTAATATATACAAATGCAGTAACAATTAGGTGTCATATTAATCTGGTTATTTCAACCACTAATGCTGTATTAGTGCCGCTAAAGAAATTATAATCCTATTTTAATTTGACTAATTAGAACGTTAATTGAAGATGTATTTGCCGTGAAGTGTCTGCCGGTACGTTGTAAGAAAAGACCTTAATAAATCATGATAAATTTATTTTGTTACGACATAGTTTGAATAGGGTAAAGTACAATTTAATTTGAGAGTATATTTTTACAAAAATTAATCTGTTCCGTAATACATTTTTTTTATAAAGAGCGTCGGTGGCTCAGGGGTTAAACATTTGACTAATAATCTGCAAGTCCTGGGTTCGAATCCCACCGTGTACCAAAGTGGTTTCAGTTTATATGTACATTTATTCGACGTTTTTCATGGTTCAACCATCGCGATGAAACATGCACGTATCGGAAAAGAAATTTTAAAGATATGTGTGAATTCCCAGGAGTAAACGACGGCGATGCGGCTCGCCATCCGTCACGTTTCGTTTTCCGAAATGGCGAAAAGTGGATAGCGGCGGTTCGTTGGGCCTCGTCTACTGGAGATCAGTGGTCTCTGCCTACCTCACTGGATTACAGGCGTGAGTTGTATTTATTATTTACATTCCTTTAAACACTAGAAACAAATCTAATATTTAGAGATGCTGGTCGATTTTTTTTTAGGAAAAACTTTAAATTGCAAATTTGTGAAAATTGACGTAAGATTTCATTAACAAGGCAAATATTGTACCCGTACATATTTATGGTAATCGAGAAATACCCATGATAGACCTAATTACAAGTTAATTTATGGCCATTAATGGTTAATTTATGATAATTATGGTGATCATTTTAAAGAGGGCTTTATGTGATCATTGAATAAATTAATGACCATATTTAATGTAAGATTAATTGGTTTATAACTCAGTCATATTTTACGACATCAAGTACCATAGTTATTATGTAACTAGCTGTCAACCGCGCCTCCTTCTGCGCCAAAAAAAAATAGTTGCGTATGTGTTCTTCCAGACTATGTTCTACATCCATGCCAAATTTCAGCGAGATCGATTGAGCCGTTCTGAAGAACTTTCTAATCGAAATTCATTCATGCATCAATCTAAACATTAGCATTTATAATATTCATAAATAATTACAAACATTATAATGCTAAATCTAGCCCAGTAATTGCAACTTAGTAAATTTTTTAAACGATGTCAAATGTTATGACAATTTAGTTTGTAATATTATGGCAACAGATGGCGGAACATATTACTAGATCACGATATTGATTTATTTGGTATATTTATCGACTTGCCGATCGCATTTAATTAAAGTTGACTCGCACCAAGACATAACCAGAGTTTCATTGTGACTACTCGATACATCTCCAGTGAGAGGGAGACTTTTTGAGACTGCTTTACAAATGATAATTAGTGAATTTTTAAAATGATAATTTATTAAATAAGATATAGATAATGACAATAATACTAGGTACTTCTTTTTTTTTTTATAAAACAAGTTCTCATAAGACTTATAAGAAGAATTAACTATTTCTTCCTAATCAGTCAATCTGCCAAAATTATGCATACCTTCAAATCAAACTCAATAAAACAATTGAACGCGACCGTAACGTTCACAGTATGTTTTTTTCTTCATTCAAGCTTTTAGCAGCCAAGTCGTCGACACGCGAGCGCATTGTACGTTTAACTAGGTTAAACTTATATGGCCCGGTGAAAAAAAGAAGATAACTAACTATATTACAATAGTTGCTTAGCTCAACCCTACCACTATGCCGATATAAAAAAGTGTCACTAGATCTTTAAACAGTAGCTGTCTGATCATGTCTTGGTTTTTATGTAATTTTGTATGTTTGAATAGATTTTACGTACTTTCGGATATAAACCGCGACAGCAGCGCCTCTCATGTCGGGCCAGATAAGTCAATCTAACTTTTAAGTTTGTACCACGGTCACCACCCGCTGTTAACTTGACATTAACGACTAATAGCACCAATTTAATCGATAACCGATCGTTGACGGCGGTTACTTTTTAAAAATAAAAAAAGCGCGTCAGGTTATATGTAGACAAATAAAATAAGTAATCCGTTCCACGTTGAATAAAGGATAAAAGCTTGACTGGTAGAATATTTTTGTTCTCCTCACGCACTAAGATTTTGTTTTGTAATTTATATCAGACCTTAAAAAGCCTTAGAATCATTGATTTTACCTAAATGTATATTACTATGGCCTAGTCTAGTCACCCTTAACTTAGGGTAGGCTCCGAGCCCCTCGGTGGGGACATATAGTGAGCTGATGATGATGATGATGATACAAAGTTGCATTTATGACACATGGATGGTAATTATACTATGGTCGTCTACTACCAACCCGCTCAAAGATATATTTTAGATCCGACAGAGCTCACCCAAGATAATGTAATTTTCGATTTATCCAAAAAAATAACGATTATAAATTGTACATAGACATCTATTGGGCAAAAGTAACACTTCAAAGTTACTTCGGGGAAATTATTAGTGTGCCTACTACAAGATAGATGGCGCCAGATGAAGCCATCGTACATTTAAACCGAAATCTAAAATTGTGGTCTTTTAATTATTAAATGCAAAAATAGAATAGTTTTTCAGCGTTTTTTCGACTAATAGTCAAAATTAATGGGAGTCATAGATGATTTATATAGTTTTTATTTTTCCATACATAATGGACTTTGGTATGACAACTGACAACGTAACTGTCACTGTCAGACTTGTAAATCATTGTCTGATGGTGTTGTGTCATATTATTTGTTTTTAGTTCTGATATTATTTATTTTATAAATTTTTCTGTTTGTAACTAAACATGTAGTGTATATAGTTAATTAAGACTAATATAAAGTAAACTCGATATTGTGGATTATAAAATGCAGGTCAATAAAATAAAAACAACTTTAAAATTTTTACGATCACCTTCCATGCTGCAAAGTAAATTACGATGTTTACCAACAATACGACACAATTTTACTTCAACCGTGGATGTTATGGATGTATTTACAAATGAATTATTAAAACAAGATAAACCAAAGTCTGACATATGTAGTGTAAGTAATTTATTTTCTGGGAAAGAAATTCGATTGAGTTACTATAGCAAAGACGACAATAATACAAACAATTATGTTGAAATGACAAATGAAGAGATTGACAATAGCTTACTAGACCTTTTATCAAAGAATAAGAACAAACAAGTTGTAGATTTGGTAAAAATGTGTACTAATAATAGGAAATTGATAAGTATGAACACTATAAAGAGATTATTTAGAACTTATAGCATTGCCGGAAAGCCAGACATTATCGTTATTCTCCAACAATACTGCTATAATGTTGATTACGGGCTTTATAAGCGTAATGGGGAATTTTTACATTATTTGGCGAAAGCTCATTGTTTCAAAGGTAATGCAGAAAAAGGTCTTACAATATTATCAAATTGTTACAAGAAATATGAAGGTTTAAGAGGTTTCTATAGAATAATATTTAGAGAATTAATACAAGATACCATTCTAAACAGGTCTGAGGCCTCTTTGGTTATTTTTAAGAAGTATGTCTTAGAATTTAGTAAGAAATGGAATGATGATTATCCACTTGTATGTTTTTGGCATATGTGTTGGTCTAGTACTTGGTTTTCTGATCAAATGCTATCTAATGAGCTATTGGAGACATCTGAAAAATTACAAAATATAGTTAGAGACAAGTAAGTAGTAATATTAGGTTTTTTCCTTAAAATATACTATCCTAATCATTGGTGCATTGCTTATGTGTGAAGGCTATATACTAAGATTGATCCACTCTTCAATAAGAGTCTTTTTAAAAGAGTTTTTGAACTAATTAAACTTTAGTAAAATGTCTGTCCACATATTTTGGTACACATGAGGAAAAACCATAGATTTAAAAGGAAAAAATATACATTTTATTATATAAAAGATATTTGTTATGTTGTTGTGATTGATTTTCTTTTTTTTTCAGGGCAACAATATTTAGTATTAATATTTTAAGGGAGTACAACGAAGATGCTGTGGTGAGCTTAATGCAGTCGCTACTTAAATATAAAATGATGACAGAATATACTAAAGTTTTACAATTGCTTTTTAATTACAAATGTAAGTGAACTGTTCTTACTAATATTATAAATGTGAATGTTTAGATGGTTGGATAAACAGATGATGTTTGTTAAAATTTAACTTTAACCTTAAAAAACAGCTATAGTCAAAACTTGATAAGTGAGAAACCTCTATCAGCGAGAAACTCAGGTAAAATGTAATGTAAGTTTTCTCGCTTATATCGCGGTATCTTGGACTCTCGCCTATCAAGGTACAACTTTAAAAGGATTTAACATTAATTTGGCACATATGTAGCTTGTTAGTTTAATTAAATTATTTCTTTTTAATTTTCAGTGAGAAACCGCGATCTCCGAGGTTGCAGAGAGATAGTCCGGAATTGTGAAGCTCTCGGTATAAAATTACCTTCCGACCAACAAGGAAGATATATAAGAATGCTAATAAATAATGAAATACCGGAAGAAAAATCTATAACAAAACCGACATTGAATTTTAAATTGAAATTTTAGATTTTTTACAACATTTTATTGGAGATGTATTATACTACTAGATGACAGAATTATCAGGACTTAGTTTTTTTTTTAGTATAAAGCAAAGGTTTCTCTCTTACCAAAGTTTCTCGCTTATAGAGGTGGTCCTTCGAGACCGGATTATTCTCGCGTAAAGAGGTTTCTCGCTAAACAAGTCGCAAATACATTGTCAACAAATAAAAACATGTTTTAATACTGGTTTCGAGTATGGAAACTCAATGCCAGGATACAATTCGAACATTTTAGTTATAGGCATTTATAAATGGTCCTTTGATGTAAATTATTTTGTGTTTTAAAGCGATAATCTATTAACACTTGGCTAAGTAGTTACTATGTATGTTATGATGTGAGGTTACGAGTTTATCTCTTATCATAATGACTTAAGTGTTAAAACATTACACGTGTCCGAAGAAACAATTATAGTTCTAATAACTAGATTTCCATTGCCTAAATCAGTATTTACCAAAGTGGGCGAAAACGCCCCCTTGTGGGCGCTGCAGGTCTCAAGTTGCGGGTTATAGTAAAAGTTTCGCTTAGAATTCTCCTTTAATATACATATATAGGTCACAATATTTAATTTAATTTGAAGTTATAGTGGTTTTTAAATATGTGAAAATATGGGGGGCGCTAAAAAAATATTTATTCTCAAAGTGGGCAGTAGACAAAATAAGTTTGGAAACCACTGGCATAAATACATATCAAAAACATGTCCATCTCATTATTAAAAAACTAACCGTGACATTCCGAGATCAAAACCCGTATAAAATTGTTATCTCTGTTTCTCAAAGATAATGACGGTATATTGTTCTCGGAATCTCACGGTTACAAAAGGACGGCTTGGAATTTGACAAGTGAGTTGTATATTTTCCCCTGAGTTTTTTAGAGTACGTTCAGTGGAGTTCTTGTAACTGATAAATACTGTTCATTTTATACAGATATTTCAGAAAGAAAAACCCACAAGAAAGAGATAAAATTAGATGAAATTCATCATATCCCTGTCCTTGTCCCACGCATATAGGGTATGTGCCGGTATGTCCTTCAGACCATTCTATACTCCGTCATTTACTTAAATGTGATTGCGTCCAGGTCAAGTTATATGATTATAAATTACTTAATGCAAATTTCTTTTATATTTATTAAGCTTTTAATAAGAAGAAATGTGTGTTAATAGTATTTTAATCCGTTCCATTAACTAGCAACCTACAGGTTATCGTCGGGGTTAAAAATACAGAAAATATATTTTTAGCGTATTTCTGGAATTAAGTCTACGAGGTTACGGTGGTATTATACATTAAAAAAACTAGGGGTTTGTTTAAATAGTTTATTATTTTAATATTTTTACAATCGGTTAAATTATAACACAAAAATCAACGGTTAAAAACAAATAAGACTTAATTTGGAGTAAGGGATGAACTTTCTTTAAACATAGTTCGAAAACTAATTCAAAAAGAGTTGTATTACATTCAGATATCTAGGAATCACAACCACCTTAAATGATCATACACACAGAACAACACTTAACTGTAATATGGAACATTTTAACTAATATACAATCCACACAAACATATATAACTAACCCTGCGTTCACACTGTCGAAAACATTTACAAAAACATCTTCATCTGTAATAAAAACAGAACACGTTCATAAATGGAAACAAAAAAATCACAATTTATTTTTAAATGTTTTCGCCGTGCGAATGCACCGCAGGAAGAAACCAGTAATTTGCATTCATGTCTTTAATATTTATTATTATTACAATATAAGCCATTGCCCTTTACTTGACTTATGTAGAACTCAGCGGGTCTGGTCCAACTTTGGTTTGCGAGACCAAAATCTCTGTATAAAACATATCGTTGTCCTTGTCATTATCATTGAAAAAACAGAGATAGTATGTTTTAAACGGGGATTTTGGTCTAAGAAACCCACTGAAAGAGTTTATAAACAAATTAAAAACAAACATAACATTTAGCTTAACCCCGAACAAGGCGTTAATGATGCCTATAAGAATAATTTATATAGAACAATTATCATTTTTTCTTAAAATTTACTTCATATGAACACTAGAAATCACAAAATAAGGGCTAAAGTCCCTTTGCTCCGTAAATCGCATACAGCTTTCATGTCGTAAAACTTCTACCTATTATTACAAGAGTCAAGCAAACCACTTGTAGGTCTACCATTTAGTAGTAAGTTGACCGGGGTTAGACAAAGTGCATTCGCTTCGAAGCGACTCCATAGCGAACTTCAAAATTGATAGAACTGAAAATAACTTTCTATAAGTCAGGTGATTATCGCGTCGATTTCATATATTTTTGAATCTCTTTATGGAATCACTTGGAAGCGAATGCACTATGTCTAGCCTCCTGAACATATCCATAGTTAACTTATTACGAAAATGACATACTTTCCACAACTCAGTATAAATGTAATTCAAATAACACAACAAATAATTTCTACAATATCAATTAAAATCGGGTTACTTCGTTTTCCTTTGTCTTGTTTGTTGTAGCTGACATCTCTTTGATTTCTTTTCTTCGTAAACTGAACAACGATCTGTAAATATATAAATAATATTTGTTTATTTATCATTATTAATGAAAAGAAATGGTGTTAGCAAAGAAACGACATATTATATTTTTTATATCGTATGGTGGCAAACGAGCAGGCGGTCAACAGAATACGCCGAAATAGCGAAGCGATCGTTGAATAGAGACGACATTTGCAGAAGCCTGCCCTACCTTTCTACGATGGAGGATTGACTATGGGCGAGCCCCTCAGTAGAGACGTATGTATATAGTGAGCTTTTGAAAGATAGGACACACAAAAAAGGATATATCCCCAGAAAGGGGAGGGAGAGGATTTGCGAAGGAGGGGACGCAGAGTAATCGGTCTACTCCTCCGTCAAATCCATTTCTTCCCATCCTTTCCTTATAACAAAAGTGTGGGAATGGAAAGGGGACAAAAATAAGGCCTCCGGCACGCATCGTATGTTTTATATTTATTACGTTCATTTTAATATCTATTTCAGGATTGGTATGTTAATAATTATAAGTATGCTTAAGATCCCACATGAATTAAAATGGTTAAATTATCACGTTAAAGGTTATCTCCAGTTGTATATAAAATTTATTGACGTAAGTGGAAAACCATGTTATTTTTTAGCAGACCTTATGTGTTAAAATAAATTAAATAATTATTAATTCGTGAATTCACTACTTGAATTATCATTAATATTGACTATAGTTTTTTTATTGATGTTTTTATCATCTAAAAACTAAGAAACTAGTAGTCAGACTTTAAGGAGATGGCATATTTGCGCTAATTCTCAGCTACCAAAAACAAGTAATAAACAAACTAATGTTTACAAAAGAAATAAAAATGCTTGCTTTAATAATCAGGTGCTTCTATTAAATCTATTTGTCGTAATACAGATTATACATTCATTCCTCGTTGTTCCAACTTCATCATAAACTAATAAATTCAGGGAACACGGATCCAATTAGCAAAGGTATTTTACATCTGTACGACAGATGTATAGAGAGATTTTAATAATTTTGTGTACCTATCTATAATCTCCAAAGATATGTGTGAAGTTATAGGCTTTTTCTAAATTCTGGTCTGATGAAGTCGCGGGTGATCGCTAATACATCAATAATATTAAAAGAACATAAAACATTAACTACTTTAAAGATGAAGATTTCCATAGCCAAATTTTTTCTCTAAAAAATCTGAAATAACATACAGTTATGTTTTTCATGTATGTTCCAGCAGTGTAAGCCCAATTTCTGCTATGACTCATTGTATAAAAAAAAATAAACACCAGTCACATAAATCATAACAATTATCAAAGAAAACGACGGTTCAAGGCTTTGATTGTGTTAGAAATCGACAGACATTACTTTGTGTCAATAAAATTAAGGGCAAACTGTTGAACTGACCGCAAGGTCTCTTTTTGCTTTAGTTTCGAAATGCTATTACTGCTCGGCGCAACGATAGTCAACGTGAAAGTATTCGTATTCGGTCATGACATTTGGCTTTTGTATTACCGTTTACACTGCAGAAATATGTATAAAAACATATTGCAGTTTCATTTAAATTCTTAGAAGAAACAAAGATAGTACGAAAACTGTTCCGCCATTATTCTTCAACGGACAAGACCATCAAAGGTTCACAAAATGTCATATTCATTATTATCCATCTAGCTGCACTATAATAGACGTTTTAATTATAGAAAAAACTCTTGATTTTTTGACTCCCCTACCAAAATTCCTTTCAATATCGCCAAATCCGTTAAATTAGTTTTATTCAATAAATCTGACAATAACTTTTAATTCAAATTAAAGCGCGAATTATTCATTCATTATCTGATCACTATATCCAAGTTTTAAAAGCAATTTTCTACACTAAATTAAAATTGAGAGAAAAAAATCTAAAAAAATAAAATAAACTCTATAAAAATTCGATTAATTAAACGGAACCAATTCTGAATTTAAAAAACTGTAATAAACAACTTACATCGAAAGGCAGCAGTTACTTCGCTTACTAACCGTTAGTTTCTGAGACCAAAACCTCTTTATAAAACATCGTCATGTCTGTCAAATCTTATCTTTAACAAAACAGAATTAACAATGTGTTTTAAATGATTTTATCCCATTCGGTGTCGAGACCCTTGGTCCGTCGGGTCCTAGCGTTTTAAGGCTTTTTAAGGAATATCAAAAAAGTTAATCGACATCACAGGGGAACGAAGAGCTGACAGCTACCTCGGACAAAGAATTAGTATAGCTATTCAAAGGGAACGCTGCCAGTATCTTCGGAACTTTTCCTAAAGGGATTTCTTTTAATAATATATTTTAATTAATTATTCGTTTATAATATTTTATTTAATATCATAGATTTAAGACTCTTATTTACTTACTAAAGAAAACCCAGGGTTAGTGAAACCAGTCCGTTTAATTTGCAGTTATAAAAAAATAATAAAAAAAGTTGTTAAAACTTACAAGAATATTCCTATAGCGGGTACTGCCAGCGCTGCACTAATAAGATAAAAGGCTCCGGAGAACGTCGACAGCGTGCTTAGATAAACCTTGCTGTACACGGGCGTGTAGATGACGGGTACCAGAGCTTCCGATATGCTTATTAATGAGCTCGTTTTACCTGAAAATAAACAATAAACGTTAAATATATTAAATATTTATTTATACAAGATATCCAAATCTGACCTTTTTATGTTTTTATAGCCTATTTGGTATTTAAATAACATTTTTATCTCGCATTAAAAATTATTAATTCGCCAAAACGCATAAACATTCAGATGAAGAGATGTTTAATTGTTTAAATTTTTATTTAGTATCAAACGCATTAATCATTCGAGAGTCAAAATCTTTTTAGTCGACTTCAAAAAGAAGGAGGTTATCGATTCATTCGCATTTTTTTAGGTAATAAAATGTTTCTTAGCAATCATTTGAATAATAACATTAAATTCGCTATTGAAATTATGACCGTAACACGTAAAAGTATAAAAAAATCATATCTAAATATTTTTATCCACGGTAATTTTTACGAAATGAAATGCAGCGCTTTATTTAAATTGCGTAGAAATCTTTGTATAATTGTCAATAGATTACTAATTGTGATTGGCTTTGTATATTTAAATTTGCTAAGGTCACGAATATAATAGAACATATTGTTCCAGTCTTCTAACAAACCATATGCATGACATGGAATATTTTAAAATTACTTTATTGCTATGAACATATTTGTTTTACCCACTGAAGTTTTTCAAAGCCGAAGTAATCCTAAACTTGTTTAAGGTGAATTTCCATTGTAAACTGCAAACATTGAAATATATTTGTATTATTATTTCAGGGACAATACACGATGATGTGTGTTGATCAGCTCTGATCCGGCTCAAAAGTTCATATCAGAGAGGCTTGATCTGCGACTCATTAACTAAATTTCCAGCTCACGGTTCAACTTGATCAACGCAATATTGTGTTCATCGTGTGCGAGTCTAATCATCTATATGGGTTCAAATTATGCTGAACTGCGAACCGGTTCACAGATCAGGTTCACACGTGGAAATTGTAAGTTGATCTACAGGTCATGAAATTTAGTTGAGACCCTTGGCTAGACGAGTCTTGACTTACTCGAGTTTATTCTACGTCGGTTGTCAAACTTTATAATATATGCATTATTTTTAATTCCTGGCCATTATTGATAACATAAATAAAATATTTAAATTTATGCACATGTAAATTTTATGCCAAACTTTATATTCCATGAACTTGATATTAACTATCCTATTATTTGATTTTTTTATTTTATTTCAACTATAAGTAGTTAGTAATAACCTTGCACATCTACGTCAGTTATATCCCAAAGTCAATATATATGACAGGAAGATAAATCTGAAGTGTCACTGTCACTTTGTGGCCGTGTCATAGAATCGTCATTGTTCGTCATAATATTTGCGAGTTTATTTACGGAAAATGCTTGGGAACTGATTGTTGCTTGTTATTATCATACTTTGTTTCTTTACATTCCTTATGTAAAGAAACAAAGTTGGCAAATGATTGGCATATTTAACATCATAACACTCAATGTTTCATTCAACATGGAAAGTTAGTTAACTAAATAAATAATGAAAATATGCAAGAATGTCCAATATTAATTATATTGCAATAAAACACTGTTGACATTTCCCTTACAGATATCTAGCAAGTAAGTTTCATTCACTATAAATATGATCTTAATACCTGCTAAATGAGTTTTATTTTCCTACTCACCTAACCTAACCTAACAGAGAAAATTTCTAAATCAGTTAGATTTCAATCATATTTTCTTTCAAAGCTCGAGTAAACAGTAGCAAACTGGTAGATGCCAACAACAACATCTGTTGCAAGAATGAGTCTGCTCGTGCGGTGCAAATCACAGCCACACAACAGGCGGGCATTAAGTGGAAGCAATTTTGGATTTCGTCTGAGGAATTTGCGTGACGGAGGCCTAACTTTAGTCTCCAGAGCCTCTTTCCCGTCCCATCTTTTCCTTATAAAAAAATCGTATTTGAAGGAAAAAGGGGACATATTCTATGCCTGTGCGTCCCCTGTCCGTCAATTAGGTAGGCAACGTATTTATAATTGCGAGTGTCTATGGGCAGCGGTCGTTTAAATATTTCAACGAGTTACAGTGGCTACATGGCCGTATGTCACCATAAAATAAAAAAATCTAGACATACTTGTTAAAATATGTGTACTAACCGACTTCATCCGCTTCCACAAGTTTTGTGGCAAGAGATCTTAGCGAGGTTGCTCCTGCCGAGCTGAACATGTCCAGCACTGGTCCGAGGAAGTATATGGTGCGTGTTGGCGCAAGCGCGTACACCACGCTCGCAGCTACCCTGCTCAGACACGCGAACACTCCGATAGCGCTGTCCTCTATCTCCCACTTCTTGCTGAACAGATACAGCGTGATGAACGAACCTGGAGATAATTAAAAATTAAATTATACCTTAATTTCAATACTGAATATTGCACCTGGTGCAATTTGTAATCAAGTTAGTTAATACATTCAAAATGACGTCCTCATAATGCTATTTTTGGTATATTACAGTATTACACTAATTACCATATTCAGACTTATTAAGCAAACAAGCTGTCGCCAGCGACATAATTAGTAGCCTATGTGTTCTTCGAGACGTTACTCTACATTCATGCCAAATTTTAGCAAGGTCCGTTCAGCCGGTCTGGAAATACCTTCAAACATCCATCTACCTAAACATTCGCATTTATAATATTAGTTATATGAGTACGCCAGTGTAGATTTAGTATGTAGGATAAAACACAAAAGAACGTTTATGTAACCACTTAAAGACTATAAATCTTTTTATAAATATTGGTTTTATTACCTTGAGTTCATTTGCATCAAAATGTTTTGTCGTGAATCATTTACTATTTACAATACGGATATTTATGGTTTTAACAGTAAACACAATATTCTGTTGCACGAATTGGTCGACTTGACTGTTGAAATACCGTAATGGAAGTAATTTCGTGTTTCGTCTGATGATTTCGCGTGACGGAGGCCTAATTTTAGTCATCCTGTCCCTACTGATTTGGCGCAGGAGGATGATATTTCTCTTTCCAATGCGTGCCCTTCTTTTATCGATTATAGGTAGGCAAGGTATCTGCAAATGCGGATGTCTATGGGCTGCGGTCTCTTCACTTATAAAGTCTACGTTAAAGTCTTTACAGATATGAATATACTGTGGAACGACTTAACCGACAGATAAGAAATAAGCGGGATGATAGATTATAAAGTTATTCAGACATAAATAGATTAAATTGAACTATTGGCAAATATAAATAAATACAATGTAAAAACTAACAACAGATTTAGAACAGAATAAACTTGTGAGAATAACAAAGCCAAGGCTGTTTTTTCACACGTGGTTTTATTAAAAACGTGCCTTTAGTCGCATTTATTATCGACAGAAGAAATAGTGAAAGTTTGAACTCCTTATTAACTCACGATAAAAGAATGCTATGAAAAATCGTTCAAATTATTTATTGTTCAGGAAATGTAGGCTATTTAATGTGATTAATACGGAAATAAGAACCTCCTTTACGATGTCGGTTAAAATCGAACCCAATTATTTATCCGTCAGATGAAAACAAGATGATCTTTTTACTCACATCATATCCTGTTACGTTGGATATATAATTGTAATATTATACTTTGTCATACGCTGATAATAAATCAAAAATAATTAATTTATTAAATTGCCATAAATTTTGAAATTCGATGTAAAATTAATGTTGTTTCCGGGACAAAATTAATGTGTTTTAAAATTTATTTTATCACTCAAATGTACTTGAATTTGAAGGATGAATATATTTATTCATACAACTGATTGAATACCACAATTCTCTTTCCACACATGTCAGTTATGGAACATTCGCACGCTGTCATAAATATTTGACAAACAAATAATTATATAGTTAATGTCTCATCTATCGTTTTGTTTATATTTAGTTAACAGCAATTTCTCTGTTGCTGTGACAATCTTATCATTAACAAAGGCGACGTCCATTAATGTTGTTAACATTTAAATGACGTTAAGGAAATTTCACAGTTCATTAGTCAGTTAGTATTAATATAAACAATTTATGAGAAAAACGCAGCGCAAGATGTAAACAAGTTAAATTATGTTTGCTTTTCTTCTTCTTTTTGTTGAGATATTTAAGATTGACATTAGGTTAGGGATAGATGTAGGAAGAAATGGATGAATTACGTGAAGTGGGAGATGATTAAGAAGGAAATGACGAGTCACAAATCAATCAGGAGGACGTAAAACTGGCGAGCCGATCCCCATACCGATCTTAGTCTATACAGGGTTTGCGTGCCAGTTTAACCCTACTAAAAACAGGGAGATAAAGATTGAAATTACTATGATGGCCTTAAAAAGAGTAACAAAAGATGACAAACGAGCAAGCAATTACCTGAAGTTGTCAAAATAACGAAGCAAGCGCTGCACTTATACAGCAGAAATTGCAGATGCGTTGCCTACCATTAATCGATGGAGCACGCAAAGATAGTATACTTCTCCTTTCCCAAGCGTCCCCGTATCCATCAAATTCATTTCCCCTTCCCATCCTTTCCTTATAAAAGGTTGGCCAGGGAAAGGCAACCAAAATTAGTCCTTCGACGCGCACATTCATCAGACGAAACGCGGAATTGCTTCCACTTGACGCCTGCCTTCTGTGTGGTCGTGTGCACCAGGCGAGCCAGTCTATTCGTGCAGCAAATATTGTTGCAGTCGTCTACCACTACCGATATTATATTAGGTGAAACGATTAATTTGTGTATATTGTATTTTTTTTTTAATATAATAAGTATACTTACACTATTTTATATAGTGAACGTTGTGATTGAATTATTATAATTGGGAGTTTCCAATGCTGTAGCACATCTACAGAATAGTGCTATCTCGGTTTTTTACGTGTTTGTCCGAGTCGGTGGTGAATTCCACGGTAAATAAAATCACTATATTTTGACACATAAAATGTCTACTGAGACACATTTTATTTTATGAGACAGGCACTACGATTTATTTCATTGTATTAAAATGTACTATATTGACAATTTCATCGTAAATTATTAATAGACTACATAAATAAATTGCTTATATATTACAATGTTTTGCGGAATGATAAATACATAAAATAGTTATTACATAATATATCGTTATTTACTTCAAATTGAAGCCATCCAGTTCTGTGAGTATTACAATATATTTATGCTCGAGTATTAAGCATTTTTTTATTTCTTTGTCGTATAAAATGTATTTTTATATTTCATTTATACTTTATAAACATGGAAACATTTACTTATATGAATAGTTTTAAATAAATATTGTATATTTGTGGTATACATGAACGATAACTCTGTATTGTAATCCGCTATCAACGACCTTACTGTTAACCGCAAGATTATTTGGCTCTACGAGAGGATTTTGAAAACAATTGCGTTTATTTAAAAAAAAAAGTGTATTCACTTTACAAAAATTATAAAAGAAAAAGTTTTTTTGGAGATCTGATAGCTTAAAACTGTTCATACGATGTGTGATGAGCTATTTCCTTCCGATTCTATCATTCATTCTCTCAAAGCAAACGCTTTTCCTTCATATTAACAACAGATACCACATCGTTAAATAGCATCATTTGAACTGTTAGGAAGAAAATCCGACACTGTGCCGGTGTACTGGCGCAACACTAGCCTTACTAAAATGTCGACGTTTATGTCGCCTCACTAATCATTCTGACTAGACTAGACTTGGTAACGAAAGCGCGGCATTCGCGTCAAAGAATTCTAACCAATAATGTGTAAAAGAACTTATTTTCCATTAAAAAAAAATAAAAAAAACTTACCAACGCTGCCGACAAGTACGGAGTATGTGAGGAACAAGCTGTAGTCGACTTCGGTGAATTTGAACTTGTACCGTGTGAACCAATACGTCATCTGCGCCTCACCTTTATCCCAAATAACACATCTATTAGTCAAGCTTCCGAGCCCGTGAGCGTCGGCAATCTGCAAACATTTCTCTTAATAGGCTCCACTAAACGCATTCGTATCTTCTCTGAGATATACTTGATTATAGCATACTTTTATAAAAGAATACAGTCGTAAAATATAAACATATAATGTGTTCGGATGTAAAAAAAGAAAATGCGAAAGTTTAGATGGATTGATGGTTAGACGGATAGATGTTTGTTAGAAGGTATCTCCGGAACGGCTGAACGGATCTCGCTGAAATTTGACATAGATGTAGAACAGTCTGGAAGAACACATAGGCTACTTATTAATTTTTTTTTTTAATTTCACACGGACCGAGTTGAGGACAAAGTTAGCACAACCTAAAAAAAGATTAGAAATAGTTTATTCATCCAGTTACATTAAAGATGCAACAAAGTTAAAAAGCTATCAAAGTTTACGATAACTCGCTGACCTAAAAATGTAAACTTTCATCCTAACATTTCCAGTTAGATCTAATATATTTTATTAAAGGTCGCTTATACTCTAGCATTTACATTCAAGATATATTTTTACAAGGTACAAGAAAAAAATAACAACCAAATTAATACTACTCATTGAATGAACACGTGCGAAACGCATTTCTAGTTTCTGAGACCAATATTCCTGTTTTAAACATGTAGCTACCTCTGTCTTGTCAAAGATAATAAGAGGGATGACGATGAAAGGAGATTGCATGTAGCTGATATTCGTGTGTTAAGATGGATGTATGGTGTGACAAGAAAAGATAAGTTAAGAATGAGTATGTTAGAGGATGTTTGAAAGTAGCGCATGTGATAGAGAAATTGAACAAGCGGATTAGCGTACACATATAATGCGGAAAGATAATCCTACTAATTCTTCTAATATTACAAATGCGAATGTTTGAACTTATAGATCTACAGAACGGCCACATGCATTTTGCTGAAATTTTGCATAGATGTGGAACACAGTCTGGAAAGACATAGAAGCTACTATTATTGTTTTTTACGGAGTCGTGGGTGACAAGTGATGACATAAATATAGATAGATTGTGTGATAAACACATTGCGTGTGTGTGAGCTGAAACTATAGTGTGTCGTGGAAATCCTCCGTAGAGAAGAGGGCAAACTGATGACGAATATTAAAAGAATCGTTAGTTTTAATTACCTAAAGTCGTTTAGTTCTAAATAAAAGTCAGACAATAACTATAAGATAAGAAAATTGGAACGAACACAATTTATCTATCGTGTCTACCAAATAGCAGAAAATGTTCAATTTGAAGTTCCATACCATTTTAAATTGTAATACTAACATACATTCATTTGTAGTATGAAGTGATAACGAAATGTCAAGGCAAAAAAACGATCCATACCAAAAATATTGTATTGCCGTCAAAACGAAAAAATACATGACAGTAATTTTATTAATAACACGACTAAAGTTTTACAATTTCATATTTTTGACCCTTTCTCAAATTTCCACTTGCAATAACAATTATATAAACTAGCCAACAAGCTGCGAAAGCAGACAATTTATTTATAGAATTTAATAGATTCAAAAATTAGTACAATCGTTGAAAAATTAACTTTTTGTTTGCAACGATAAAGATCGTCGGTGGCTTAGGGTTAAAGCACTTGACTTGCAATCTGCAGGTCCTGGGTTCGAATTCCGCCATATACCAATGTGTTTTTCGATTTACGATTTACATATGTACATTTATCCGGCGTTCTTACGGTGAAGGAAAACATCGTGATGCAACCTGCACATATCTGAGAAGAAATTCAAAGATATATGTGAAGTCAACCAACCCGCACTAGGCCAGCGTGGTTAACTATGGCCTAATCACCCTTAACTTAGGGTAGGCTCCGAGCCCCTCGGTGGGGACGTATAGCTGATGATGTTGCAACGTTGTAACTTATAGGCAGAATTCCCACATTAGTCCTTTCAACTATACTAGTTTATCATTGAACTTTTTTTAATTTATTTTATTCCGGTTTTTATGTAAAAATGTATTTATTACAATAAAAAAGCAATTTATTGATACGCTAAAAATTTATTCTGACAATCAGCAACAAGAAATCTGATTACCTAAACATTTATACTATGTTAATTTTAATCTTTTATACATGTATATTTATCTACATATAAATAAAATGTGAGTGTCTGTATATAATATTAAAAAATATCGTACACGTACTCTTACTGACAACGAAAAAAAATATTTCTAAATTTTATGTGATGTCCGCAAGACCGCGTTTGTTCCGCGTAATCCTCGGAACGGCTTGACGGATTTTGACGGGAATTTAACGGGAAGGTAGCTAATGCACCCTGGAATATTATAGACTTCTTTTTTAATTTAAATTCAACACTGACAAAGTCGTATGCGACCGCTACTATCATTTATAATAAAAGTAATAAATTTCTCTCATCTTATTAGCATTTTGTGTTTTACATAAAAACGGTTTTTATGTTAACTTTGGACATAAACGAACTATTTTAAGTTAATTTTTTTTATTCCGGGTGCCTGGCAACACCATCTAAGGACAGCGAAGTAATATTTAATCAAAGAAAACAGGTATAATAAAATAAAAAGAACTTGAAATTTAAAAAAAATAAAAAAAGTCAAAACGATCCAAGCGAGCCCGAACTCGAAGAGGTTGTGTCGTTTTAGTGTAAAGTTCCTATGGCCACCTTCCAGCTCCATCATCAGATAAGCACAATGTCATCATAATTTTACAACGTCAAAAACTTGTAAAAATACATGGTCCTAAACTGACCGCAATGTCTTTTAGTTAAAAAACATACAAACGAATTGAGAACCTCCCCCTTTCAGAAGTCGGTTAAAAATACAAAGTATTGAGGATTATATTTTATAATTTTAATTAGTGACAATATTTTAATAATTATGTTGTTACTAGCTGTCGTTTAGAACTCCGTTTGCACAGAATTGAAAAAAACTTAATTAGTAGCCTATGTGTTCTTCCAGACTATATTCTACATCTATATGCCAATCACCAAAATCCATGAAGCCGTTCTGATAACTTCTAACATCTATCCATTTGCATTTATAATATTAGTAAGATTTATTGTGTAAAATAAATGTACCAATGGGATTAACGGCGTAAATGTTCAATATCTATTGTTGCAAAATGTAGCGCATCTATCCGTCCGAAACAATGTTGCAAAATGTATTGCACAAATGATTACAGCACGCTGACTTCCATAGCTACTGCTGAGATAAAAACTGATACATTTTAAACAGTATCTCAAAGCTACTACGATTTTAATACTATGTTAATACTTTACTTTTTAAAGATAGCTACTACTATCATGCACAGTAAGTTATACATCTATTAAGAATTGAGCAAAATAAAAAGGCAAAAGTCCGTGACCCACAGACGCCGCACTGAGTCATGGTCATGGTTTCATTCAATGCTCTCTCCTGTCTTTTGCATTAATCTTTCACTTCTTTTCCTACCTACCTATATGCGTAAATTTTATCATAGACTAGGGTAGTGGTTTTCAATATATGGCTTACGAGGAGAGTTAAGAAGCTTCGCGGAGTTTTGACGTGTTTGTATCATTTTAGTAGCCAAAATCAATTGCTCGCAACCTGTTTCATTCCAGATGGCGGAGCAAATCTATACAGTTGAAATTACAATTCAACGTTGTGTGTACATACCAACTAAAGTATACTAAATTAAAAAAGTCACGACTTGTGTTCTTACAGACTATGCTCTACATCTATGCCAAATTTCAGCAAGATTCATTCATCAGTTCTGAAGATACCTTCAAAGAAACATCCATCCCTCCATTCATCAAAACATACGCATTTATAATATTAGCATGATATCCTAAAAAAAGAAACACGCTTACAGGTAATTACAACACCGATCATCATATCGTATGTCGGATAGCCACTGAGTTATTTCTGCTTTATGTTACGTTTAAAAGATACATGTTATATAATTGTCTGACAGAAATTGTTTCGTTTTGATGTAAAGATTTCGTGCAATAGTGTACCTAATTGCTTGGCAGTATATAATCATTTATAATGCACTCATAATGCAAGCATTGTGCCGAAATAATTACGTATACTCCAAGAACAATACAAAAGCGATTGTACATTCAAGCAGTGGAGGTATATTTACAGAGTAATCAATAATTTAATTAGTTTAACGCATTATATTTGTTCCACATAACTCTGATAAGAATTATGGAAGAAAAATAAAGCGATATAGCCAAATAAATTAGTCACTTCGGAACCCGGAAATCTCCCAAAGCGATTAAGCGCTGTTACAAAATGTAACACTCTACTAATATTTACCAGTTACAAAAATCTGTATTATTTTAATAAAACAATTTTAATAAATAAAAACTCTATCGCAGATATGATAATTTTATAAAGACGATTAAAATAATTAAAAGAACGATTTATTGGTCAAATAAAGAGTAAACCAAAAGGTACAAATCGACTTCCTAATTACGGTTATCATTATTCTTAATCGTTAGATTTTACGTCAATTAATGATATTTTAAGTGTGACTAGATTTTTCTAAACAATATATAAATGAAGCAACTCGCGCTTGGTCAGCGTGGCTAGACCCAGTTATTTCTTTTTTTCTTACAGAAAGTCTTCCAAAGGTACCCTACCTTCAGGGAAGAAGAGGTATGTGGGATTTGGTTCACTAAAACCCCACCGGAATCTCAAATGTTTGTATCGGGACCAATGCCTAGTCATCCCTAAAAACACTATCAATGAGTACTAAGTATCAAATCATGGTTCTACAGATGCTTTTTAAAAATGCAAAAATAAAAAAGGGTTTTGACAGAAAGACGGACGGACAACATAGTGATCCTATAATCCGTTTTTTTCCTTTCGAGGTACGGAACCCTAAAATAATCCAATATTTATATTAATGGACCATTAAAATCTGTATTTTATAATATTCCATTTATACGTACAAAATAATGTGTGATGGTTAGTCTAAAATAATTAATTCCATTAAAATAATGACCCTTCTTGTTTATACGAGTTATAGGCACAATTATATTATACTATAAGTTCATTTAAATGGAAACTTTTTGCCAAGATATGGTGAATGAATGCTAACTTGTATTAATCGAATCAATTAGAATATTATAGTTCTAATAATAAATATGATTATGTTTTATGGTAATTAATGGATTTGTTTATTTGTTTACTTAGGTTGTTTGCTAATAAAGATGGTAGTTTTAAAAAAATACGGAAAATAATTTTGATGAACTTAGTAATCAAATTTTAAAAGTATATTCGCTTTTAATAATAGATAATACGTTTTGTATTTGCAGAAATCTTATCCTAATCGATTTTAGAACTGCAATATAGTGAAGTATACTAAACTTTAAAACAGCCGTAAAATGTTCGGTAATCAACAATGTAACTATTTTGTATTGTTATGTAAGTGAACAATTGTGCTATTCGAAAGTTTGCGCGGAGACTGAAAGGAATTTACATTTGATCGTAAAAATTGTAAATAAAACAAAGCGATCCGAGCACATGTTGCAAAGATTTTACGACAATACTGCTGATAAAACCTAACGTAAACAAAACTCTTTATAACTGCGAAAATTATATTAAACTATATTAATTTAAACTTACTTAAAAATGAAGTTGTAAATCACTTACCTAGTACTGGTCCAACGATGAACATATAAGCCAACATGATGAGTATAATTTGAAGCCTCCGTGATCCTTCGCGTTGCCTAAAAGCTACGTTGATGGTCGCACTCAAGTCTTTTATAGAGAACAAAGAGAATATCGTATTTGAATTATCATTATCTATTGACTTTTTCGGTTTCTCTTTCAATCTCAAGACGATGTAAACGAAACCACTTAAATAAAAAAAGCACGCAATTGTAAAAACACCATAGTAGCCGAAACGTTTCGTCATAATACCACTGAGAGCGAGGCCTACTGGCCTCGTGAGAGTCAAAATGGCTGTTATAATTCCTAAACGATAAGTCCGTTCAGAATCAGAAGTCACGTCTGTTATGTAGCTATACACAGCCATCGTCATGGCAACCCGGCCACCGGCCAGCGCTGGAGGCAGGCCCTCGATCAGGGCGGTCTCGTTCAAACCCACTTGGAGGAAAAACGCCAAACTCAACATTAGTCCGAACACAGATACCAGTTTTCCTACAATAGGCAATACCATAAAAGCTTTTCGATTTCCCGTGCGATCGCTCCATGCACCTACGAACAGTGTCATTAATCCTGGAAGTGCCGTCTGTAAGGGAAAGCTCCAGGCGGTCATTCCCGCCACCATGGTCTGAACACTTTTTTCTTGCTCCGTATAATTGTGAGTCCGTCCCTGCATTATACTCGTGCAGGTACGTTCGTCGTATTTTAAATTCACGAGGCATGATTTTTCTAAACACAAATTTTGCACGGCCAACCCTGCGAGTACGCTAGGTAAAACATAACAAATTACATAAGGCTCTACTGTTATTTTCGTTCTGGTATCCCAAGTGTCTTTTATTATTTCCTTTAATCTTCGAGTGAATTTCGATTCATTTTTGGCGACGTCTGTGCAATAGTTTTTCTTGCACTTGCACGATTCCACATTCACGATTTTATCCCCGGGCACTTCGACCCGTAACGTCATTTTGAGTGAGATATCCCACTTTAAAGTTCATTTGTTATAACCGTGTAATAATAAAAAAATATTGCTATGACGTTAATTAATTATAATGCGTATTATTTTTAATTTTTCACTTTGTATCGCGGCAACGGTCGGCCGGTTGCGCGTGCGACTTTAAATTGTCAACGAAGTTAAATACGAGGCGGGTATTATATGCGAATGGCCGGCGAACACTGGCTATCAACATCAGCTGGTCGCCTGCACTTTAATTTGTACTTTATCAAACTATCACGTGGCAGAGCTAAGCACACTTTGCTATAAACAAAACATTAATTAAAACACCATTATTTTAATTAAATCATGCAAAACTCAATAGTATTTATTTTTATTAAAAAAAAGATATTAAAAAAAATACTTAATGGGAAGGTTATGTGTTCTTCCAGATAATATGTTCTATATTTGTACTAAATTTCATCGAGGTCTTTTCAGCTGTTCTGGAGATACCTTCAAACAAACATCCGTCTATCCGTCTAAACATTCGCATTTATAATATTAGTAAGAAGTAAGATAAAATATAATACAAGTTCTATTATTTATATCTTCTATTTACATAAATAAAGCCAATGTTTTTCCGCCAACTTGAGACTTGTCAAAACGTTACAGAGATATTTTATCAACTTTAATAAAAACTTTATTTACAATTTCATTATTTCGATTTTGGTACTACAACGCAAGGTTCAACAAAATGAAGAGGTTATTTTTGAATAAGCTTAACTCCACCCTCATATTAATAATATTAGAATTAAAGATATATAAATTATAAGCATTATTTCCATTAAAGGTAAGCACCGCATCTGCAATTACGGACGTCTATCATTAGCGGTTGCTTCGCCATTTTGGCGAATTAAGTAGCCGCCTGCTCGTTTACCAAAGTTAAATATTTGCGTACAGTTATGTTGCAATTTTTGTACATACTTGAAAATTTAATCAACTCCTAATACCTCACGTACATAACATTATGCGTTCTAATTTTTTCCCAAAATGTCGGTCAAGATAAAAATTGTGCAACAAACTAAATTGTAGCCCATTGACAATATATATTGAATGGGCTCATATTAAAAAGTAATTTTGTGCATCAAGGTTTTTTTATCTAATTCTCGTAGTATATTCAAATTCATAAATATCTCAGTAAATTGTTTTTCTCCGAATTAAATACAATAATGTTGTCGTGACTTTTCATTGCTGAAAAACCTTGGAAAATTCACATTTTCACCAATTTAATTCTATTTGGAAAATTTATCTTTATACAGGTTTTACATCAATAATCACGGTTGCTAGACGTAAGGTTCTAACAAAACGATAAAGTGTGGCTTCAGCCTTATATACAACTAGCTTTTTCCCACGACTTCGTCTGCGCTGAAATAATAAATAAAAAAAAAATGCTTCTAAGTAGCCATGTGTTCATCAAGGGCTATGTTCTACTTTTGTGTAACCATTCTGGAGATACCTTCTAACTAATATCCACTTATCCATCCATTCCATCTAAACTTTTATATTAATAATTATTGTTATACAGCCATAAATACATATTATATTGGTAAGCATCATAAAATTTTCCACTTTAAATGTAAGTTGAAATACCAGTATTTCTGGATTTACTTTGTCTTGTGTACGAAGGGGCTTAAGATATGGTCGCCCATTTCTCGACATTCGACTACAATTTAAAAACAAAGAAATTTTTATTTTTTTATTAAAGAAACAGTGCAGTTGTTTACAGTCGCATATACAGTCGAATCTGACTTGCACATTTTTCTTGCTAATTGAGGTTTCTCTCTATCCCGACTTTCTCGCTTATAGAGTTCGGCCATCAGGATTGAACAATGACTCTCGCTTACCCCACTTCGATTGTATATAGATACTAGTTGTCGCTCGCAACCCCGTCTGCGCGGAATTAAGATAACATAATTATTAGCCAATGTGTTCCTTCCAAACTATGTTCTATATGTATGCCAAATTTCATCGAGACCATTAAGCCGTTCTGTAGATACCTTCAAACATACATACATCTAAAAATTCGCATTTATAATAGCGCTTACTAGCTCTACTGTAGCTCTTTATACCTTTAGTAAATTACATATTAATAACCACTAATCGACGTAGGCATAAAAGAGTTATTAGATTAAATTATTTGAAATAATAATAATTTATATAATGTGCGTTCTTAATTCGTATATATTGTTAACAACGTACTACAATAGAAGTACGTAAACACAATAGTTTCGATTAGTACAGGCTATGTAATTAGTTATTATATATACATTGAACATTATATAGTCAATTTAACACGTCGATTAATTAAACACAAATATTACAATGTTGAACATACGTACAATGTCCATTGCAATGACTATTTACACATTAATTATCTGGTAAATATATAACTGTTTTATATCGAGTTTTCATCGCCGTGACATTTGTTAAAATACATATTTTCAACAACTTTCTTGATTTAGAATGGGCACCTAAATCTCTTGAGATCCTTTTTGTGTTTATACATTTTAGAGGAGCAAGTACAGGGGAATGACTTTAATATATTATGATTTTGTTCAGAAACTGAGTTATCCTAAAAAATGAATATACAAAGTATACGAGTGAAAATCATGTAGTAAATGCTAAACTCCTTCAAACGCCTTTGTAAATACTACAAGCAACTATTCTAGTCTACAAATTCGAAAGAATTGCTTGCATAATTCTCTAAGGCGTCACAGATTTTTTTTACATTGCAATAAAATTTAAAAGATATAATAAATTACCTTAACAATCACTATAAATAATCTTATTTCGACTAAGTAACAAATAATAGGTTTGTTCATGCGATTTAAATGATCAGTCAGTATGCTTATACTATCAATTTAAATTTGCAATTGCTTAAAACAAAAAAAATATTGATATTTTTATCTACATCGAGCTTATTGCAAAGTTCTACGACTAATTCTTCGTTCAGCGGCATACCAAGATGTATTGCATAACCGGTTTCATATTTTTATACCAAACTTGATTACTAAATTACTAATTTATCCTAAAAGCAGGTACCAACTTTGTGAAAATAATAGCTTTGCATATATTCTTTTCTACAGAAGCCCCCCAAACTTTGGCAAATTCCTTTTTTAGTTTTTCATGGCAAAAATTTACGTTTCGATTTTTTTTTCAATGTAAAAAAGATAATTATAATATTTTATAAAAGTGTAGTTCGTAAGGACTAATCTAACCAAAGACGTAACAATGGTCCTTAATTTGATACTGAGGGAAACAAAAATGTATGGTAAAATAGCATATAAAAAAAATTAACAAGTAAATTGGACGTGTGGAACGAGTAGTTGGGACATGGTCCTCTCGCCGCTTTCGGATGTGTACCAAATTGTCCCTTGAATTTAAAGGGATTTTAAAACTTAAAGCCGGTTTGAGACTGACTATTAGTGATTTAGTCTTACTTTGCACAGTAGTACGAAGTAACAAAAATTGTCCAAGCTTTCAATGCAATAAAGCTTTTATTGGATTTTAAGCTTAGTTCAATTTAATGTGTGTATTCAATTTTATCGATGTATCACTTTCGTAATAGTTGAATCAAAAAGTTGCACTTGAACTTTGTATTTGTGGTCACCTTGAAGGATACATAGAACGTTAACCTGTTTGGCCATAGCTACTAAACTTAATAACGATATGATGAAAATACAAGTTTTCGATTGGCCAGTTGCGTCTCGTGTTTACAAACAGACACTACAGTTTTGTGTTAAGAAAATATAACATGTTGATGTCATTATTAACAAAATGCAAAATAAAACTATAAGTGAATTGGAATTAACAGAAAATGTTAACAAAGATAATGCATATACCAACAACAAGGAAGATGTTGATAGAAAAGAAGAAAGCAAAGAACAAGTATCATGGTTGGACAGAGTGAAAAATATTTTAAAGTTTTTTACGGTGGAACCATTCTTACTATGTTATATTATGCCAAACGTGATATCATCGTTAGCAGTCCAAAAACTTAACATGGAGAAAGCATGCCGATCAGATTTGAACTATACAGAGGAAATATGCTCTTTAGCATTAAGTGGTGAAGCTTCTGATAATATTACTAACGCAGCTCTAATTGGTGCACAAAAAATGGTAGCAGATATGACAGCGTGGAAGCAACCCTTGCAAAGCGGAATCCCTGCTATAGCTATTTTGTTTGTTGGAGCATGGAGCGATAAAACTGGAAACAGGAAAGCTCTCATGCTTTGTCCCATTATAGGAGAACTGATATCTGCTATAGGATTACTATTTGCTGCGTATTTCTTTATAGAATGGCCATTGTGGGCAACTGCACTAATAGAAGCTCTTCCGTCTGCTTTCTCTGGGGGACTATCGATTGCGTTAATGGGATCTTATAGTTATATAGCAGATGTAACAACTGTTGAATCTCGGACGTTTAGAATTGGTGTTGTAGCTGTTATAGTGACCCTGGGTATACCGTTAGGGTCTTCTATATCCGGAGTATTAACTGAAGCAGTAGGTTACTATGGTATATTTGGTATTGGGACAGTATTATATGTGTTAGCGTTCCTTCAGACTTATTTTAGAGTGCATGATGTTAAAAGAGTGGATATGGAAGGAACATTCAAAGAAAAAGTAATCCAGTTTTTCCATCCAAAGCATGTATGGGATACAATTTCACTACTTTTCACAACAGTCAGAATCCAGCTGATACAAATAGTGCTTGTAATTTGTGCTCATATTGTACTTATAGGACCAGTTTATGGTAAGAAATATTTATGTGTTATACAAATATAAAAAGAGTTTTCATTTAAATCCATGATAATAATTACATTTATTTTACAGGAGAGTCGGGAGTAATATTTCTCTATACTTTAACGAAGTATAAGATGACTGTGGTCGAATTTAGCTTGTTTATGACGTATTCTATCCTTATGGGTTTAGCAGGTGAGTTACAATTTTTTTTATACAAAAACTTTACAAATATAATATCGATTAGACAGCAGTTTTAAAAACCCACAGAGTTTAAATGTACTTACTGGTCGCTATTATAGAGAGCTGATGACGATGATTATACAATAAGAAAAGAGATTAAACGGTTTTTCAGACCATAATAGAAAGACAAATAAATAAATAGATAAAACAGTTGACTATCAAGTTGTAATAAACATAAATTATTATTTAAAAGTTTTGATGGTTTCCTAACGATTCGGTCGTATAAAAAACCATATCAGATTATCCTTCATGTATGTAGTAAACTCTATTCTTGTTATTTATTTAGGAATAAGTAATAATTTATTTGTATTACGAATATTACAGGAACTGCAATAGCGGTGACCGTTTTCAGTAAATATCTGAAAATGCACGACGCTCTAATCGGTTTAATAGCAACGATATGCAAAGTTGCTTCAAGTTTCGTATACTCTCTGGCACCAACAAAAGCCTGGTTCTACAGCGGTCCGGTTTTCGATTTTTTCGGCAACTCAGGAACAACAGCTATACGATCTTTAGGAACTAAAGTTGTTGATCAAGATAAAGTCGGTATGTATAGTTACTAAAGTTTAAACATTGCCTAGCTTCCGACAGTTGTTTTTCATGTTATTAGTCAGTGAATATTCTACCGGGTTGTTGAGATTATAACAGAGCTACAAAACAAGAATTAGGGCATATCAATGTTACAGCATATTAGGTGTCCCCCACGACTTCTTTTGCTCGGAATTTAAAAATAAACTTTATGAGTAGCTTATATGTTCTTCAAGGCTATGTTTCTATATCTATAGGTCCATGCAGTCGTTCTGGAGATACATTCAAACAAACATCCATCCATTTAAACATACACATTTATAATATTAATGAGAAGTAAGATAAGCTGATGACATTTCATAATCCATATGTAAATCTTATATATAAAATTGTCGTGTCACAATGTTAGTTACCATACTATTCCAGATTGACCGATTTTTTTGAAATTTTATATGCATATTCAGTAGGTATGAGAATCGGATACTATATACTTTTCAATCCGGAGCGGATGGAGTCGCGGGCGACAGGTTTTACTTCTATAAATTACAAAAATCTGGATGACCGAGCTTTGCTCGGTATTTTTTTTTAATTGTGTTATTTGGAAATTATATTTAAGTAGTAATTACTAATAAAATGATGAAATATGAATAATATTTTTCGATCTTACCGATAGAAACAGTTAAGTTTATGTTTAAGTTGATTATCGATAAAACACGAATAAAATAACATTTTCTAAAAATGATTCCTAGCTAGATCGATTTATCGCCCCCGAAACCCCCTATATACTAAATTTTATGAAAATCGTTGGAGCCGATTCCGAGATTCCAATTATATATAATATATATATACAAGAATTGCTCATTTAAAGATGTAAGATATACAGCATTTGATGGAATGACTCTGTATATGTATTATGTACGAATCACGTTTTTATTTATTATATATATTTTCCTATGTCTAGAGCAACGTCATTCCTCATGATTATGTGATGCTTTAATAACTACAAGATGATATCACTCACAAAAATATAAAAAACCGGATTTGTAATTATGAAATTTTTATAACATTTGAAATAACGTGGCAATTTAATAGTCAAATCAGCAACATATCTCACTTTTAAAAATGAACATATTATAAATTTAGGGAGCCGGTATAGTCTATAATTCTGCACAATATTATTGCCACACTCAGGGTCATTAATTGTTAACTAAAAGAGATCCTTAGTGTACACTTTCCAACTGCTAGTTCATGACCTGTGGTGCAGCTAATTCACTTTAGGAAAGTGTAGATTTCAAAGACAATAATGTTCGTTTTTTTATATGAAAAGCCGAAATCGCCAAAATAGCGAAGCGACCGTTGCCCATAGACATACGCAATTGCATATGCGTTGCCTTTAATCGACAGAGCACATGCACAGAAAGAAAATATTTTCCCTTCATGCTTGCATTTCATCCGGAAAGTCCACTTCCACTCCCCATACTTTCCTTTTAAGAAAAAGCGTAGGAAGCGTTAGAGGTAATGTGAAAGCTGAGTACACCTACAAGTAAAAAATAATTCTTTTCCAGGCAAGATGTGTTCTTTGATCGGCTTCGTCGAGGCAATAATTCCTGTGATTTACTCTCCTCTGTACAGCAAAGTGTACAGTTCTACTCTTGATACGTTCTCCGGGACATTTTACATGCTAGGTGGCATTATGACAGTACCAGCATTCGTCATATTCTTGTAAGTTATTACACTTTCTGTGGGTTTCCATAACCTGCATACAAACATATTATTAATTCGTTTTATTCAAAGAGAATAGTAGAGATTAAAGACGACGAAAAGTAAAGTTATAAGAGGAAGGAAACGAGCGGTTGAATTTATGTAACATTTGGAAAATAAAATAATAAATATTAAAACTGAAAAAGAAAAGATTATAAAACGGTCCTCCGTTTTATAACCCAAAGACAAGGATTAACGCACACTATTGGAAGATTTATTTACAACTGATTCATTTTTGTATTATAAAAGGAAGAATAAAATAAACCATTCTAAATATAAAAATTAAAAGTACATATAAACAGTCCGTTTGTATCGGCAATAGAGATCGTATTTTTGTACAGGCGTTTAGGTTTCGTTATGTTTCTCAAAAAATGTGTTGATATTGATAAATAAATCTATTCATAACTATTTATTTTAAAGCCTCCAATTATATTGCTTGCTAAGTAACTTAAGTTAATTAATACAAACGCTACTCACCCGTAGAGTTCATGTGACTACATAGCAACGCGCGTTTATTTTGTTAGAGATATTTCTATCTCGCGCAAAATAAAAGAGGTGAAAATTAATAATTTGATCATCTAATGCATTGTCCAATTGGGTAATTATTGCTGTAATTAAATGTTTCTTTTACAGAGCTCTATACAATATACAAAGGCGACAGGCGCGTGATCAGGTGACGGATCCAGAGGCAAAGGAAATGCATGCTCATGAAAATGCTGCTACCGTACTTTAGTTTTATTAAGGCCCTTCGTACACAAGACAATATTCGAAACCCGGCGATTTAAGTCGCTAAGAGACTTACGCAATACAATGGTCTGATGAGTGTCCGTCCCGGAGGCCAAAATTAGTCCTCTTTCCTTTCCCACCCTTTTTCTTATAAGGAAAGGATGGGAAGTGGAAGTGGACTTTCCGGATGAGAGGATGCATATTTTCTTTCTGTGCATCCTCTCCTCCGTCGATTAAAGGTAGGCAACGCATATGCATTGCGTATGTCTATGGGCAACGGTCACTTCGCTATTTCAGCGATTTCAGGTGGCCGCTCGCTCGTTTGCCACCTTGTAATATATATAAAAAATGTAATCTTTGGTTCTAAATTAATATATAAGGAAGTCTGGTCGATGCGGATATAATTATGAATTAGATTTATCAAGGATCTGTAAGAGGATAAGGCGAAATCCCATCTAAAGTTATTAAAGTTTATTTCGACTCACTTCCGTCATTTCGTTTTCCTTGAGCCAAGTAGCATTGGAAATGAATCATGAACCTTGTAGGACTACTCAGTATTCACAATTCGAAACAAGAAATTCTTTTTTAAATTTCAATATAGTATTTTTAATTTTACATTAAATGTGTGTAGTCAATAACTTTTTAGTGTGTCAAATTAAACTTAAAAAAAACTAACAATTTTCCGTATTAACCTTATTACTAAATTGTTAATTAATCGTAACAGCTAGTAACAACTTATTAATTACTTTCTTACTTTTTTTGCTTTTTTATTCATGTTGATGTTTTCATTATTAATAAAATACTGGAAAATCAAATGTATATTATTATTTCATCTCATATTTTACTATAACACGTCTCTCATACTTCAGATATTTTGAAACATAAAGCTTTATGTATAAATTCCACAAAAATGACAGCGGCCATTTTGGATTTTTTATAGTGCACTGTACTCAACTAGTCAAGCCGTTTAATACCCATGTTAGGGTGTTTTTCCAAAATATTTTTAATGACTTTTTCTTTTATTTAGTGTCCTTTGTATTTTCTGAGAGAATAATTTCGCCTTGAGAGTACGTACCTAATGGTAAGATTTAACTTATATGATGCACTGTGCAGAATACTCAAACTAATACACTGGCGGAATCCTTCAATGATCACTTAATGACTCAGAGCGTCAGTTAGCTGGCAATACAGATTTGAACATATTAAATGGAAATGTAAGCTTATGTCTAACTGAGACTGGTTATTTATCAAAATACTGACTCACAAGAGCACAAATTGTCTAAAATGATAAAATATGGTAATGAAAATAGTATATTCTTAAAATATTATACAAATTTGGAAACGAGTAATTCGTAAGCTTATCTACAGAACTATATCACTACTGAATGAAAATGAGTTAAGAAACAAATAGCGCCTACTTAATCTAACCGATTACTTTGCTATTAAATTAAACAGGCGCTATTTTAGTTTTATAAAAATTATGGTTCACTTATCCTTAAAATCATATATTGTTATTTTCTTAAACAAATATCGTTTAAAATTCTTGTAAGTTAATTTACCTTATATTTCTTCATAACTTCCTCATTTATACATGTTAGTATCATAAATAAACTTCCTAAAAATTCCGTTAAAACATTTTGTGTCATTGTTATAATTTGAACCTTGGAATAACTAATACTAATATTACATTGTTATCTACCTTTATTGTCTCTTAAAATATAAAAACTGAAAAAGCATAAAATGTTTCAATTATTTTATTTGGTTTATTTAGAAAATATTGTATAGAATTGTATATTAAAATAAGATGTATAATAAAATTATAGACTCGAAGGACATGGTGAGCGTATGTTACATTTGTTAGAAATTTCAACCATTAAGTTGGCATCTTTATCCGTTAGATGATAGAATAGGATACGGATCAATAACCTCATTTAATCATACGCGGTCGTGTCGATTGGCGGACTGCTTAAACGCTTAAATTATAACCTGCAGAAAAATAAAAACAGAACGTTCACCCTAGTGATAAAAAGATATTTATATAGCACTCGTCACGAAAGCAATTTGTACAGTTGTTTAATTTATTTATTCATTTAGTGAGGTTGTGTAGACAGGAAAGAGCGTCAGATTATGTGTAACTCTAGGTGCTCAGATAAAATTACCCATTTATTAAAAGTGTTGACTAGAGTGAGACCTCTGTTATCGTATACGAGATGCGAGCGCCTCGTGCGTTCACCGACGACGCACGCTGTACTATCGCTCTGCATTTTACAACCTGATATTTACATCCCTGGTTTTTGGAAACGACACTTGGAAAGCATCGGATTAAGCGCGTAGCAGTCACGATCCAACGCCGGCGGCGGTCGCGAACCATTGCTCTCAGTCTGTGTGTATTTCAAATATAATACCGTGTCGATCGCTTTTACTGACTCTCACTTTTATCGCGGTGTTATAATATGAGTGCCAGCACTGAAAACATCAACAGCTCCGTCGATTTCACTAAATCTAATATACATTTAACCGGTGATCGAGATGAGACGACATGGAGAGAAAAATCGAAACGCGTCTTGAAGGACATCAAGTATTGTATTCGAGAAACAACAGTCGAGCCGTGTTTGTTTACATTTATGTTATGCACGGCTCTGTCATCACTGGCTGTGCAAAATATGCACTTAGAAAAGTCATGTAGAGTTAATTTTCAATACAGCGACGATATATGTGATCGGATCAGGGATCGAAATACGACTGGCCTGGAAAATGAATTAAATAATGTCCAATCCTTAGTAGCAAAAGTTGTGGCATGGAAGTTCCCTCTACAAACTGCAATACCAGCTGTCATGGTGTTGTTTATTGGAGCATGGAGTGATAAAACTAAGAAAAGAAAGATATTCATACTGTTTCCTTTTATAGGAGAGATCGTTGCGAATATTGGACTATTACTTGCTACGTATTATTTCAAGGAGTTGTCCCTGACGGCTACTGCACTGATCGAGGCTTTACCCGCAGCGTTTACAGGCAGCTACATAATTATATTCATGGGAATGTTTAGTTTCATGGCTGATAGAACGACAATAGAAGAAAGAACATTTCGATTGGGTGTTGTAACGATTTGTGTAAGCTTAGGGACACCAACAGGAACTGCGTTAAGTGGTATACTGCTAAAAATGTTGGGTTATTATGGTATGTTTTCATTGTTGTTAGTGCTCCATACGTTTTCTTTTTTATACGGTGTGTTCAGACTCGAAGATATATTACCTCCAGATGACAAATGTGCAATTACAAGTGAGGCAAATGAGAAAGACAAGCTCAAGAAAATGTTTAAAGAAGTATTTATGCTTGTAGCAGATACTGTGCTGGTAGCACTTCGACCTCGGGCTTTCGGTATGAGAACGCAAATAATATCAGTTATAATTCTTTATATTCTTATGGTTGGACCACTATATGGTAAGTTTAACAATTTTTACTATTAATTTACTCTTGAAATTGATTTATTTTACGTGATCCTAACTGGAAGACACTAGGTCTAAATTTTAACTTAAATTTTGCCTATAAACAATTTGTTAAATGTGTTGGAAGTTCTGTTACCTTAGAAATCTTATTACATAGTTTAGATAATTATCAAATATAGTTTGGAAAGTAAAGTTCTTTGGAGATAAAAAAAGATATTTTATAATCACTGTTATTTTAACGATGTCGGTAGTAATGGGTTTTAGGAGGTAGAAATTAATTAATATACATTTCTTATGTTAATAATTTAATGATATTCAAAGGGTTTTCTATTGAACTAAATTTGGAACTGATTTAAAAATCAAACACAAGATACACAAGTCTCTAAATATAGAAACAAAGTGATAAGTTATAATACTAATTGCTAACAAATATTGCTTCAATATAATATGTTATATTCACATAACATCATATATAAACTAAATAGAAACGACTGCACACATGTTCACTTAATCCGGAGGAGAAACCGACTAGTTTCGAGCTTTTCAACAGGGTGTTTGTAAGATCCTTTACCAGTCATGGCCCGTTTCTTAGTTAAAAACAGCGAAATAACCCAGTACTAATGAAGAAAGAATCATAACAGGCCCGAAACTAGTCGTTTCTTCCGTTTTAAGTGTTAGTCTTTAAGTAATTTAGCTTTATGTAAGGAATTAGTTTTTTTAATATACTTGATCCGATCAAGATTTTTTTGGCGTTGTTATTTTTATGCGCATTATATTTAATATTGTTAATTAAAGAAATAATTAATTGAGACTAAAATCTCATCGAAAGCGATAATTGGTGCTATAAAAATTGATTGCTCTGTAAATTAAGCCAATTTCAATAAATCGGTATTCAAATATACACATTTTAAAGGTCTTAATAACTTGCTTAATCTCTATATTCGAGTTAGTAAAATTATAAACTTACTTTTAGTATGCTTTTATATTAAGTTTTTCATAGATCAGATGTTTTCTTAGTTTTGATTTAGTTACTGTACACAATTTCACGCTGATAATTTCGATTTAATGGCGAAAGTAGACAATATTGCAATGTAATTTGAAAAAAGAGTTTTTACTAGATTTTTTAGCGAAGTTTTTGTAAATTAGTCTATGGTTAAATGATGGATCGAAATGAAGTAAAAATATGATCATCGTCTTTGTCTATGTTAACTTAGTAGGATGCGTACGTCGTGAACATGGTTGCGTAATTACACGGCGTGACTACTTTCGCACGCGGCCTTGAGAAACGCATTGGGTTAGCTATGCAGAATAACTATGCGTCTAATGACATAACCTATCGTGTTGTACTTGTCTTATTTAACGTGATTTATTTTTGTTATGCATTGTATGAAACCTTTTCAAAATGCAAATGTCTATAGGCAACGGTCACTTCAGTATGTAAGCGATTTGGGTAGTTGTTTGCTCTCTTATTATTGTAAAAAAATTGCTCGGAGTAATAAGTGGCTAAATTAGATTTTGTTTTAAATAGTTTAATTATTTTCATTTCAATGTTTAGCACATGACGTTAAAATGAATCTGTAATCTTTATCTGACAAACAGGTGCGTTTATTTTTGCTTGATACAGGCTATTATCAAATGTAAAGTAACTAAAAACATTCTGAATTAAATTTAAGAGACAAAGTAGGTCTTTCTCGATAACCGTAGGAATGTAAAATTCAAAGAACTGGTTTTTATGGACATAAGTGTCGTGGCGGGTGCGAGTTAAACATTTGTTTACTTATTAATTACTACGGAGTGTGTAAACCGCACCCAATGTACCGTGTCTACTTGTAGGGTCTCTTATCAAAACATAAACGAATTCCATACTCTCAATATGGATATACGAATATGCCTTTCTACTGAAATGTAACAAGGTAAACTTGGGGTTTCCGGAGTAAACCTGTTTATGTTAATATTAGGGTTTTTATGTTTGTATAATTAAAATTTCACAAAATTACTCAAATTCTTCATTAAATAAAATATTTATTTACAATTAAATTTATTTGAAATTTTGCTATAACTACAATTTTAGTTCGTACTTTATTTTTTTTATTAAAAAAATAATGGCTAGTAATGTCGCTTTAATAATACGTTTAGTATGTTTCAGTAAGCAATTAACATTACTATTAAAGCAAAAAGTCGAGGTATAAATATTTTCGCATATCTTGGCGGCTCTTGACTTCATGCGAGTCGTTGCGCAGAATACAATTTTAGGTGGGTCATAGCGGGATGCAGGGAGAAGGCACAGCGGAACGTGCCGTGACCTTGAGCCGCCAAGATATTTGAAAAGCGTTATAAATATACCTCTAGAATTGTCATTCTTAACTCTACATCTTAGTAAATTGTCAAATAATGAATCCATTGTTTACATCGCTATTATTATTAGTAGATTCATGTAATTGAAGTCATTTGTAGTTGCCACTGAGAAAAGTTAATAACCTTACTAAGGACAATACTCAATATGATAACAAAGAAACTTGTTCATTCGTCATATCTCCATTGTTTTTTTTTTGTCCTCAGGTGATTCTCAAGTCAGTTATTTGTACGCGATACGCAAATTCAACTTCAATGAAGTCGAGTTTAGTATTTATGGTGCCGTCAACACTGTCCTTGGCCTGATAGGTAAGTTTTAAATCATGGTTTGATTTAGATGTTCGTTGCAGATAAATTAAAGATCTGTGAGAATAAAAAATCCATTCGAAAACACAATAAAAATAACATATGAAATCAGCTAATATGGTAAATTAAAATTTTGCCGACTGCCGACGACAATATCTTATTAATATTATAAATGCGAATGTTTAAATGGATGGATATACAGATGGATGGATGCATGGCGATTTGTTAGAAGGTATCATCAGAACGGCTGCATAGATCTTGCTGAAATTTGCCACAGATGTGGAGAATAGTCTGGAAGAACACATAGGCTACTTATTAAATTTGTTTTTAATTCCGCACGGACGGAGTCGCGGGCGATAGCTAGTATTTTATACAGATATTTTGGTAACAGTAACCAACCTTAAGTGAATCCAAAAAGCCTAGTATGATAGAACTGAAACGAGTAAGCAAGGGCTTTTGGCTATCAATAAAATCTTCTCAATCTGTGTAAAAATATCGGAAAAAAACAGAAACCAACCAGTTTTAAAACCAGATAAATCTAGATCGTTTTTCCGAGTAATGAAAAATAGAAATATAAATTCATCTTCCTAATTTAATTACCCGACTGATTCGGAAGGGTTTCTGTTTTTCCCGCGTATATATCTATATATAATAAATGTACATATGTATTCCATTATAATCCTGGAGCCTAAACGAGTTTATTGACTGATATTCGATTAATATTCTTCCTATGTGTCATAAGCATACAATCGGACAGATTTTCTTATAAGCAATTTTAGTAATATAATAAAAATCGGAATAATGACTAGCTAAAAGCCAAAGACCATAGTTTAAAATTACATTTCATTCAACAAAACAACATCGACACAGAGATAATAATTGTTATCTCAATTACAGGTGCAAACTCTAATCCGTTAACTTAACAATATGTACATTTAAAAACAAAACTAGTAAACATCTCGAGATAAAAGCCAATATCACAACAATTAAAACAAAACAACATCAACAAACAAAAGTTGCACGTAATCAAAATAATTGTGCAATATTCCACAACAAAAAAATTGTCGGTATAGTATTTGTTGGTAGAAAGAAGGAAGTTCTCTCTGCCAAAATATTAGAATAAAACCTTATTTTCATCCCTATAATTATATTACTAATATTATAAATATGAAAGTTTAGTTGGATGGATGTTTGTTACAAGATATCTCTGGAACGACTTAACAAATCTTGATGTGCACAGATGTAGAACATAATCTGGAAGAACATATAGGCTACAAATTGTTTTTAAATTCTACGCTTACAGAATCATAGGCGAGAACTAGTTTAAAATGACATGGGGTAACAATATGATTTTGTACATGAGTTAAAAAATTGAAATTCATATTAATTACTGACTATACGACAAATGTTTTTGTTCTATCCAATTAAATAGCATCAGAAAACTTACTACGCATTATTCGATGCATTTATATTGTTTTAATGATGAGCGCAGTGTTATCTAAAAATGTTGTTTACTTTACATATGACCTCTCACAATCTACGCAGAGTAACTGCAAAACCGCCTATACATTTGCCTACTACATTTTGTTTATAACCTAGGTCAAGGTTCCTGATATCTTGACGCATATGAAATATATTGCAACACTGACTTTATACAATGTTTAAACATTATATACTTTATTAACTACACAGTAGATATTGTGTTTTTTTTAAGTCCAATATTTTTCTTTATTCATAATTATCTGAATGTCTCGATTACCCATTTACGCAGTAAATTTATCTTCCTTCGTAGTATTTATATAGTTAGGAAACTGACTTAAATATTCATTTGTTTATTTTTATTACAGGTACATTCTTCTGTATAGCATTTTTAAGCAAAAAATTGGACGTGCAGGACAGTATAATTGGAGTTATGGCTGGAGTGAGCAGAATAGCATCTTGTTTTGTGTTCGCATTCGCTCCGAACCGACAATGGTATTACTCGGCACCAATATTTAACATATTTAGTCACACTGGATTGACAGCTGTAAGAGCTATAGCAACAAAAAGTGTACCTACTGAAGAAATCGGTAAGGCATTTTATATTTATAATTTGTACTCAATTAGAGGAACTAGACGGCCTCCCAATCCGGTAATAATGAAGTAACGGCCGGAACCGAGGTTCTTAAGGGAGCACTATAGCTTAGTTACGCTTAAACGATGTTTAGGCTAAGCGCCATTTGCGCTCGGTCACCTCAAGTAAATCGGTAGTTCAGACACAAAAATAGAGGAAGTAGCGCTAGTTACAAGAAATTGAGAATCTAATGATTAGCGTAGATTTGAAGGCAGCTAAATTGTCTACCTATATGTTTAACACTTGCCAAACTTTTTGTGAAGCTACTTTTAACCCTGTAGACATTGTCCGCCAATGATCTCATTGTAAGTAACAAAGTCCATATTAGGGCATTAAAATTGTAATACGTATTACATGAAGAAACTATGTTGATAAAGTTCTTTTCAATAAAATATAATTGGGTAAATATCACAATGCCAGCGTTTAACCAAGAGACATGTTTAATACGTCCTTGTAATATTATTTTTATATCGAATGCTTACTGGCGTTGTATTTTTAATCAGCGAAGCCTCCGTTCGCCGACAACAAAACGAAATGGTGTCGGCATTACGAACCGAACGCGATGTACTTGTACACTATGAAATACAAACCAAGGCCACATCGAGTAATGTAGCTGCAAAACATGTCTCAAATCTAGAAATATATTATATATAAATATGATAGCTACAATGATTAAATGTACGTCAAAAGTACTGAGCAATTTGATTATAATATCTGTAATATAATATGTTTAATGTCAATGTAAATTGTCATACCTAACATTTCCTCGTATTACAAGTAAACTTAAGTAGTGGCCTATGTGTTCTTTCAGACTTTGTTCTACATCTATGCCAAATTTCTGCGAAATCCCTTTAGCCGTTCTGAATACCTTCAAACAAACATCCATCTTAACTTTCGCAGCGATAATATTACAAAGAAGTAAGATATTCATCAATACTTCATTCAAATTTATGAAGACTTACCTCAATTCTTGTACAACGAGTTGATACAAGATAACAAACAAGAATATTCCAAAACTAAATTTATAAAAATTTTCTTTCAGCCAAATTAAGTTCATTAATGGGTGTCACGGAGGCGATCGCGCCGTCTATCTACATGCCTACCTCAAGTTACATTTATGTATCTACCATAGAGAATTTTCCAGGAGCGTTTTACTTATTCGACGCATCCCTTACCTTGTTTGCTCTGGCCTTGTTCACGTAAGTAATCTCTAATACAATGCGTCTCAGATAGCAATACTTAATTGCTGTTAGTCAAGTGTTATTTGACGCATGACTCACAAACTGTTTTTGTACATATTCATGTAAGTTCCAGGTTAACGATAAGACTGTTTACTAGGCTAATAGGTTATGCTAGTTAGTTATTAATTCACTTTCAATTCTGAAAAGAAAATTGTGTCATCAATTGCATCTAAATCCAATACTACTGATTCGCTGCTATAATTCTGATATTTAACATATCATTTGGAAGTTGGTTAAATAACATAATACTCTGAAAATAGTCTAAATTGCCTCTCGTATTGCACAAGTTACAAGTTGAGTCGATATTCAGTTTAAATTTTCAGTATCAGTTCCCGTAAATTATAATATCTAGCTATAAATTACCACAAATAAGTTATAATACACATAAATAAACTACGTATTTTTATGTTTTTATATCGATACTTTTAACTTTAAAGTATAGGCACTAGTTAAGTCATCATTGGACATTCCGCCACCAAACCTGGAGTCTTAGGATCAATTCTCTCAAGTCGCATACCAAGAGCCTTCCCGGAACTTAAGTAGGATGAAGTGCCGCTACTCAACCACAGATGGCCATAGACAGGGCACTTGTTACTATGACCTAAATAATCTATAGTGAAAACTAGGTTCAGACGATTCTTATTGACACTAACACTAATTACAAATATACTTAAAGAGTTTTTT
>NW_013530507.1:3503884-3522985 GCF_000836235.2 Papilio xuthus | reverse complement strand
CATTTAATCTAAAATGCATAAAAACTCTTTGGACAAGTACCTATGGAATTATCAGTAACACTTTTACTTGCATGATGCATGAACTAGTTACGACGTAAATGTGCAAATATGCAGCAAACGAGGTTTTAAATTATCTTGCATAAGCTATGCCTTTTGGTGTCAACGGTGAAAGTGGTTTGGAAGTGGTCGCAATAAAAATATATTATGGGAGTTTAAAATAAATTATTTTTAAGAATAAGAAAGTTGATGTTACCAAGAATGTATCAATGTACGAATTCTTTACAGAGTCATTTACATTTTGGTTAAACGAAGGAATCAAAAGGAAGATACGGACCCCACGAGAAAGGAAGCGTATGCGAGGACAAATGAAGTTTCAAGATTTTAAAGTTACTATTGTTAATGTATATATTTTTATGTAAAAATTTTATAAGACTGTTATTATTCAAATGTTTAATAAATAATTTAATAAGAATAATATTATATTTAAGTCGAGTTTTATTTTTTATAAATTTTAAATCTAATAATTAAGAAGAAGACAATGATATTCCAAAGTCATGATTCAACAATTTAAGTGAATAATTCCCCGAAAAAAAAAATTGAATATTCTAACGTTCGCTGCAGGTTTTATTCATAACGTATTAAATACCTATTGAATGCTTGATAATGAATGTTGTGTTAACCTGTTCTTTCAAGTGACATTTTAAATAATAGTAGGTTTCTATTACCCGTACAGCTGTACAAAAACTTATCGTCATGCCTCTAAATTCTCACGTTCTACAGACGTTTCAGTGGACGACGATGACTCAGTGGAAACCCATGTTAATATGTTAATTTTAAAACCTTAATATTATAAATACCGATAGCCTTATTGGTGGCGCCACTCCGATGCGGTGGCAGCATATAAAACTAAAACTTTACTTATCATAATTTCAACTATTTTATATTAAGCTTGATTACTAAGCAGGTTACTTAGAAGTCACTTGATTACAAATTGCAATACTCAGAGTCACAAAATGGTCATAGAACCCTCTGGAATATATATACAGTTAGAAATTTACATTAAGAAGTACTTTCTTAATATACTTATGTACATTGCTTAAACAGTCCTTTAGTCTCTTACTTCGTACTTAAGTAGCTCTTAAGCGAAATTGATAATAGCAGTTAATTAGTACAAAAGTATTCAGAGTTTTTTTATTAACTTAAATTAACATATATACCGGTTTAGTACAATTAACCTTATAGTTGATAAACACAACGCTATGTTTGCTTGGATCAAATAAATCCTTGAGCAATAAGTAATCTAAAAACTCGTATTTATCAAGTAAAAAACTCTCATAGCACTTCAATTACTTTATGCGAGTTATAAAAAACTTTTATCATATGATTTTAACAAGCTATTATCTTCATAATCTAACTAATATAAATACGAATGTTTAGTTGTATAGATGATTGTTAGAAGGTACGTTCAGAACGACTGCATGATCTTGGCATAGATATAGAACATATTATAGTTTTGAAGAAAACATAGGCTACTAATTAAGTTTTTTTTAATTCCGAGCAAACGGAGTCGCGGGCGTCAACTAGTATTGTAATAAACGTCATCTACATTACGATCTATTGGCACTTTTGACATTGCCATAGGGCTCTAATTAGTTTATAATTAAGTCTCATTTGCCCACCGGGTCAGACAAATGTGTCGTTCTATATTTCTTGTTCTGTTTTTGTTAAATATGAAGGAACTGTTTCCTTTAAGTGTATATTTATTGAATTCCTAAAAATTGATTAGATAACTATAACAAAGTAAATAAATATGTCGGAGTACTTTCTACTAGATTCTAACATTAATGTGGGTTTAATGTCCTCTTATCAGAGCAAATATAGTTTAACAAATCATTCATTATTAAGAAATGATTTCGTTTATATTTTCCAGTCGTATTCTTTTGTTTTAAAGAGTTTAATTATTGTTAATATACAATTGCTTTGTTATTTCCTAGTTTAAGACATTATTAATTACAATCCTTTGGCGCGAATGTCGTGCTTTTTAGGGTTCCGTACCTCATAGGAAGAAAACGGAACCCTTATAGGATCACTTTGTTGTCCCGTCCGTCTGTCAAGACCCTTTTTCTCAAAAACGCGTGAAGGTATCAAGCTGGAATTTATTATTACAAAGTCCAGTGTCAGAATGATTAGTAAGGGAACATAGATGTCGACATTTTAGTAAGGCTAGTGTACCAGTACATCGGAACCGAGTCGGATATTCGTCCTAACACTACTTAGTAACTGTGGGTTTCTGACACAAAATCTCTGATTAAAGCATTTAGTTATTTCTGTTTTGTCAACGATAATGTTTTATATAGATATTTTGGTCTCAGAAACCAACGGTTATTCTTTTTTATCCTTTCTATATAAGTGTTTTTGTTCCACTTGTATGTTTGTAGGTCGACTGAGGATTTGCACATTTGAGTCTGATTGGTTATCTTTAACATTTGTGTTTTTCATCATCTATTGAATTCCTATAATTATAGTGATAATTTTTGAAAATATTAGGAGCGTCCGTGGCTCAGTGGTCAAGCACTTGACTTGCAATCTGCAGGTCTGCGGGTTCGAATCCCGCCATGTACCAATGTGTTTTTCAATTTCCGATTAACATATGTACATTTATCCGATGTTCTTACGGTGAAGGAAAACATCGTGATGCAAACTGCACATATCTGAGAAGAAATTCAAAGATACGTGTGAAGTCAACCAACCCGCACTTGGCCAGCGTGGTTCACTTTAGCCTAATCACCCTTAACTTAGGGTAGGCTCCGAGCCCCTCGGTAGGGACGTATAGTGAGCTGATGATGATGATGATTGAAAATATTAATGTATTTAATTCGGTGAAAATTTGTTTTTAAAAATTATTATTACGATAATTTTTGTTTTAGTTGTAGCATACAACTAATTTAAGAGAAAAATATTGATACGAATTATTACTGACTCTATTTTTTTTATTTCTCAAATTATTTACAACAAATTAGAAGTAAAACCAGATGTTTTCGTCTGGAAATATACTTATAGTACAATAAGGAATTGACAATTAAGAAATAAGGTCTTATTTTTTTAAATAATAGAAAAAAATAATTTGTATTTATTAATAGGATTTCTTGGTTAATTGAAGATATATAGAAAACAATAATAATGCTAATAATAACAGTATCAGACACAAAATATAATAAATGTCGTAATACGTCAAACAGACAGATATAAAGTAATAATTTGTTTCGTAATTGCCTTGAATCGAGTTCAAGCTCAGGTCATTACAGTAAACAAACACAAATGATGTCTCCATTCAGTTTAAATTATAATACAAATTGTCTATCTTACAAAATCGTTGAATTGTAGCGTCGCTAGAGAGGTTTATAGAATTCCCTTCCTATTTCCTTACACTACGTCAATGCAGAATTTAAAAAAAACCTAGTCTCGTCAAGATCGGTTCTGCCGTTCCGGAGATTACCAGGAACAAACGCTAGCGGTCAGGCAGACAGGCAGACAAATATTTAAAAAATCTCACTTCTCTTTCTCGATTTATAGACCTTCCCATTTTATTAATTAGGTGCTATGTCTCCAGCGACTCGGCCTGCTTAAAAAAAGCTTAAATAGTAAGTTATGTGTTCTTCCAGGTAATGTTCTACATCTGTGCCAAATTTAAACGAGATCCATGCAGCCGTTCTGGACAAACCTTCTAACAAATATCCACCCATTCAATCACTCGCATTTATTCTTTCATATTATCTTACTAATATCATAAATGCGAAAGCTTAGATAGATAGATGTTTGTTAGGGTAACATTCTAACAAACATCCATCCGGAACATCACAAAAAAACTCTCATAGCACTTCAATTACTTTATGCGAGTTATAAAAACTTTATTCATATGATTTTGACAAGCCATTATATTATTAATCTTACCTCTTACTAATATTATAAATGCGTATCCACGGTACCTCCAGAACGGTTGCATGGATCTTACTGAAATCTGGCACAGATGTAGAGCATAGTCCAGAACAGCACAAAGGCCTTTTTAATTTAATTCCTCGCGGACAGAATCGCGGGCGACAGCCAGTTATTTCTAATATTAGTAAGATTATTACACTAGTTTGATGTGACCTATGAAACTAATGTTATTACTTCGTCAGAATAGCATTAAAACTTAGGTAAGACGGGTCAAAGGTGCTCAAAGTACTAACAGAGAATTGATGAGTAACGTTAGGTTAATTTAATTATTTCAAGACATAACGTTCACTTAGTTCGATGAATTAATGTTAATGGAGGCGAAGCTTTCATCAAATTAACCATTATGAAGGTATATTCCTTATGATTTCAATAAATATAAGACGCAATAACTTATATATTTGATTTATTTACTTAATTTTGTAGTGAAGTGTGAGTATATGCTGACGATAGGTACTAATTTAGTGTCATTTTATTAACCCTTTACTTTTTGGATAATAACGAACAATAATATGTTTATCTATGTGTGTAAAAATCAATTGCCGTTCGTTAGTCTCGTTAAAAATCGAGATCGGCTGAACGGATTTATTTTATTTTGGTATTGAAATGTTTGTGGAAGTCTAGGGACGGTTTAAAAGGTTAGAAAAATTCGAATAATTACCGGTAAAAGCCTAAAACAGCCCTTTTCTTCTTCTCGTATAATCGTTTTCTAAATATAATGTAGTGTCAATTTGAACTTTATTGAAAAATAATGTTTTTTTTATAATTTCTACTAGTTTGATTATATTTATTGTATGTTAGCTGCCGACCGCGACTTCATTAACGCGAGATTGAAAAAAGCTTAGTAGCCTATGTGGTATTCCAGGCTAATTTTTTTTTATAAGAGAAGGGGGCAAACGAGCGACGGGAACACCAAGGTGATCATCGACACCCATGGACATCTGCAACACCAGAGGAACTGTAGATGCGTTGCCGGCCTTTAAGGAAATGGTATGCTCGCTTCTTGAAGGTCCCTAAGTCGTATTGGTTTGGAAATACCGCCGAGGACAGACCGTTCCACAACGCGACTGTGCGAGGCAAGAAATTGCGCGAGAATCGCACCGTTGTGGAACGCCAGCCATCCAGGTGGTGTGGATGGAACCTGGCGGTCTGTCGTGTCGTCCGATTACGGAACTCGGCGGCAGGAATCGTTCCAAACAATTCTTCGGAACACTCCCCATGGTAAATGCGGTAAAAAATGCAGAGGGAACTAACGTCCCTCCGCAAGGCCAGGCTAATTATCTACAACTATGCCAAATTTCAGCGAGATCCATGTAGTCGTTCTGAAGATATCTTTAAATAAACAGCCATTTATTCGTAAATTCGAATTTATAATATTAATAAGATTTAAGGAACTTACAAAGCGGAATAAGGAAATTAAATAGTTTGTACACAGATATTTAATATGTGATGTGTTTTATTATCAAATAATTTACAAAAATTAAAAACATTACCATTTTAAATCAGTCAGGTATAAAACGCGCAAGGCTGCATATAACTAAATTATTTCATAAGTGTCTTCAGTCTTAAAATCTCTTGAAGTTAATAGAAATACACATAAAGTGGACATGTTTTGAAATTTTTATTCGATAACAGGAAAAAAAAATAAAAAGACTAAAGAACTCTTTATTTGACCTTTAAGGATTTTGGTCACTGACATTCGATGTGACTGGTCGTTTTCTTAAAATATTAACATTTTTGAAAAAATAAAATGTATAAAACTACATCGTAAAAGCCAGTATTGTATACCTAAAAATTAAAAAGAAAAAAATCAGATTGAATATTGCATTCTTTATTTTGATACGAGATCATTAGCCAGACTTATCTCGGCGTTTTGATAACGTGTTATATATTTTTATACACGAATAACACTTAAAAGAACACGAAAAACCTTTTTTAAAACGAATAATAAAATGTCCCTTTAAAACATACGAAGCATTTATAAAGAGACAGGTTTAGTAAGGTCACTTCCAGTTACCAATAAAAATGTTTAAGATGTCCAAAGAATCTTAAATTGACAATTGTTGATCAAGGTCTTCAATCTTACTTCTTACTAATATTATAAATGCGAATGTTTGGGTGGATGGAATAATAAATTAAATTTGGCATAGATGTATACCACAGTCTAGAAGAACACATAGGCTACTAAGTTTTTTTAAATTACGCGCGAACGGAGTCGTGGGCGACAGTTAGTATGTCAATAAATCACATGAATGCAACATATCACAATACTAAAAAAAACTGTTCTATTATTCTGTTGTAATGTAAAATAATGCTGCAATTCTAACAAAATAACTACACTATTAAGAATTTGGTCTGTATGTAATAACGACAAAAAAAAAACATATTTAACAGTGGTAGAGCCCGCTTTAACATCTTCGCACGAATCGGCCCGGCTCGCCCGGTGATATACCACGACCACATAGAAGACAGGCGTGAAGTGGAAGCAATTCCGCGTTTCGTCTGATAAGTGGGCGTCCCGGAGGCCTAATTTAGTCTTCTTTCCCTTCCCACCCTTTTTCTCATAAGGTAAGGATGGGAAGTAGAAGTGGACTTTCCGGATGAGAGGATGAATGGAAGGGGAAAACAGTTTCTTTCTGTGCATCCTCTCCTCCGTCGATCAAAGGTAGGCAACGCATATGCAATTGCATATGTCTATGGGCAACGGTCACTTCGCTATCCAGCGATGTCAGGGTGCTGCTCGCTCGTTTGCCACCTTATGATATAAAAAAAATATATATATATTTCGTACACGTGATATATTTGTATTGCTGATAACTAAACCTTCGTATAAAAACTTTATTCACAATTTAATACTAAAAGTAATAAATCCTTCGAAAGTATTTTACATTTCCACAGAACATTATAAATTTATGTTTCTCGAAGTTTCTCCTATGTTAAGATTTTATGAAAATATTAAATTAAAATAGCAATTTTTATGGATCCGACATTCTTTGTAGTATTGTGGTTATGAATTATCTTCGTTCGCGCAAAATTAAATTCACTCTGTATCTTGCGAGGCTGGATCTTGGAAGATGGAACTCAACAATCAGTCTCTTCAATAATAATGTCAAAATGGCTTACATTGACATTAAAGGTTCCGGAATAATTCGGTCATAATATCCAAAAGTTATAGAACACTATAACCGACTAGCTGTCGCTCTCGTCTTCGTCCGCTCGGGAAGAAAAAAAAAACTTAATTAGTAGTCTATGTATTCTTCCAGAAATTAAAATTCATCCAAACATTCGCATTTATAATATTATATTAGTAAGATATGATCTTGTTACTTGTCGTCATAACTGAAATCAAAGTTTAAACATAAAATATTTCAAATTAAACAATTTTAATATCTATTTTAAAGTCACATGTAACTTTTTTGCATGCCATAAATACATTATGAGAACTTATTTTGTAAAGAATCTACACAAAACAGTGCTTACTTAATTTTCTCTTAACAATACTTCTCCGGTTTCATAGATCTTCCTTTAAAGAATGGATTAAAGAGACTGAAATAATTAAAGAGACGAGTTCTATTGTATTTTAGATTTTCTTTTGTTTTATATTTATTTTTAATGTTAACCTTGTCTTATGTTTCATTCTATTTACTGTCATGTAAAAGAAAACTATTACCTTTGTGTCAAAATTTACTGAAATAATCCAATGTATTTCCATCCGTTTTGGTCTACGGCCTATAATATTTTGTAAAACTGATTCTAAAACCTTAACGAACTGTCTCCATTATTTGATACTGACAAAATCAATTGACTAAATGATTGAATGAAAAAAATATATCCATGTTACTTTTAAATTCAATATAGTTATTGCAAATTCTATTTTTATACATAATTTTGGCTTGGTATAACAAGTGCATATGAACTTTAGACTATATTTTTATATTAGCAGTTACTTGCGACTTCGTTAGTTCAGAATTAAAAAAAAGTAGCCCATATGTCCGCATACTTCAACTACTTATTTGCCCAAGTCCTGTAAAAATCAATCCAGCCTTTCCTGTAATTATCCGAAACACGCTGATTTGTGGACATATATACAGACATAAAAAATTTAAATTGGTTTTCCGTTATTGTCTACGCAAGTATGTCACGAGTACGAAATATGATTTTTATTCAATATTTCATACAGATACTCCAATTTATTAATATGTATAAATACCATACGAAGCTTCGCTTCCTTATTTACCGCGACGTTAAACAACTGCATTATACATAACTAGATTTATTATTCTCAGTAGGACAGCATCGCTCTCTTAACCAAAGAAAAAAATTAAAAGCGAACTATATCGCAAGAGATTTACACATACAGGGTGGCTCTTGACAGCGTTTTTCGACGTACATCATTTGAAATGAATGTTTCTTGTCATTTTAATAAAATAAAAATAAATTACTAAAGTTCAAAAAATATCATAAATATACTTTGAATAATCTTTATTACGCTATTTACTTGGATTACTACTACGATTATCGATATTATAATTTTTATGATCCAAGTTTATCTCTGCCTTACTGTGCATCTCTAGATAATTCAAAATAAGAAAATATTTTGTGAAATATATTATTAATTTAATTTGTAACCCCCTGTATATAACACTCGGAAGTTCGTACGCTCAGTGGTTGCAATATCCGCCACGAACTTAGTTATAGCATGGGCTCCGCACGCTCAACTAAGTAATTTGCTACTAACTACATTCGCCTCGCGTATTGACCATATTCATGCATTAAATCATCTTATACATATTATAATATAAATCCTACGTAATCTAAAATAAAAAAGGATCGTACATTTCAGTTGTCTTGTCACTTATAAAAGACGTATTTACATTATGCTTAATTTTTCCAGTAATTTTCTACATAGGAGCAATTTATTGCTTTGTATTTTATATTAGCTCTGTTTAATGCTTACATAACTTAGGGTCATATAAATCACAAATATGTAACAACAAAGTTGTGTTTGTACTTATATGTTTGTATTTGTTTGTGAATCTTGTAGTGAGAATAAATAAATATTATTATTATTAATTGTAACGTGTAGTCACAAAGATTAGCGGGGTAAGACAAAGTGCATTCGCTTCGAAGCGATTCCATAGAACTTCAAAATTGTATGGAACTGACGCGCAACAATCACGTGACTTATCGAAAGTCATTATCAGTTAAATACATATTTGAAGTTAGTTAAAGAATCGTTTGGTAGCGAATGCATTTTGGCTAACCTCCTTATTCTCTTAGAAACAAAAGCATCTAAGTTAGTTTAATAAATAAATGCATTAGTTAATTGAGGATATTAGTAAAGGGCTAATTAACAGGTGAAGGACGTTTTCTAATAATCTTATTACCTACAGCAGCAAAGGGAACCACAATATAATTTTGTTAGTCCCAAATTATGCCGCTGTCCATCCCTTAACCTTTGTCACTTTCCAAGCAAGGGACAAGACGTAGTACTAATTATATTACAAAGATAAAAGCAAAATTTCAAAGGGAAAGGTAACAAGATAGTTACTTTTCCCAAACTTTGTTATAAAAATAATTATTCAATTAACTAAAGACGCGTATTTTTTCAACTCCTGGCTATAATTGGGTATGCCATTTACCTAAATAATTAAATAAAAATCTATCAGTTAAATTGCTTCTTAATTATCAAGTTAATTTGAGTCTTAATGGAATCAATTGGTAACATAATCGACATATTATATTTTTAGCTGCATTGTTAGAGGTTATCTGGATTACAAAGTATATTATAAAAGCTATCGCCCGCGACTCCGTCCGCGCGAAATTAAAAACTTAATAAGTAGCCTATGTGTTCTTCCAGACTATGTTCTACATCTGTGACAAATTTCATCAACATCCGTTTAGCCGTCCCGGAGATACCTACAAACAAACATGCATCCATCCATCTAAACCAGTGGTTCCCAAACTTATTTTGTCTACTGCCGACTTTGAAAATAAATATTTTTTTACCGCCCCCATATTTTCACATATTTAAAGACCACTAACTTCAAATTTATTTAATTGAGTTGACTTATGTATGTATATTAACAGTGAATTCTAAACGAAACTTTTACTATAACCCGCAACTTGAGACCTGCAGCGCCCACAAGGGGGCGTTACCGTCCACTTTGGGAAAGACTGATCTAAACATTCGTATTTAAAATATAAGTGTGATATTATATCCAAGTCCAAACAAATCATAATAATTTGATAACCACAAATTAAAAGATAGGCGAAAGCTAGTTATAACAATAAACATGATATCTTTTTTTTAAAAAATGACAGTCATACGGTTAAATATATGCTGATGTTCTGCAGAGGAATTAAAATCTAATCTTTTAGTGACTTCGTATTGTTATATTGCACGTCGTTGACATTCAAGAGATAAGATAAAAAAAGACAAATCTAAGTCATTTCAATATGAGTATTTAGCTGTCGCCCGCGTCTCCGTCCGCGTGGAAATAAAATAGTATGATTATCATATGTGTTATTACAGACTATGTTCTACATCTTTGCAAAATTTCATAAAGATCCGTTGAGCTGTTCCAGAGCCACCTTCCATCTAAACTTTCGCGTCTATAATATTAGTAAGAAGTAAGATATACGGGACGAAAATGCCAAGATAAAAGTACTACAAAGTCAATAGAAACAGATTCTGTAGAAAGATATATTAATAACAATTTAAGCACAAAACATCCATCAAATATATTACGAAGGCAATTTCCTCAAATTTACCGACAAATATTTTCCATTACCTTTATGCATCAGGAAACCGGCGAATAAACCTTCATAATGCATGATCGAACTTTATTTCCTCTACAATATTGAATGAAAACGACGGGTCTTAGGTGCTATCAAGTAAATATTGGTTCTGGGAAATTACGTAGCCTTTACGCAAATTCGTTTTGAAAAGTTTTTTACATTTGTCCTCATATATTTCGCAAGTTGTGTTTTGATAGACGACAGTTTGAAATAAGACTTTATATTGAGGTTATTTTTCTTCTTCTTCTTTTATTTTTATTAATTTGAATAACACAAAACAGTTTGATGTTCAAAAAAACATTTTTAATAACAATATCTTTGTGTTCAAAATACGTTTTGGAATAAAATACTGGACATGTGTCCGATAAAGGCAGTATTTTATCGTTTGACATAGGGAAATGTTGGAAACGAAATAAATCAAAAGGTTTTTCTGATGGATGTCTAAATTACTTTTTTTGCTTTGAACCGACCAACACACTGATATATATATATAAACCCGGAATAGTTTTGTTTGTTGTAGAATGTCTGTCTTTTTAAGCTTATCAATAAAACATTTGTGTATGCTACACTTTACTAAGTTAACGCCTGTAGTAATTGAAAAGCAAATCTTGAGAACTGAATCATAAATATTTTGCTATATTAAATATTTTAACAACGTCTATTACTACTGTTACTATTAATGTTCTTAGAGAACTAAACATTCATGAATATAAAGACATTCAAACCAACACATAAAAAATAATTGATAGAAGAATACGCCAACGCCTGTAGTATTTTAAAAGCAAAACTGCAGAATGTACGATAAAGCATCAAAAGATTTATCACACCCTCTCAAATCCAATGACTCAAACTTTACAGTAAATAGATAATGTCAAAATAGCATACAAGAATTTGTAAATAATTAATTTATCTAAAAATATGTCGCGGAAAATATGATTTCGTCTATTCCACGTGAGTTACGTTTTAAAATTAGATATGCCTTCATTCATTTGCTTATGAGGGGCATATCTCGAAATTGATCTCCGTATCCCACGTTATTAAATTTGCGAATGAAATTCGGCTCGAATTAGAATCATACGCAGGAAAATATGTTGGAATCTTCAACATGAAATGAAGACAATTTGTTGACTTAAACTATTTTTGGGTTGATAATTTTAAATAAAAACACGTATCTAACTTTATCTGTTAATTTCTCTAATCAATTTCGAATATTTTACATGCTATAAAAATTTTGTTTAGCAATAGTTTAGCAATATGAAAAGATTATTTTAAGGTTAGGTTAGATTGTTTTTAATTTCCTAAATTACTACAGTTATTTATTGATTTCTTGAAATAAATAAATTAACAATTTAATTCTTATAACATATGATAAAAAAAATTGCAAATTTTTCTAAAAATTCAAAGGAAAAAACGGCTCTGGTTTTTCAAAGGCTAGGAATGATACGATTCTTAGGACTACGAAGTAATTTAATATTCTTATATTGTACTTGTAAGGATTTAATCAGAGATGTTAAGCTCTGCGTGGAATAAAATAAACTTTAAACGCGCAGAAAAATCGTTTACACAAAAAGACTGTTCATATTGTTACGAAACATTTTTAATAAGATTGCTATTTAAACAAAACATGCCAGACAAACTACTAAGCGGTAGATTTGCGGTTTCTAAATGAAAATTTCGACCATGTAATTTTGTAATTTGTTTTAGTAATTAAAACAAGGTTTAACATTTAAAGACAATTTAAATTAACTATTTCAATAATCAACATTTTTTTTTTATGTTTAGTAAACCACTTAATATTTCAGTACTTCTAACATAATTTCCCAAGAGACACCATTTCCTTTGATGCTTCCAGTTTTTCGAGCTGACTATCGTATATATAACAACATTATTTTTATTTTATTTAATACATTGAATGCTGAAAACCTAAACTTGTAAACAAACAAAATATGTTTTTGGAACACGGGTACTCGTAATTAAAGGAAGATTAAAATTCAAAAGCTCAAGCAACTATACCGAAAAAATATTATTGATGATGTAAAGAAGAAAATCCGGAAATGAGCCAGTGTATTGACTCAACCTTACTAAAATGTCGACGTTTGTAACCCTCGACATTCATTTTGTCCCTAGACTTTGTAACAAAAGCACGTCATTTGCGCCGAAGGACTGTAATTAATCTTATATATAAAATTCTCGTGTCACAATTTTCGTTCCCATACTTTTCCGAAACGGCTTGACCGATTCTCGTGAAACTTTGTGAGCATATTGAGTAGGTCTGAGAATCGGCCAACATCTATTTTTCATCCCCCTAAATATTAAGGGTAGTCCACCCCTACATTTTATATTTTTAATTTATAGACAATCACGCGGACGGAGTCGCAGCCGACAGCTAGTAACGTCTAAAAATACTAAGTTGAATATTTTTGGTATACGACAAGATCAAAAGAATATACCTACATATTATAGCAGTACTTCTAAATAAAAAATAAGAACTAATAAGTCTACCTTTTAACTGAAAAAGAGCGTCTATTTCAAGATAGAATTTGTATCTTTTAACACAAAGCCTACCGGAGTAGGCGAATGAGAGTAAAAAAAAAGAAAATTTAATATTCTTGTCGGTTACAGGCTCAATTTAATATTCCTGTCGGCGGCAAAATAAGATTATAAACTTTATACCTTTGCAAATTTATCTTCATCTCTCTCGTATGATGAAACTCCAATTTTTGATATTCATTATATACTAGCTATCCCCCGCGCCTCCGTCAGCGCGGAATTTAAAAAAAACTTAATTAGTTCCTTGCAATTATTACAATTTTTCTCACCTTTTAAACCTTCCCTAGACCTACAGGAATATTCCAAGACCGAGATATGATAAATCCATTAAGCAGTTCTCGAGTTTTAGCGAGACTAACGAACAGGAATTTATTTTTATATATTATACATAGATAAATATATAATAGCAGTCGCCCGCGACTCCGACAGCGCGGATAAAAAAACATAATTAGTAGCCTATGTGCTCTTCCAGACTGTGTTCTATATGTATGCCAAATTTCATAGAGATCCATTCAAACAAATCCATCCATCCATCCAAAGATTAGCATTTATTATTAGTATAATATTAAGTATGAAGTATATAAAAAAAACGATTTTCAACAGCATTAATACCTGTTTATTTTTTTCAATTGAAAACCAATAACTGAACATCCTCTTGGGATAGATCGAATCGTCTTCATTGAACTGTAGTTCGATACAATCTTTTTCTTATTATTTCTATATTATGTTTATTCGAAGTTTGATTAACTTGGAATTTAATTATTTTTCCGATTAACTGATTCTTCAAAGGTAATTTGTAAAGTCTTATACAGGATAGAATTTAAACTTAGCGCTAAAAAAGTTATTAAATACTGGTATGTAATTATATTTGGAAAAAGCAATTGCAAAATATAATACGAAACATATTCAATGAACCGCGCCATATTAAAATTTAAAAGACGAGAAAAGCAATTTGCTGTGGTATACTGTGTCAGCGGGTTAAAAATTATGATAAAGTATACATTTTACGATATATAATACTTCGTAACTACATACTTTTTACAGGGGCACATAACGATTCTTTAATGTACCAGTGGTAACATTCAACTTGATGTTCATCATCATCAGCTCACTATACGTCCCCACCGCAGGGCTCGAAGCCTACCGTAAGTTAATGGTGATTAGGTCATAGTCATCCACGCTGGCCAAATGCGGGTTGGTTGACTTCACACATATCTTTGAATTTCTTCTCAGATATGTGCAGGTTGCATCACGATGTTTTCCTTCACCGTAACAAGTATGAAGACTTGTTGAAGTGAGATGTTACGTAAAAATAAATAAACGTAAACTAAATATCAATAGATATCAATAGATTTACATTTTTTATTGTAACCACAATCGACGAGAAAATTAAATTACACATTTCCTTAGAATTTACATTATTACTCTTTTCTCACAGAATTTGTCGTCGCAAATATTTTTTCTTTAGAATAAAATTTACGATGTCGTTTTGCGGATTATTTAGTAAATACGAAATCAAAGAAATCTTGAATTATAGACAAATTGTCGTAAATTTACGAATATGAAATTCAAAGTTAACATATAATTTGTTTCTCGTTTATACAGAGTTAATTTTTCCATGTCTTCTATAAGCCAAACAATCTAAGCAATATACAATTGGATTAATTTTGGAACTTTGTTGAAGTTAATTATTCATTTAGCTCATTTCGTGTTCTAGCGGCACACGGTTACGGAGAATAATTGCAGAGTTGTTAGAGGTGTATAAATCGCAGCGGTTCACAGTAGGGAATAAGCCTGTCTTGGGATCCGAGTCGTAGATATATCAACGTGGTGAACGCGCTGGAAAATGTATGAACAGAAAAAAATGTAGTAGGTGGTCCTTAGTGTACCATTCTCATACCAAATCCACACTAAGACCACCGAAACTTAAAGACACATTTAAGTAACGTTTTGGACTAGTTAAAGTAATAACGAAAGTTCCTAAATGTAAATTTTAAGGTATAAAACACTAATAAAAAATAACGAGTCCGTAATCCGCGATCTTTTGCCCGCTTCTCCTATAAAAATCTGTTTAATACACTAATAGTCTGCAAAAGTAACCTTATAATAATTAAAACAGATGGTCATCTTTGTAACACATTATTGCTTAAAATCATATGGCATAATAATCAAGCGCTAGTTAATTCATTTAATAAAAAATGGTTCGTTAACTTGTGTGCATTTGATACCATGAAAGTAGAGAGCTCGTATCAACGCACGCTGTCAACCGCCTGTAATAGATTTACGAACATCCCGGGGGAACTCTCCATACGGTATGAAACAGAGCGGATTTTAATATATAAAGATACTTTTTTTTATTACGATACAATTTATTTCAGAAAATGTGATCAAAGATTTAATTTATTTTTTATTGGAAACATTTATAGTGGTCATATAATCATTATTAAAAAATAACGAAACTTTTAAACTTAAAAAATACTTCCATAAGTACAAGGTCAATATGAATCTGAAAGTTAGAAAGCTTTAAAATTGAATTCATTTTATTTGATTATATTAATGGATATCCTCAGTAGCCAATTAACGACCCTGAGTATGGTAGTGAGTATTGTAATTTATGTTCTTGGCGTACAATTTGATCGTATTCAATAATCTGTGCCAATTTCCGGCATGTTCGTGCGAGGCGACATCCGCCCTGCGATGCGGTCGACGTAATATCCATCTAATAACTAAGTTATCCTATCTATTGGTTACTAAGTTATGAATAACTTTATTTAGTCCTTAAAGTTCACCACATTTAATTTTGTTAGTTTAAAATTTAGTTTTACATTTTCACGTCTCGGTATGTTTTACTAACATTTTACATTACAGCGTGATATTAAGCTACTATTTCTGGTCCGCAATAAAATTACCGACATTTGTTTTAATAATAAACTCACGATTTGGTCTAAATAACCTTTATTTGGTAGTTTTTAATTCTAACATGTTTGTGAAATAACAGAATGAAAACGAGAATATGAAGTAAGCCACAATAAAAAAAATAATACGACTTTTGGCAAAGCAATAAAAAATTTCATAATAGTAATATTATCACGTCTAAAAGTAGTTGGTAATATTATACATTCATTTACAAAATATAACCTCACTAATATTATAGAGTTGAACAGTTTAGATGGATACATGTTTGTAAGAAGGTATCTTTCAAACGGCTTAACGGATCTTATACAGACGTAGATCACAGTCTGAAAGAACACGTTTGAGTCACGTGTACTGGATAACTCCCCAACAATTCAACAGATCTTTTTATTATTTGGTGCAAATATATAAAATAGTCTCGAATAAAACATAAGATACTTTTCACCCTTTTTACTTATTCTGCGCAGACGAAATCGATTGATTTGAAATTGATTGCAAGAGATAAAGCTCTTTATATATAGGAGATGTCATTTTCTTGCTTATTATTATGGCATAGTAATTGAATGATACAAATATACAGGGACGTTGATATGACGAAGTGGCTATAAAACGAATGCGCAAAGTAATAAATTATGTATAGATCTATTGGTAACCACTCACTTGAATTACATCAAGGGAAAAAGTCTTACTACTATAGGGTTTTATTAAGGTAAAGTTTTACTTAATACTAGCTGTCGCCTGCGACATTATCTGCACGTATTAAAAAAAACTTAATAAGTAACCTATGTGTACCAGGCTATGTTGTACCGCTCCAGAGATACCTTCTTACAAACATCCACCCATCCATCTAACTGTCGCATTTATGATATCAGTAAGATTTGAACAATAATTGTAATAGATTGAAGATATTGTTATGCTTTGCTGTCGATAGTTTAACTCAATAATGCTGTAGTTTAAAAAAAAAGAAGCAGAACTACATTCACAAGTTGTTCCTCGTTAATAATCAATTTAGCTCAAATAAAAAGTAAAATATTAAAAGTGTAATTTCATTAAATGTAAATTTAAACTTACGTAAACTTATTTTTTTGCTAAAAAAAAAGAATTACTTAATGTACGTCTTGTTCTCTTTTTATCTTAAAAAAAAACTAAACTTTCCCAATAAGAATTCAACTGTTTAAATATTTAGTTCTAATTTCGCGCAATGCTATTGCTACAGAAGAAATAACATTTACCAGGCACAGAAATACAATACTTATCCCGAAACAGAAGCCGTTGGAATGAGAAAATGAAATTGTATTAACTCACAATATCAAGAGAGATTCATTCTATGAAATATTAAACACAAAGCACCTCGAATCATTGCTTTACATTTCCTTTTATCTACTTAAGTGTAAACAAGATCGGGAAAGTATGAAAAAAAGTGACGTCACAACTTACTAATTCGAAAAAAAAATAGTCGGAATTCAATTATAATACTTTCACTAAAATATTTAAATTAAAAAAAAACAACTGAAAGTATTTGTTTGCCCCTCTTAAGAACCAAGAAGAAAGAAAAATAAGGCTAAGCAAGAAGAATGTAATAATACGGAAACACGACGCGTATGCAGACGTTGATAGCGCGGCAAAGCTAGTAAGACATACGATGGCGAGTTAATGTCTCATATACTCGAATGAATGTCCAGTATTGAAGAAATTAATGGAATTGTGTAATATCATCGCTTCTAATATTTTACGTTGCCAGCAGTAACACAATAACAACCATTTTTATTTAGCAATTAGACGCGCGATTCTAGCCGATTGTTATGGCAGTTGCAGCAACCAGAGACTCGGGGCTAGGTACGCTGGTGGAAAATATCTTTTGCATGCATATTTTGGTGTCTCACTTCTTCATATAAAAAGCCTAAACTAGTATGAAACTCAAATTCACTTCGGATGTCATATAACAACACTTTTCATAAACAATTTTACTAATTATGTATAACCTAAAAGTGTCCCTTTTCTTAAACAACTATACTCGTAAAATGTTGCGGTGACCGTTTCCAACTACTTAAAGTGGGCCTTCCACTTTAATCTTCACAAAGATTTGTGTCTTGTCTCTTACAGAATGTGTGTATATTTATTTGAAACCAATTTCACAGCGTCGGTTAACTACCATCAGCCAATTCGCCTCTGAGAGCATGTGAGTTGAACAAAGGACTCTAATGAACGTACGTAATGGAATAGTAATGCAATTTTAACTGCGATCAGTTTTATAATTTGAGCTTCGGTGGCGTAGTTGTGAAGCGCATGTCCGGACTGGACTGTAATTTAAGACGTTGAGGTTCAATTCTCGCTGTGTACCAAAGTGTTTTTCGATTTTCATTTGTACATTTATCCGAAGATCTTACTTTGAAGGAAAACGTAATACAACGTGCATACATACTTACAAAGTTTACCCACACTGGTCACACTATGCAGACTCTTTATAAGAAAAAGGGAAGAAGTAATAATTAGTATTTTTCAATATTCATAGTTAAAGGCTAAATTTACTTCAGTGACATATAACGAAGTATTTATAAGACACAAAACTTGACACCCTTTTAGTTCGAAATAAATTTATTGGAATTCTAAAGTAGGTCAATGAAATCCATATTCTTCGTCTCTAGTTCTGTTTGTTTGCAAACAAACACTGGCAGTAGACAGACTTTTTGTTTACTCTAATGAATCCAGTTGCATTTTCTTTGACTTACATTTAAAAAAGTCAGTAAGGCTTCGAGAGATCAAATTTCTTTAATAATTGCCGTCAAAAGACAATTACGCTGAAGGATAAAGTGACAAATTATCCAAATAATATGATTAGATTTA
>NW_013530507.1:3498399-3502253 GCF_000836235.2 Papilio xuthus | reverse complement strand
ATGATAAATATTTCTGAGGTTAAAGAGTTAATATTATATTTGTATATTTTGATTAACTAAATTAATTAATCACACTCAGAAATCTTCTTACTTATAATTCAAAACTCAACTGTGTCGCGTATTCTGGGTTTTGTGCGTTTTCACTTTTGTTTATATATAATAAGGTGGCGAACGAGCAAGCGGCCACCTGAAATCGCTGAAATAGCGAAGTGACCGTTGCCCATAGACATATACAATTGCATATTCGTTGCCTACCTTTAATCGACGGAGGAGAGGATGCACAGAATGAAAATATTTTTCCTTCCCATGCATCCTCTCATCCGGAAAGTCTACTTCCACTTCCCATACTTTCCTCATAAAAAAATAGGATGGGAAGGGAAAGAGGACTAATTAGGCCTCCGAGACGCACACTTATCAGACGAAACGCGGAATTGCTTCAACTTCACGCCTGTCTTCTGTGTGGTCGTGGTATTTCACCGGGCGAGCCAGGACAATTCGTGCAAAGATGTTAAAACGGGCTTTACCACTGTTAAAGTTACCACTTTACAATAATCTTTAAACATTATTAAAAAAATATTTATTAGTACAACTAATGCAATTTGTAACAATAAAATAACAAAGAATCTAACGAATAGTCTTAAATCTATGATATAAAATAAAATATTAAAAAACGAATAATTTACTAAAACATGTTATTAAAAGGAGTCACTTTAGGCAAGGTGCCGAAGATACTGGCAGCGTTCCCCCTCTGTACAGCTAAACTAATTCTTTGACCGAGGTAGCTGCCAGCTCTTCGGTCCCCTGTGATGTCGATTTGTACGTCATAAAACATATTAAAAAACAGGCTTTTTGTTTTCCTTTTTTTTCTAGTTGTGAAATAACAACTAATCAATACGTACGTACACACAAATAGTATAAAGTTTAGAAATTCCAGCAAGTCTAATAAAATCCACATTTCAAGGAAAACTTTTTCCTATAAAACACGCGTTATAACTTTCGGTAGTTTGTGGTTTTTGGTAACAGTAAAATTTGGCCTTCATTTAGTTTTAGCTGGCCGGTAATTTCTAAAATATATTAACATATTTCCTGCAATTACAAATATACAATTTATGATTCTCATGATAGGTAACCAGACGATATCTATACTAATATAATATACAAAGAAATGCTTTGATTGTTTGTACTGAATAGACTCCGAAATTTTTCTTTCAGCAATTTACTATAGATAGAAATTATTTCGCGCCACTACAAAAGCTACTACAATTATTTTTCTAACATAACAGTGTAAGTCCAAAGTGCTACAATAAACTCATAGAATTAAATCATACTTCATCATTAGCTCACCATACGTTCCCACTGAGGGGCTTGGTGTCCACCCTAAGTTAGAGGTGACTAGGCCATAGTAAGTGGCCAAATGCGGGTTAATTGGCTTCACACATATATTTAAATTTATTTGCAGATATATGTAGGTTGCATCACGATGTTTTCCATACTTTCCAATATTATAAGACTGGAAGTTTTAACATTAATATAATACAATCCTTTTATTGATGTTAACCAACATTTTCATCATCATCATCATTCAACCTAAGCTTGTCCACTGCTGGACGTAGGCCTCCCCCATCGACTGCCACAATGCCCGGTCCTGTGCCGCCCGCATCCAGTGCACTCCCGCAACCTTGACCAGGTCATCGGTCCATCGTGCGGGAGGCCTACCTACGCTGCGTCGACCCGTCCGCGGCCGCCACTCTAGGACTTTTCGGCCCCATCGGCCGTCCGTTCTGCGGGCAATGTGGCCGGCCCATCGCCACTTAAGGTTTGCAATTCTTCGGGCAATGTCGGTTACTCTGGTTCTGCTGCGGATCGCATCATTTCTGACGCGATCTCGCAGAGAGACACCGAGCATTGCCCTCTCCATTGCCCTTTGAGTGACTTTGAGCCGCCTAACGTTGCCCGCAGTGAGGGGCCACGTCTCGGTACCATAAGTCATCGCTGGCAACACACACTGGTCGAAGACTTTCGTCTTGAGACATTGCGGTAGGTCTTGGGACGAGAGGATATCTCGCAACTTCCCGAACGCTGCCCATCCGAGTCGGATTCGGCGATTGACCTCCTTCTCGAAGTTGGACCTACCTAGCTGGACAGTCTGTCCCAGGTAGACATATTCGTCGACAACTTCGAGAGTGTGGCCTCCGATGGTTATTGGAGTGGGTGGAACATGGATATTCGACATGACCTTCGTCTTATCCATGTTCATTTTTAGACCCACTCGTTCGGAGGCTCTATTGAGGTCGTCGAGCATTGTACTTAGTCCCTCCATGGTCTCAGCCATGACTACTATGTCATCGGCAAAGCGAAGGTGCGTGATGTACTCGCCGTTGATATTGATGCCTAGTCCTTTCCAGTCGAGGACTTTGAAAACGTCTTCTAACGCGGCGGTGAAGAGTTTCGGGGAAATTACGTCACCCTGTCTTACACCGCGCTGCAGTTTGATCGGTTTCGTGTCCTGACTCTGTACTCGGACTGACATAGTGGCGTTTTCGTACAAGCACCTTAGCGCTTCGATGTACCGGTAGTCAATTTGGCACCTCTGGAGAGACTGTAGTACCGCCCAGGTCTCGACCGAATCGAAGGCTTTCTCGTAGTCCACAAACGCTAAGCATAGTGGCAGGTTATACTCCTCGGTCTTCTGTATCACCTGCCGCAGCGTATGAATGTGGTCTACGGTACTAAAGCCTTTACGGAAACCGGCTTGTTCGGGAGGCTGGAAGTCGTCAAATCTGCGAGCGAGACGGTTCGTGATGACCCTCGAGAACAACTTGTAGACATGGCTCAGAAGTGAGATGGGCCTGTAGTTCTTCAGTAGGGCTTTGTCTCCCTTCTTGAAGAACAGTACCACCACACTTCTGCTCCATGCCTTTGGCGTACGTCCCTCGAGAATGACGGAATTAAAGAGCTTCTGGAGAACCCTGAGTGCCGGTTCTCCAGCTGCCCTCAAAAGCTCTGCTGTAATTCCGTCATCCCCCGGTGCCTTGTTGTTCTTAAGATGTTGGAGGGCCACACTAATCTCGTCGAGACTGACGTCCGGGATATCTTCGGTATAGTGTCGGGTTAATCTGGCTCTTGGGTCTTCAGTCAGATCCGTGACGGGTTTCTGCGTTGCGTAGAGCTGTCCATAGAACTTCTCGACTTCACGCAAGATCTCAGGTCCAGAGGACACTACCCTGCCCTCCTCAGTCTTCAGCTTCGACAGTAGGCTTTGCCCAATAGACAGATCTCGGGAGAACACTTTGGAGCCCCTATTCTGCTCAATAGCCGTTTTAACACGATTTGTGTTAAATCGGCGTATATCGCGTTTTATGCTCGTTGAGATCTGTCTATTTAGCAGCCTATACCGTTTCGCATCATCTGGAGAGTGCAGAGTCATGTCTCGCCTTTCCTTCATGAGCTCAAGAGTGTGATCCGAGAGTTTCCTGGACGAGCTTCTGCGGCGGGTCTTAAAGAATTTAGTACCCACCGTCTGAACAGCTTGTACGAACCCGTCATTTATATCGTCCACGCTACTCCCTAGGCAATCGAACCGGTTCTGGAGTTCGAGCTGGAAGGCTTCGGAATTCTGAATATGGATCGGTGCTGGACGGAGCGTAGACCTTATCAGCCGACTGCGCTCAAGCTTGACGTCGATATTCAATGTGCCTCGGACAATTCGGTGATCGCTCCCGGTTTTAATCGCATTGATCACTGAGACATCATTAAATATTTGCTTCCGCGTCGACATGATAAAGTCTATCTCATTTTTTGTAGCACCGTCTGGGCTTATCCAGGTCCACTTTCTTTGCTCTTGTTTCTTGAAG
>NW_013530507.1:3494805-3498390 GCF_000836235.2 Papilio xuthus | reverse complement strand
GTTATTAAAAGGAGTCACTTTAGGCAAGGTCCCGAAGATACTGGCAGCGTTCCCCCTTTGGACAGCTAAACTAATTCTTTGACCGAGGTAGCTGCCAGCTCTTCGGTCCCCTGTGATGTCGATTTGTACGTCATAAAACATATTTAAAACAGGCTTTTTGTTTTCCTTTTTCTTTCTAGTTGTGGAATAACAAATAATCAATACGTACGTAAACACAAATAGTATAAAGTTTAGAAATTCCAGCAAGTCTAATAAAATCCACATTTCAAGGAAAACTTTTTCCTATAAAACACGCGTTATAACTTTCGGTAGTTTGTGGTTTTTGGTAACAGTAAAATTTGGCCTTCATTTAGTTTTAGCTGGCCGGTAATTTCTAAAATATATTAACATATTTCCTGCAATTACAAATATACAATTTATGATTCTCATGATAGGTAACCAGACGATATCTATACTAATATAATATACAAAGAAATGCTTTGATTGTTTGTACTGAATAGACTCCGAAATTTTTCTTTCAGCAATTTACTATAGATAGAAATTATTTCGCGCCACTACAAAAGCTACTACAATAATTTTTCTAACATAACAGTGTAAGTCCAAAGTGCTACAATAAACTCATGGAATTAAACCATACTTCATCATTAGCTCACTGTACGTTCCCACTTAGGGGGTTTGTTGTCCACCCTAAGTTAGGGGTGACTAGGCCATAGTAAGTGGCCAAATGCGGGTTAATTGACTTTACACATATTTTTGAATTTATTTACAGATATATGGAGGTTGCATCACGATGTTTTCCATACTTTTCAATATTATAAGACTGGAAGTTTTAACATTAATATAATACAATCCTTTTATTGATGTTAGCCAACATCTTACTTCTTACTAATCTTACTAATATTATAAATGCGAATGTTTAGATGGATGGATGGATGTTTGTTTTTATTTCCAGAACGGCTGAACGGATCTCGATATAATTTGGCATACTTATAGAACGTAGTCTGGTAGAACATATAGGCTGCTAATTTTGTTTTTTTTTACCGCACGGACGGAATCGCAGGCGTTAGCTAGTCTATCATAAAATTGTACAAAAACTCATTATAACGATAATATTGTATGAAATAAAATAAGGTCAAGATGGCTGAGGGATATGGTATTTTAAAATCTGCTTCGTAAGTCGCTTATACCCTCAGAGTTTTTTGTCAAAAGATTGTTGAGAGGGCTCGCGCTCGTCGCCAAAGGCCGGGCTTCGTGTCAATATTAACGCTCTTAAATATAATGAACAAGTGTCATTCTCTTCTTACTGGTCTTGCAAAATTTATTAAAAGTATAACTTTGAATCGTGATATTGGTTATTTTAATCGATATATTTTAGAATGTAATTTCATCAATATATCATTCATTAGTTTATTTGTAAGATTGAAAATCTGATATTAAGATTACAGTTTATTGGATGCGATTACAAAAGGGTAACAATAATGACGTCTTTCCATGGAAAATCTCCACTTATAAGATATTTTTACCTCTGTTTTGTCAAGGATAATTACAGGGATGATATGTTTTATAAAGAGATTTTAGTCTCAGAAACCCACAGTTAGTAGTAGACAACTGAATGACAGATAAATGCCGAAAAAAATCACAGAAGTAAGATATATGAACTGTTTTCGTTTGATTTAGTACTTCTTTGTTCTGGAAATAGGATATAAAACTTAAATTTAAAAAAAAAATTGCCCAAAATTATTGCTAGCTTTTAGTGATTTTGTGGTTTTTGAATACTCTAAAGTAATAACTCTAAGGCTACAAAAATACAAAATTACGGATACGTAATATTTTAGGGCTACTTCGATAACGAGACGTAAAATGTCAAACTATAATATTAACAAATATATTTGTGACGTCATAAATCCATTTAAAAATAACTACGTAGGCTTTCCCTGAATTACTGAATTAAATTCAAAATATCTCCGGAAACCTGCGTAGGCTGTTTGAGCCATACGTTTGCACTCATCCTATGGAAAACAAAGTATCTGAAGTAGAGTTTGAACCGAGTCAGTGCAAGTAAAACTGTCCTAGACGACGGACGCGCGCTCTGCTCTCGTCTACATCGCATACGAAGTGATGTGAAGTTATTTTGTTTTGTTTTATTTCGTTGATTTACGTATACGAAGAATTTAAATCAAGTGATCAGTGAAAAGTTTATAAAAACCTTTAAAATTTGTGTAGTAATTATTGACAAAGTTCTTCAAACTTGGACGAGGTTAGTAAATATTTTTTTTTAATATTTATACTATAAATTAAATTATAGTTGACAATTGACGTATGAAGATGGGAATGATCTTGAATTATACGAGATAAAGTGACCCCGGCATTGCAAGTGTTATTTGCGCAATTTGTTAATATAATAGACCTTTGTAGATAGAGATGACGCCAAGATTAAAAAATATATCAATTGACACATTATTCTATAATACTTTATCTAGCAACTAGCTGTCGCCCGCGACTTTGTCCGCGCAATATTAAAAAAAATCTTAATTATTACACTATGTTCTACATCTATGCCAAATATCAGCAAGATCTATATAGCCGTTTTGAAGATACCTTCAAACAAAAATCCATCCAACCGAATATTCGCATTTATAATATTAGTAGAGATTACTATAGCCTTAACATTTTTCATATAAGATATGTAACGCTTATTCACAATTATAACTACTATATTCCAGTTTAACAACGTACTTCAATTAAAATAGGCATTAAAGTAAGAATTAAATTTATTTAATCGTAAAATACACACGTGTTATACTGAATAACATTAAAAACTGTTGGTTTAGGATATATTTGTTCAGGTAAAAGTATACACAAATTTTTGGGGCCTTGCAAATATGTAACTTCTGGTTTAACTTTTAAAGGAATAAGGAAAGAAAAACATTCATTATATAGATTTACTTTTTATATTTTTTGTAACATTACTACAATTCAATAACCATGGGTTTCTGAGACAAACATCTCCGTTTAAAAATATTGTTTTGTCTAAAATGAAAAACGGGGGTGACAATATATTGATTGCAAAGATTTTGGTGTCAAAAGCCAACTGTGAGTATTGTTTAATAAATACTTAGGAAGATAAATACACTGAGTTAATAATTAAATAATCGTTCAATAACTCTGTGTGGGACAGTTATATTTAAGTATGTTAATGTAATAGAAAGTTCTCTAACCTATGGATCATATAGACAGTAATGGCAGTCATTTTATGTCGAAGTAAACAAAACCTAAAGTTAATCCGGCCGTGAAAGATTTGGGACGCGTCAATTTGTCATCAAAGGAAAATAACAAGACATTCGTAAGACAAAATTGTACTCACAATTCAACTTTATTCCGGTATTTCACATGTTTATTATTTTTTAATAACTAACGTAATATTTGGCCATCAGTTCAATAATTTAGTCGTTTAGAGGTTTGGATGGATGGGTCTTTGTTAATACATACTCCAAAACGGCTTAATGAATCTCGCTGAAATTTGGAACAGATGTAGAGCATAGTTTGGAAAACCACATTGCCTACTTATAAGTACTCCGCACAGAC
>NW_013530507.1:3364416-3494618 GCF_000836235.2 Papilio xuthus | reverse complement strand
TAACAAACACGTTCGGATCGAAGTGAAAACTGAGTAAGTTCCCGATCCTGGCCGTAAAAGCGGTCGTAAAATGAGCACAACCTCGTTAACGCAAGCACTTCTCTCCCCAACGATACAATAAAGATACTTATTGAAATAACCACACCTTTCTCTGTACATTTAATGACTAAGATTAAGCGGTTTATTAAACACAACTCTAATTTTATATTTAAGTCAATCAGAATGTTAAAGTGAATGTAATAACCATAAGCAATCAGGCGGAAATTCTGCGATTTTTCTTCGGCAACAGTGTTTTGATTTTCAAAACGTTGAATTTAAACAATTATTCCATCGAAATTTTGTTTTTGCTGTGTGTTGCAGAATGCGACAAACGTAAACACCTCAAGTATTCATGGATTATGTTGCGGTTCATTTGAAATATTATAAATCGTTAATAACATCTTATTTATATTTGAATATTCAATCAATATTGGTAAGAATGTTTAACTGCTATACGTACAATTTGTCGTTAAGTTTCTTATCAAAGATAATTAGGCTTCAAAAATCATCTCAATGTATTTTTCAAAAGTCTCTGGTCTCTACCTACTTCTTTGGGTTACGGGTGTGAGTCATATAGGTATTGTGATATATATAAAGCTACTTAGCGCTATCCTGAAAGATTAAACATTCCAAGAAGATTGTAAAAGTATATTTTTGGACTTGGAAAACTGTGTAAAAACCTAATATTGTGATTTTTTTAACCCTTGATAACACGGTTGTCTTATCTCTCTTAGTAACAATAGATATATTATGTATAATTCTATATGAATTCTGAAGCTAAAAGGTTAAATAACATGAACAATATTTATTATGTATTGATAAACTATTGAGTTTTATGTTTATAAAAACACAGGTGATAGGATATTTGGTAAAAATACGAATTTACTTATCATGTTCGTGGCGATTGCTTAATTGTTAATGTTTATTCTTTCTAATTTAAGTTAAATAAAACTCTACGTTAAATAAATAAGCTTCATAAAATTATTACATTATAAAGATTGGTCCACTTTTATATTTATATAGCTGTCGCCCCCGACTCCGTCTATGTGTTCCAGACTTTTTAGATCGATGGCAAATTTCAGCGATATCTGTTGAGCCATTCCGGAGATACCTACAAACAAACATCCATCCATCTAAATATCGCATTTATAATATTAGTAGGATTTTTTAATCAGGAAAAACAATCAGCATTTTTTGTATAGGGTCGCTATGCTGTACATTTCTGTTAGGTTTAAGTTTAAAAGTCATAAAAGAAATCGCCATAAAGCTATAAAGGAGGGAGAGAAATATATGAAATGCATGAGTGTTTTTAGTTTTTACGTATAAATTAAGTAATATAAAATAAATTTAATAAAATAATAACTAAGTTGCTAATTACTCTTTTTAAGTGTAGGAGGAAACTGTAATCGAAATAATAATAACATTTTTTTCTAATAATTACTTGACTCTTAAGTTATCAGCGCATATTATTATGATTTAAAAAGCTACGACCTTAGTTTATCAAATTATTTACCGAAGATTAACAAAAATTACACTACAGTTTACAAAGGCACAGATAGTTTACGCGACTAACTTAGGAAGGTAATGTTTTAGCGGACGTGAATTAAGTGTTTAATTATCATTTTGACCTGGAAGGTTAGTCAAAGTGCATTCGCTCTGACTGAACTGACGCGCGACATGACTTATCGAAAGTTATTGTCTCCTATACATTTTTGAAGTTCGTAATGGAATCGCTTGATAGCGAATGCATTTTGTCTAAAACCTCTATAGCTTAAATGAGTAGTCCGATATGACGAGTGAGAAGTCTATCGGATTCGTATTCTTGCCCTAAGTGTCATACAGTTAGGAGGTATTTTTGACGGGATTTTTAATGATTAAGGAAAAGAATTGTTCATTCAGATTATGTATGAAATGATTTCCGTGTTCTTAAATGTTGAAATAAACATTGACATAAGTGCTAACAGTAAAATTACGCGTACGTAAGATACGATAAATTCTATTTGTTTATCTCCCACGTTGACCGGAGATAATGTGAACTTGAACACTAGTGGCTGTTTATCTAAAATACTTCCCTATATCGTGATTCAATTGTTTTCCTTTCGAATTTAAAATATTTTTAATTAATGTTATCTGTATTTGGCTTAATTCAGATGTTAAAACATTTTTTGATAACTTTCGTTTGACAAAATTTGACGTTTTTTTTTGCCTGATCGAGTACGAATACTAATATGAAGTTGGATTCGTATTTTTTATTTTCATTTAAAAAAAAGTTTTTAGTTAAGCTTATTTAATAATGTATAAGCGACTTTCATGATTTTACAACACCCTATTCTATAATACAAAGTTTTGGTCTTTTAATAAGTGACAGTCCTTTTGATTGAGTTTAATTTAATTGTGTCTCGAAAACATATTTAAATGAAGTTGTTTTCCTGAAATTTTGATGATTTGATTAAGCTGGTTAGTTCAGTGAATCTCAAAAGGGTATTCTAAAACTCGAGATGGTCTCCGCTTCACACAAAGTTAGCATCGTTAGCGGACATTATTTTGAACTAAGCCCTCTTGATGTTTGTTTCCTTCGCGATAACAAAAAGGAAATATTGACCGAATTATACATTTGTTTTTTTTTTTAACTGGTCTTAAAAGAATACGCAAATACTGTTTTTACGAAAAGAAATATAATAATATCAATTACAAAAAAAATATTTTCATTTGTTTCAGTTAATTAAATATTTTTATAATACCAGGAACAACAAAGCTTTTTACGGATCTAATTTTATTTTAAATTACCGAAGGTGAATGAGGCGTTACTTTAAATTTGCTAATTGGTTTAAAGGTCGTGATATAATTTTAAATGGCATGTACGCTACGTGAAAATTAAAAAAACGTATTGTTTTAACCTCTACGCAGTCTCTACGAAAGATAAATAGGTTGCTACGAAAATACTTTTAAAAATATTTAAGTTTCAAGTTATTTTAAGAAGATGCTTATAGTAAATGATTAGGCTATATCGAATTTGCGGTGATCCATTAAATTGAAGAGGTGTGCCATACTTACGTATCATCGTTTCTCCGCCCACGAACGGCTGCGACTAATAAACCTTGACACTGGGCTGTAAACAAAATTTTGTGATATTTTTAGTTACCTATTAATTAGATTGAACGTAGACTTTGGCCGTTTTTCACGTTCAACAACCTAAAGTAGAACATATTTTTTATCTCTTTTGTTTTAATTCAAGCTAGTATTTAACTTAATAAATTCTAATTAAGCAACAGATTTATACAAGCGATAATAAAATTATTAGGTTAATCGTAGGTTGCTAAGATCAAAATCACCGTTTAAAACATATTGTTTTCTCTGTTTAGGTCAAAGATAATGACAGAGATGACGATATATTTTATACAAAGATTTTGGTCTCCAACGATACGAGAAATATGTCTAATTTTACTATACAAGAGATAAATCCAAAATATTTGGTAAAACAATATAATATTATGACTAACTGATACACAAGAAGAATAAATTCTTTTTAATGGATAACCTTTACCAATGTTTTTATTATTGATGAAAATATTTTTTCTACAAGTTTCGTTATGCAACTACTTATAAAAGCGGCGTTTCCACGGTGTGTCATTCTCAAAATAAATCTAGACGCTTAATACATCGAAAAATGACGTCTGTACCAATCCACAAGACTCACCGCAAAACTTACAGAAGTTCAATCTTCGTAATCACGCACCGTGGAAACGCAGCATAATACACAAAGCACTGTTTTCCGTACGTCTTGCCCTATAGGGCGCGTATAGATGACCGATGTCACGTTCGTTATTCTGTGCATTGGATACACGTTATATTCATGTTTGAGCAACTACAATAATATTATTACATCATGTTTCACAGATCATTGTTTGTATAAAGAGTACTAACAATTTCCTGTTAAGTAATTATAAGAAAACAGTTAAATCTATATTTATTTTGAAGCGCAGCGTGTTAATCTGAGCGTGACAAGATGAACAGTTGGCCTGGAAATCTCCCGGGAAAACTTTCTACAACTAATCACAAACTGAATTTCATTTTAATCTCATTAGTAATATATTATTATTAAAAGTTATTTCTTTTATTTATAACTATCTGATCTATGCACAACTGAAAATGTTTTCAAATACAGTCGCACCTGGATAAGCGAAAGTCCAAGGGACTGCGATACTTTTCAAGCTTTCGCCAAGTTCCGAGTTTCTCCCTTATGTATGCTGTCGGACCGACAATGAATCTCGCTTATCCAAATTCGACTTTAATTTCATTTTACTTTACATTTTTAAGGAACACACTTCTCTGTAGTAATTCCATCTCATGTTTTTTATAACATGTTTATATTAAAATAATTTCGCAATGAAAACCAAAGGTTAGGACAAATGTGTCAAGTAACAAATGTATTGTAATTATCGTTATTTTTAATCACATCAAACCGAATTCTAATCACGTTCAAACTGCCAAATCTACCTTTCAATGCTTCAATTGATATCAGCAATAATAATATTACTTGCGTCATAAAATTTATTGATTGCTGAAGTGCACTCAACGGAGCCTATTTTAATTGCTACGACAGTCCCTTTATGTCGCGACTGACGATTTAATTTGTCAGTGTGTTATTTAAAATACTTCAACCAATCAATACGTATTTTGCAAATGGTTGCGATTTATTTGGGACATAATGACGTCATTAAACGTGCTAAGGAAGGTTGAACTTTCATTTGTTATGCTTGAATAACTTCTAGTCTCATATAAATATCTACGGATTTATTTATTGCGAATCAAAAGTGCTATTTTATTTTGATTTTTACTTAATTATGAATTTTATCTCTGCTTGACGTAGATTTTGTTTGTGGTATTTTAAATAAAAATTGTATCTTGATACATGATATCTTATATATAAAATTCTCGTGTCACAATTTTCGTTCCCATACTCCTCCGAAACTGCTTGACCGATTCTCATGAAATTTTGTGAACGTATTGAGTATGTATGTAGTAACATAAATGTTATATGCATATTCAGTAGGCTAGAGAATCAGCTATAATATGCTTTTTAATCCAGTGCGGACGGAGTCGCGGGCAGCCAGTCTTACTCATAAATGCGAATGTTTAGATGGACGGACATAAGGTACAATGCAATCATACCATACAATATATCCAGAACGTCTCATTTGATCTTAATGAAATTAAGCACAGATGTAGAACATAGTCTAGAAAATACAAAGGCTACTAATTTAGTTTTTTTTTTTAATTCTGCTCGGGTAGAGTCGCAGGCGACAGCTTGTTTCGTATAAAATGAAAAAAGAGAAATCACAAACTTAGGATTCGTATAAATATTGCATTAACACGTGTATCTTCCGTTTCATAAGTTTTCACCGTTCGCTGGGTTTGACGCGAACACGACTGTTTGTTATGCTAGTTACACACGAGTGCAGAGCAGTGAGTTAGTGCAGTAGGATAGTGTAATACTGCTATTAGGCCCTCGTGTATATAAAATACGAATCAATATGGCAATCTCAGTTCAAAGGAAATACATTTGTTCGTTGTCCTCATTGCTTTGTATCTTGTTGGTTTAATTCGTTGTCATAGCAACAACCTTAATCCGACAAGTAGCTAAATTCAATTTCAATTTCATAAATTTACGAGACATTTGTGCGTATTTTAGTATACTACAATTTTAGATATAAATAGAAGTTGTTAGATAAATAACGATGATTTACTTGTTCATAAATACATGAGTTTTATGTTTTGATAATGTAATCTTATAATGAAAATTCCTTTACGAAGCTCATCTCTTATTAGCTAAGATAGTAAGATATCAGGGCTTTATCATAAATCTAACCCTCTTGCATTGTACAATTTAGCTTCAAATTTAACATTTTCGTTGTATTCATCATCATCATCAGCTCACTATATGTCTCCACCGAGGGGCTCAGATCCTATCCTAAGTTAGGGGTGACTAGGCCATAGTCAACTACGCTAGCCCAGTGCGGGTTGGTTGACTTCACACATATCTTTGAATTTCTTCTCAGATATGTGCAGGTGGCATCACAATGTATTCCTTCACCGAAAGGACGTCGGATAAATGTACATATGTAAAACGGAAATCGAAAAACACATTGGTACATGACGGGATTCGAACCCAAGACCTGCAGATTGCAAGTCAAGTGCTTGACTCCTGAGCCACCGACCCCCTGTTGTATTCATACTGAAATTATAAAAATCAAGGCTAAATTGACAAACAAAAAATAGCATACGAATCACGGATATAAAACATATGCAAACATAAAATGATTTATGGACTTTACAGTCACGCTTCGATATCGAAATTAATCAAATAAAATTTAAAACGATAAAGTTTACTAAACCTTTCCATTGTATTATATATCTTTGATGTGTTCCAAAATGTAACCAAATAATAAAATGGTGTAAAAAGAAGTTGTTTATTTAGTATGTATGTAAAATTTAAATTATCTCACCCATATTCACTCATAAATATACTGCATACACAACACTCGTATAACACACTCACATTCACATTCACATGCACACAAAAACACACACTCACACATACACACACACGTGCGCATACACACAGTCTTAAACAACATATACACGGCAAAACAAAATAAAACTCTGTTTTTTTTATTTATAACTTAATTAAATCAATTGTTCTACACAATTAATTATGAAATTACATGTGTGCAATAATAAAGATTTTTTTATTTTTTTTTATTAGAAATACATCCTGTTTAGGAGAATGGTGTACCGTAGGACTATAAACGACTTAATGGTAGCAAATAAAAACACTGATAATCTATAATCCGTCTTTATTGCTTTTGTTATGCGTTACCGCTCGTAAAGCTGGCAACATTTCACTGCATACTTCATTTATTTACAAATACAACACAAAATCGAACAAGAAATTCGTTCCTTATAACCCTTTCTTCTAACTTAAGCAACGTACAACAATCAAATGATAATCACACGTTTTTTATTCGCAAATAATTATCATGATATCTACGTTTTTTAAGACGATGGTTAAGTAAATATTAGCTTTACTTTATATTTAAAATTAGTAAAAGAAAGCATTAAGAATAACGTCTCAGCTATTTAGCTATGAATTATTACCGAAAGCTAAATGGGTCAGGATCCTAAATCCGGAAGTCAGCTGAATTTGAAATCCGTCAGCCTTAATCCTACGGTCGAAAATCGGAGCAGAGCACGGAGCCTACCCTAATTTGGTGTGGAATAATTAATATACTATGACGTAAAATTTAAAAAAATATTTATTCATTTATGTAAAAATAAACTAGTTGGTTTACTGTTAATTGAGATTTCACGCACAATAAATTAGCGCAGAGGAAGGCTCATTACAGTATTCTAAACACCATAATTAATTTTACCTAGCGTTGAATTTCAATGAATAGTTTTGTCTGCAGTATGATTAATGAAGCGTAGTTACTCTGTTTATAGTTTTCTGAGGCGAGGAAAATCTAAATTATACGAAAATGCCCCTTTACCTTACACATAAACTGAAATATTAAAGTGTAAAAGCTTTCCATTTTCGTTCACTAATTTCTTATTTACATAACATCTACCTACAAATATTAAGAATATATTAAAACCTTAGCCTAGTACTTAATATTATGGTAAACTCTCTCTGGGTTTTAAGTACATAACTTTATTTCGTTCTTTTTGAAATACTTAATTGCGTTGTAAAAGCAATAATATCTGCCTACAGTATGTTTATATAACTTTGTATGTATAAAAAACTTTAAATTGAATGTTATTACGATACTAGCTGTCGCCCGCGACTCTATCCGCGCGGGCTTAGAAAAAACTTAATTAGTAGCCTATCTGTTCTTCCAGACTATAATCTACGCCTGTGTCAAAATTCATCAAGATTCGTTCAGCGGCTCTGGAGATAACTTCAAGCAAACATCTATCCACCAATCCAAACATTCGCATTTATAATATTAGTAAGATTTTATAAATAGTATGGGCAACAGGTGAGGTTATTCACTTAACTTTACTATGCAATAAAGTTCCTAACAGCCATCAAAGTTAATGTCTTCATATATAAGCAAATTACATTCCGACTAATGAAATTTAATAATTATTTTTGTCTATATATTATTTAACTTCGTCATAAAACTGTATCACAAAGTTCGCGACGTCAACATAGAGTTCTTTGGTCTAGCTGTATAGTCTTAATAGGGTCTGAGGCAAAGAACAAGACACTAATTTGTACCCCCTGATCTATCGAGCAATAAGTTACAAGTATAATTTATGAATGCGAATGTTGGGACGTATGAATGGATGGATGTTTGTTAGAAGGTATATCCAGCTGCATGGATCTCGCTGAAATTTAGCATAGATGTAGAACATAGTATGGAAAAACACATGGGTTAATTAAGTTTTTTTTAACGGACGCGAACGTAGTCGCGTGTGACCGCTATTTATTTTAATCTTTCTTTTAATTTATAAGGGCTTGAAGTTGTCTATCATCTGAATTATATAATTGATGAAAAGATAAAAAAAGGTTCATTGAGCCAGTCTTGGCAATCCGTGTCGGCCGTGTTCTGAGCTGATTGCGGCCGCCCGCAGTATTCTTACGATAAATTATAGCCGTTGAAGGGTAATTACTCGCGGGATATACCATTAATCTTTCCTTATTGTTTAATTTCTATATCGAATTTTTGTATTCCTTGTTGTTCAATTACTATTACATTTTAATTTTCAATAGAAGAAGTAATCTTTTTTCGTTGCATTTTCACTTCGATTTGTGGTCTAAGATGTGCTGTTTGATTTACTTTTATAAAGTGCTTATTCCATTTATCAACTCCTTAATCTATATCTTTACTTAAATATGTATGCTCGAGTTTGTTCCAAACGCGAGGTAATTTTGTACGTAAATTTCGGTGATAGACTTGCTAATAATATCTTATTAAAAGATTTACATACATTATAAATGCGAATGTTTATCTGAACTATCCATCTGGATAGATGTTTCTTTGAACTCTAAAACGGCTGAACGGATCTCGATGGAATTTGGCATACATATGGAACATACCTGGAAAAACGCATAGGCTGGCTACAAATTGGGTTTTTGTATATTATAGACGACGTTACGAGCGACAGCTATTCTTTTAATAAATGATTGAATAAAACAATATGAATGTAAAAATAGCAATCAAGTTATGAACTTTCTCTAATAAGTACCAGACGATATAAAGATTTTTTTTACCTTAGTAAATTAACAAAATTTACAATTGTCCGGTAACATAAACATAATTATTTTAAATACTTGTAAGCCCCAACTTTAAGGAACTTTAGTAAAAGTTGACGGATGAACTCAGTTCCACAAGTTCCCTGTGGTACACTAGATGACTACGTTTGTTATAGTCCAACTTTTAGTGGTTATTAAAAGTTTTAAATTGTGTCATATACTAGTTAGTTTGACAGTTGCTCTTCTGAAATAATAATTAAATCAGACGAAGTATTTTAAATGAGATAATTTTATTAATACAAGCTGTCGCACGCGAATCCGTCAGCGCGGATTAAAAAAAACTTTATAAGTAGCCTATGTGTTCTTGCAGACTATGTTCTACATCTGTGCCTAATTTAATCAAGATCCATTTAGCCGTACCGGAGATACCTTCAAACAAACATCCGTCCATCCATCCATCTAAACATTCACATTTGTAATATTATTAAGGTAAGTTGATAAACGAGTATGCGGCCACCTGAATTCACCAAAATAGCTAAGCGATAACTACTCATAGACATGCGCAATTGCAGATGCATTGCCTGCCTTTAATCAGCGGACAATCGCACAGAAAGAGAATTTTTCCGCCTTGCACTCATCTTGTCCTCCTCGAAATCCATTCCTTATCTCGTCATTCCTTATACGAAAATGTGGGAAGGGGAAGAGACCATAAAATCACTCGTAAGTATAATAATGTGAATGCAACAAAAACCAGTAACATGTCACAATTTAATTTATCAAGTAATTATTCATTTTGATATCAGAAACTACGCTTCGTTCATAAAAGTTAGGAAAAATGTGAAACTCAGTTCTCGTATATTTTTTATTCAGATCCACCAATCAAATAGTATTTTAGATACAGTCCGTCCATCGTAGTAAACAAAAAAGATTCAAACTTGAAATCCAATCCATTGGATTGAAGTTCCATTTCACCAGGCGGGATCGTGGTCAAGCGCTGGCTTATCAAACGTAAAATTTCCTAGACTCGCTTTGTGTAGAATTTTGTTATTTACATATTTATACATATTTTGGTACTTGTAAATATTATATTTGGATACTGAATACATGGTGATTAAAAAGAATAATACTAATATACTATGCTACAAAAAAACTAACAACAAAAGTACTTTTTAATAATATTATTACTGCAAATTACATTTTCATTATCAGCTCACTATACGTTCCTACTACGGGGCTCGGAACCTATCATAAGTTAGAGGTGACTAGGCCTTAGTCAACCACGTTGGCCCAGTGCGTTTTAACTTCACAAATATCTTTGAATTTTGCAGATATGTGCAGGTTGGATCACGATGATTTCCTTCACAGTAAGAACGGTGGATAAATGTACATATGTAAATTGAATAAATATATAAGGGATTCGAATCCATGGCCTGCAGATTGCAAGTCAAGTGCTTAACCCCTGAGCCACCGACAGCCCCTCAAATTACACTAATTCAAATAAATATCACATTTTGAAATGAACTATCAATTTTCTTTGTCTAAAATAAATTGCAAGAGCCCGTCTGTCTAAATTAAAAACGAATCTCGATTCTCTTTTCTTCCTCAATGTTTACAGTAATCAAAATAAAGTATAGCGTAATAAAATTACTTGCCCCGAAAACAATTAAACTTGATTGTTTACCAGCCCTGCCTATATTTAAAATTAAATGTACGCTTCCAAAGAAATTTGCATGAAAATTATTAACAATCGCGACCAAATATTTAATTCTAAATCTTTCTGTGATTTTTACATTAAAAAATATAAACATGTAAATTCCTCGGTGTTCCCGCTGCTCGTTTGCCCCCTTCTGTTATAAAAAAGTTGGCCTACGCATAAACAAACATACTGTATTTTTCATAATTTTTTGAATTATTAATAAATAAGGTTATTAATAAATAGGTTTAAATTACGAACATAAGAAATAAAAAAGGCTATTGATTATTTAAAAAAAAAATCTATTTTTTTGGGTTAATAATACCAATGAACACGTAAGAAATAAAAAAACTTTACTTTCCTTCATAAGCCGTTCATACGCCCGCAGAATTACATCTTCTTGTTCGTGTCTTGGTGGTAATGACCGGGTTAACAATAGTCGTAACTCATGCGTCATAAAGTTTCACTGGCTTTAGGTGTACGTTGGGGACAAAATTGGTCCCGTACGATCAACACTTACAACGCACAATGTTCAATAAAGTGAAAATATTTTACATTTTACACCTCACCCTGTTCATTGAATCGTTTTTTCTGTGACGTCTTTTAGATTTAAATAAACTGATTTTGGTAGAGCGTCAGTGGCTCAAGGGTTAAGCACTTGACTTGCAATCTGCAGGTCCTGGGTTCGAATCCCATATATCAATGTGTTTTTCGATTTACATATGTACATTTATCGGATGTTTTTACGGTGAAAGAAAATATCGTGATCCAACCTGCATATATCTGAGAATAGATCAATGATTTGTGAAGTCAACCAAGCCACACTGGGCCAGGGTAGTTGACTAAGGCCTAATCACACCTAACTTAGGGTACGTCTCCCTTATTGAGGGTCGTATAGTGAGCTGATGATAAGAAGACAAATAGAAAGATTCCTAGTTCTTTCCTTCTTTGAATCACCATAAACAATACAAAATTAGTTTACTTTATCTTTAAATAAAAAATAAATTGGAAAAAAGAACTCCGCTTACTGTGCAAGCATTCAATCAAGATTAATCTTTTCCCGAACGTCAATTTCATTATATTGCGTACATTTATCTTATGAGTGTAAACATTTGGTTTGAGGGAGCAATCGAATCTGAAAATAGAACCTTCTATTAACGATTTAATAAATTATCTCCCTATATAAAGTCACAAACTATTTTTGTCATAGATTCAAATCGACAAGTTCGGATTTTAATTGAATAATCCATTTTTATACTACTGCCATTTAGGTAATTATTCAATTTAAAATTCTTAGATCTATTAACCCTTGCTTCACTGGAGCATTTTTATCACTCGTTAATAAAGCGTTCAAATAGAACAACGCAATTAGGTTGAATTTGTGTTATGACAAATATCCAAACTAATTGCATGGATAGGAAATTAACTTCCTCGACTGTTTAATGTTCAACCCAATAACCTCCAAAAACGTAACGATATACCTAAATTCATAACCACTTAATCAAATTAAAAGAAAACAAATGGCATACGATATAGGTAAAATGGTCCCATACTAATGGCAATTCCGAAATTAACAATGTTGACACAAATAAAAGACGATTACAAGTAGAGGTTACACTCCCCAGGTTCGAGTAATCATATAGTCTGTTTGGGCACAATAAAGCCACTTCTGTTAATGACTAGCCTAAAATGTTTTGTACGTCTTATCGCGTGTTGGAAAAACATACGCAAACACACGAGTCCTCTTATTTGTAAAGAAAATTGACTTAATTACAATACTAAATTAATTTTATTTATGTTAAAATGTTTTGTAAAATTAGCGTTAAATAATTGAGAAAAAAAAGGGAAAGAATATTTTATGTTACAGTACTATTTTATCATGAAAATATTAGAGATTGGAAAATTCATGGAAAGGCTTAAAATGCTTCTCTTATTTTTTACAACAGAGTAAAATACGTAGCATTTCCTAGAAAATTAATTATATTTACTTTTACTTGACTTGAATTATATGTTTTTTCTTTTTAATAAAATAGTAAAAAAACGTTAAAAGTATTTTCTGGACTTTCACTGTATCTTACTTCTTAATTAATATTATTAATTAATTAATTATAATTAATATTATTATAAATGCGAATGCTTAGATGAATAGATGGACCAATATTAGGATGAAGCTATCTCCGGAACGGAAGTAAGGATCGTCATGAAATTTGGAATAGAAGTAGAACATAAGCTACTAATTAAGGTTTTTTTTTAATTCCGCGCGGATGAAGTCACGGACGACAGCTAGTTATAAAATAAATAAGCAGCTATTTGACTTCATGGTAGTTTAACAAATTAATTTAAAATTCAATGAGTTATAAAATAATCGATTTTGTTTGTTTTACATCATCGTCGCTATCTCTCACATAAAGGGCCATGTAACAACTCTGATAAAACGTTGTATAACTTTATTGGCATAAGCGTGAAATCATAAAAAACGCTTTAAAATATATCTCAAACGATGCTTTTTTGTTTCATTGTATGAATGCACAGCTGATCTTTTAGGATTAAAATGCATATATTTTTGGTATTTTTATTATACAAATAATAATTAAATATTTATTTTAATATTACTAATACACATTTTTTTATCAATCAAACTTAAAATTCTACCAATTTTATAGCTTTAATATCCAAATGACGTAAAACAGTAAGAATGGAAAAAAAAAATCTAAACAAATTTGAAGTCACCAAAAATGATTATCTTTATATATATAATTCTTCTATGAGTGTGTATGTCACTGAACTTCTCTCAAACGACTGGACCGATTTTGATGAAATTTTTTGTGTGTGTTCAAAGGGATCTGGGAATGGTTTAGATTCACAATTTTGTCCGCTGTACAATGTTTTTAAATTAATTTTTAATTTATTAGTAGTTGTTGATTTTGGAATGTTTTACATTGGATCCGACAGACGGCGCTACCATCGCAGTGTCAAATTTTAAATAATATTCGAATTAAACACGTGTAGCCAGGACAACGTCTGTCGGGTCCGCTAGTATTATATAAATTGGTCATACTCATCGGAATATCTATCAATTGATGTTAAACAGATTTGAAGATTCCTCTGACCTTTTTATAAGGTCGCAATAATTAGGGTCGATATCAATGTGTCCATTGAGTATCTTCGCCGACACGGAAAAGGAGGTCCATTAAGGCCGGACAATTGCTCAGAGGTCAAAACGTCACCAGTAGGAACTCCCATACCGCCACTCATCACTGACTAGTAATCACTCGTTTCAATCTAGGTGACACTTGACCACTTTATTCCCAGACGTACCTACGTACAGTCAGCGTCATATAGATCGTCACAGACAAGATATGCAAATATATAGATACATCAAAAGTAATCAATTATATCGGTACAACAAAAGTCCTCAAAATAATAGATACATTCACCCTGCTCAAATACATCGGTACATACACAGCGTCAAATATATGAGTACATGCAAGATGCTCATAAATATCGTAGCAGCCACAGCGTCATAAGTAACGAAGCAGTCAAGGTGCGCAAAAATATCGGTACATTTGACAAAATGGAACTCTATCTCTATATACTTGTGATACAATTTGGAATAAACTACTTCTGTTACATTCATTTGACACTTTGTATTAACATTATAGGTTGTCCGGAAAGTTCGTTTTGATTTTCGATATAAAGCTTACAATAGACTGTAGCTGAAGTGGATTCATTTTCGGATTTCCACCACTATCAAACGTCACAAAAATTTCTATATTGTGAATAATTTCATTTCATTGGTTGAGATAAAAACTAATTTTTAAAATTTTAGCCAAAAATAAAAGACGTTTTAGGTATAGAGTCGTACCAATATAATTTAAAAACATTTCCAAAAATTTAAGAGAACAGGGTTTCAATTTTCCTTATAAAGCGGCACGAACTTACTGGGCAACCCAATATTTTTCTTCTCCTGTCATAACGCTTAAATATATTATAAAAGTTTGTCACGCCGAATATGACAGATACGTAATAACTTATATCAAATTTTGCCTTGTCACAATATATACTAGTTTGGCGCAGTATTCTAGTATGTTTGTATGTTTGCCGTAATATGTAAGTTTTCCGGTTCGAATCTCAGGCTACTTTTTTTTCATTTTATCAATCACGGGCTTATTTTTTCATAACCAGTAAAAATTTGGTAATGTAAAATTTTGCTCGACAATTTTTTTTAAAATTTTCGCTGTCGGGTAGAAAGAAATTTAAATAAAGTTAACAACAATTAGGTCAGACCATCGCGGGTGAAGTGAGTGGGCGGAGCGTGGATTGTCTTTGCGGGTTTTAAGAATGGTACGCGCGGAAACTATACGTACAAGTGTTATCTACATATGTGTGCGCGCCCACGCACACTGGAATGTTTATTGCAATCGACCAAAAATTTGATGTAGTTTGGATATTGACATTCAGTTTTTTTTCTTTGTTTCTTAAATATAATCAGTATCAGTAAAAGGTAAAAGTAAAAGTGTTATTTTTACCGGTACAAATTTAACAAACATGAGTAATAAACAAATTACATGCCAATAGCATCGCTTTATCTCCTTCATTTTTGTTTGAAATAGAAAAGTACTTTAACGGTCAAACTCATTAGTCCAAGGCAATATCAAAAAGTACCTAATAACTACGACGATAGAGTTTAATTACATGTGCTTCGATATTAAAATTAAAAAGTTTAAATATCAAAAAAAAAATAGTTGCTTGGGATTTGAACCGCCGAACTTACGCACCAACGGCGGCGAACGGTAAGGCCACGAGACCAAACTAGCATATATGATGACAAACTTAAATTTAATGTTGGTTTTATCTACCTAATATCTGTCATCCGCGTCGAACACTTTTAGTAAATTTTGAAAAATGGTTTGATGCAAAGTGTCAAATGAATGTAACAGAAGTAGTTTATTCCAAATTGTATCACAAGTATATAGAGATAGAGTTCAATTTTGTCAAATGTACCGATATTTTTGCGCACCTTGACTGCTTCGTTACTTATGACGCTGTGGCTGCTACGATATTTATGAGCATCTTGCATGTACTCATATATTTGACGCTGTGTATGTACCGATGTATTTGAGCAGGGTGAATGTATCTATTATTTTGAGGACTTTTGTTGTACCGATATAATTGATTACTTTTGATGTACCTATATATTTGCATATCTTGTCTGTTACGATCTATATGACGCTGACTGTACAGAGTACTTAGTTACCTAACTAGGTACTTCAAACGGAGGATCTCCAGTCTCACAACATAACAATAAGTAGTAAGGAGATTGACAGTGGCGGCTTTCATTATTATCGAAAACGATAAAACAACAAAACTACGGGGCTAAACGAAGTGCAATCGCTTCAAAGCGATCCCTTAACGAACTTCAAAAATGTAAAGAACTGGAGGTAAGACAAAGTGCATTCGCTTCAAAGCGATTCCATAGCGAACTTCAAAATTGTATGGAACTAACGCGCGACAATCACGTGACTTATCGGAAGTTGTTGTTAGTTCTTTACATTTTTGAAATTCGTAATAATGTTGTTCGATTTACATAATAACAATAAATATGAAATTTATTTTGAAAAAAGGTTAGCAATTCAAACTTTAAAAAATAAATAATATATATGGCCGCTGTTACAACCTTATTTCGTTTGATATTGAATGAAGTATCAAATGTGATGTATTAAAAAGCGTCAATAGCGTCAATAGCCTAATGGTTAAGGGTACGGATTTCCGACCACGAGGTCGAGGGTTCGAATCCCGCCATTCGACTATTGTCGTAAACCATATCCTAGCACAAGCCTAGAGCTTAGTTGGAATGGTTAAAGAAATATTAGTAAATTTACAAAAAAATCTGCTAATATTTTAATTAAAAAAAACCACTTATAAGAGACTAGCTGTCGCCCGCAACTACCTCCGCTCGAATTTAAAAAATAACAATTAAAAGTAGCCTATGAGTTATTCCAGGCTGTGTTCTATATGTACGCCAAATTTCATCGAGATCCGTTCAGCCATTCTGGAGATAACTTTAAACAAACATCCATGCATACAAACTTTCGCATTTATAATATTAGTAAGATAAGATGTTGGTTGAATAACAGTTCGACATGTTTAAGAAACCTAACGGTTGTCTGCGTGAATTCTGTTAATCGTTAATCATTTCAGTATTCATCATCATCAGCTCACTATACGTCTCCACCGAGGGGCTCGGAGCCTACCCTAAGTTAAGAGTGACTAGGCCATAGTCAACCACGCTGGCCCAGTGCGGGTTGGTTGACTTCACACGTATCTTTGAATCACTTCTCAGATATGTGCAGGTTGCATCACGATGTTTTCCTTCACCGTAAGAACGTCGGATAAATGTATATATGTATATCGGGTATCGAAAAACACATCTGTACATGGCGGGATTCGAACCCAGGACCTGCAGATTGCAAGTCAAGTGAACAAGCAACCCCTGAGCCACCGACACTCTTATTAGTAGTACTAAGCTGTTTTTAATTAAAATCAATATCTACAAAACAATAGAACTAAATATTGGACATACATACTTATTACACATTTATGTATTTTCAAGCATGTTAATTACAACTAAACTCTTCAATATGTTTATTTGCTTAATAATTTGTATAAAACAAGTCCCTATGAGATCTAAGAAGGTCATAAATAATACATCTTATGACAGAAAGAGTATTGTTACAGATATCAAAACAATGCTCCGCGCAAAATGGCAAAAGCCACCTGTAGCCTTGACTAAATTATATGAATATAATATGTCAACACGGTTTCCACTGCCGAAACAGTAAACGAAAAGATGTTTTCATCACTCATTTTCTTGAAAAAATTAGATATCAATATAAAAACATATTACGTAAGACATTAAACCTGAGGGGTTAGATAAATCGCATTCGCTTCGAAGCGAATCCATAGCTTTATTTAAAAATGTATGGAACTGACGCGCGACAATCACGTGACATATCAAACTGATATATAAACACGGCTAAACACTCACGTATATACGTCCTTTGGCGGCACCGACTAGTTTCACAATCCAATAATAATACCAGTACCACTCATCCTGATGAAGGGCCCCTGATGGGCTCGAAACTAGTCGGTGCCGCCACCGGACGAATATACGTGAGTGTTTAGCCGTGTTTATATATCAGTTTAGTATAATGTCTCACGAAAGTTTGAATAATTTAACGTGACATATCGAAAGTTATTGTCAGTTCCATCGCTTCTAAGCGAATGCATTTTGTCTAACCTCCACGTTCGTTGTATGCTAAATATTTATCGAATTTCAATAATGTAATTCATATATGTAAACTGGTAGTAGCTTGTAGTTTACATATGTACTGTTTTAGAAGATATTAATAGAATGCCATTAAACGTATTCAAAGACCTCCTGTCTACAAATCATTGAGTCGAATACTTGCGACGATATCATGAATAAGTTGATGAGGGTGTTTGTAACTAAAGAACCGTCAAGGTAACGCACACATCTATGATAAATAATACATACTGTTCTTCAATTGCTAACCGTGGGTTTCTGAGACCAAACGCTCTGTATAAGACATATCGTCATCCCTGTCGTTATCTTTGAGAAAATAGAGACAAAAATACGTTTTAAAAGGGTATTTTTGGTGACAGAAACCCGAGGTAAAGCAATGTATTGTTTGTCGAACCGTGAAAAATTCTAAGCATCGTTGTTTTGAGTTAGCATTGATAAATGTCTAATTTAACATTTGATAAAACTATTATTATAAATACGAATGTTTAGATGGATGGATGTTTGTTACAAGGTTTTCAAAACGGCTCAACGTTACCTTAATGAAATTCGATATGTATATATAGAACATATGCTGAAAGAATACATAGGATACTTTTTAATTTGTTTTTTAATAAAGCTCAGGCAGAATCGCAGGCGAGAGCTAGTCATATATTGTACATGTGCAGATAACACCTAGCTGTTTCTTTCATAATATATTTACAGAACATTTTATAAAATACTTCATTAAAAAAAAATTAATCCCTTGATACTCAAAGAAAGAAAAGTTGTAAATTTTAGATCCTTTACATAAAAAGTTGGAGACAATTAAAAGCTTCGCTAATTAAAAAATGCTACCTTTTTATACAAACGCAAATTCATAAATAAAATTACATTTCCCATTATGTTTTTTAAATAAATTTCTTCTTCATTTTATACTTTGTCGTAATATAAATATTTACGTGTTAGGATCAGTTCACGCTTGAAATTATTACGTATAACAGGATTGTGGTTTATCATCCGGGCATCATGTGAGTCGCTACGCCTCACGTAACCGCAAATAATATATGTTTTGATTACATGTCGTATTGAAATTACCTAATTTGTTTTTGATTTGATAAACAATAGTTTGAAATAATCAATTTATTAAAACTAAGACTTAATTTAAAGATTTTTAAGTCATCGGCTAAAATAGCGATGTGACCTGCATCTGTTTTATTAGCTATCGCTCGCGACTCCGTCCGCGCGTAAGTATAAAAAACGTTATAAGTAGCCTATGTGTTTATCGAGACTATGTTCTACATCTATGCCCAATTTCAGGAAGATCCGTTAAGCCGTTCCGGAAACACCTTCAAACAAACATCTATCCATCCCTCCATCCATCTAATCATTCACATTAATAAAATTCGTAAGATCTGCAATTTTAATGTTATTTAAATATACCCATATTAGGTTTTTCTAATGTCCTAATACCACAACGACAACTCTTTTAAAATAAAAGACAACATTATATAACTTGGAAAAATAAATAGAATTTATGTCAGCGCGATGACACAATTCTGAATAATGATAAGTAAATATGTGATACATTTGTATATCGCGTATTGTTCAACCTCTCAGACGCACATAGTGTTGTATCAAGAAACAATGTCACTAACGGATACGATCAATCATTTAAGTCTCGCGTTACACCCATCACTAGAGGGAACAGTAATTTCTCTCACATCAGACAGCTGTTAGTCGTCGTATCCAAGTCAATGCTTTGATTCAACTATCTTGATAATAAACACGCACCTAATTGTGCTAAACAACTTTTTAGTAACCATCATAATCTGACTATACGTCCTGATTGAGAGGCTCGGATTCTACCCTATGTTAGGGGTGATACGGTCATAGTCAACCACGCTGGCCCAGTGCGGGTCGGTTGACACATTTGAATTTCTTCGCAAATATAATATGTATATGCAGGTTGTATCACGATGTTTTCCTTCACCGTAAGAGCTCCGGTTAATATGGCGCGATTCAAACCTAGGACCTGCACATCACAAGTCAATTGCTTAACCTCTGAGGCACGCTCCTATGAAGCAGGCAACGACTAATTACAATAAAGTTAATGTCAATAATAGAGTGAATGTAAAACGATATCAGCATCTTACGTGTATAAAGATATTGAATAAATTTAGTTTAAATTTTATTGGACTCTTCAATTAATGGTTTTCAAATAGAATCATCTCATCGGCACTAACGATCCAATATTTTTTTCGTTCCGATTTTTTAAGTTCCGATGCCATGAACACTTCAATTGTACTACGGATATTACAGATGAATTATTTCATATTATCTGATTACTCTAAGATCGACTTATTATTAATTTTTAACACTATTTTAATCAAATTTCTAAGATATTAATGTATTTTAAATATTTTACTTCAATTCAAAATTAATTTATTTTACACAATGTAACTTTCTGCTGCTAAGCTTTCTACTTTAATGAGCTTATAGTTTTAAAAACAACATGGTAAAATTTAATGGTCTCCTGTTAAGTACTTAAAACTTTATCTTCATTAGCCATTTAATATTTTAAAGCTTTATTAGAAGTTATTAAAATGGTTATAAACGTTTAAATATTGTTTTAACGCACTGCGTCTTTTATATTAAAATAGTATATGTAATTAGAATGTTATTTCAAAATTATTAAAAATACTTTAAAGTCATAATTGAAATTTAAAAAAAAAATTGATTGGTACCACAATTACTGTATTAACTTAATTGTTTAAATATTTTTTTTTCAAACACATTCAGACTTCCTCAGATCACAAACATGTCAATCTGGTGATCAAGGTGGGATCGTGGTAAAATGCTAGTTTATCCTTTATGAAATAAATTCCAGCTTGATACCTTCACGCGTTTTTGAGAAAAAGGGTCTTGACAGACGGACGGACGGACAACAAAGTGATCCTATAAGGGTTCCGTTTTTTTCCTATGAGGTACAGAACCCTAAAAAATAGCAATTGTTTAGGAACGCATTGCGAAAAAACGCCCATATACATCTATTCGTATTTATATATAAGATAAGCAATACAAACAAACAACGTATATATGTAGGTCGTTTCTAATCGTGTCAAGTCCGCATTAACATGACGCTAGCGAAACGATTAGTTCTCAGTAAATATATCGAAGAGTAAGTTCTATATTTAGATTCAGGCCGTTAATTTATGCAGATTTATTTGAGATTTGTTATACGATTCATTTCATCAGATTTTCTTTTTATATCATACGGTGGCAAACGACTGTGCGGTCACCTGAAATCGCTGAAATAGCGAAGTGACCGTTGCCCATAAACATACGCAAGAGCATATGCGTTGCCTACCTTTAATCGACGGAGGAGAGGATGCACAGAAAGAAAATATTTTCCTTTCCCATGCATCCTCTCATCCGGAAAGTCCACTTCCACTTCCCATCCTTTCCTTATAAGAAAAAGGGTGGGAAGGGAAAGAGGACTAAATTAGGCCTCCGGGTTGCACACTCATCAGACGAAACGCGGAATTGCTTCTCTTGACGCCTGTCTTCTATGTGGTCGTGATATTTCACCGGGCGAGCCAGGCCAATTCGTGCGAAGATGTTAATGTGGGTTCTACCAATGTAGAATAAATGACAGTTTGGTAAGAAATAAAAAAAAAGTTGTTGATACTACTATTTATGGAATTTTAAACCTAATTGGAAGGTTGAGTTTGGAACGAAACCTGTTCCACGTTAAACAATATTGTGGCTTTAAAACATGCAATTAAAAATTACTTTACTAATTACTAATTTTATAAATGCGAATGTTTAGATGGATGGATATTTGTTTGAAGGTTTCTCCAGAACGTCTGAATGGATCTCGATTAAATTTGGCATACATACAGAACATAGTCTGGAAGAACACATAGGCTACTATTTAAGATTTGCACAGCTAGTTAAAAATAAAAGAGCGCAAACTATATTTGACAACTTTTGCATTCTTCCCCATTTCGATGATTCCCATTTGATTATATTATATTATTCGAACGTTGGTTTTTTTCTATATTAGTAAAGTAATCGATTCGAAAAATCCAATTATTTTGATTGTTTCGATATCTGGATACAAAGACGTTGGTGGATCAATTTGTGAATAAGGTTTACGAAGTGTAAGTTATGTCGATATAAAACGGATCATTAAGTCGGAAACGGAAGAAGTTATCGCCCCTACTCGTATATAACCCACTTACGTTATAATTAAATAGTATCGATACAACGCTTAACGACTTGCCAACTCAAATACTAACAACATTTTGTGCAATTAAGATTACTCTATCACAGTGACCGGAAGAAATTTACGATAACTTCAAATTCTATTTATGGAATTTATTTTATAAAAAAAACAAATCCAGATTTATATTTCGCATATCTAAATAATATTATAAATGCGAATGATTAGATGGATGGATGGATGTTTGAAGGTATCTTCAGAACGGCTTGGATCTCGCTGAAATTTGGCATAAATGTAGAGCATAGGAAGAACACATAGGCTCCTTATTAAGTTTTTTTTTAATTCCGCGCGAACGACAGCAAGTTGTAGCATACTAAGGCATTTTATTAAAGTTATACGCTTAGAAGAAAAAAATATATACTAGCTGTCGCCCGCTACTCCGTCCACGTGAAATGAAAAAAAAAATAACCCTATATATTCTTCCAGACTACGTTCTACATATATGTCAAATTTCAAATTTCTCTTTTATTTACGCGTCAACTGAACCTACGTGGATGCATTATGATCTCTTCTTGTTATCATATTATCGGCAATTACTATTATAATGTACGTTTGCACTCAAGTTGACGTAAATAACGTTAATAATATTGTAAACAAGTATTTAATTCAATTACAAATAGATTTATATCTTAACATTTTTCATGACTCTACGATTTGTTTTTGTTTTCTAATGTTGGCTGCAGTGAACGTGTTATAGAGAAATTCTTTATACTATATCATGTTTTAATCAAAACATTTTTAAATTTAGAAAGAACTAAATACCGGTTACATATTTTTTTTTACTTTTAATTTCGACAACTCGCTTTCGCCTTAAAATAGGTTACAAACAACAAACTTATCCTCATTGTAGTACGGCGGCCAACGGCGACTTGTAAAAAATGTTCCGAGGTAATGTTAACGGATTTTGCCGAGGGTTGTAGCTCATTAATTTAGTGACGTAGGAAGTTGTACAATCCTGGCACGTAACGTTACTTCGTGAATTGCTTAATTAAGTTATATTTAGATGAATAATTTATTCCATTTTTAAATTAAAGAGATTAAAAATCAAAAGTGGAAAAGGCTAAATGCCGTATAATGTAACATAATGTAGACTTTTTATATCGAATCTAATTTAAGGGACATTCCCTTAGTGATAATTAAACAACTTTGAATACCGCAATTAGATAAATATTTTCTTTTCTTTTCAATTAGAACGAGATAATGTTAAGTTCAAAAGTGTAGTGAAGACGACTAAGATACTTTTAAAGCACTTTACTTAGTAAATATTAAAAGTGCATTGGTTTTGATACATTGCCAAGTTGTATTCTGTCCACAACGATTAGGTTTGAACGTTAACTAAGTTATTACAGAATACTTGGAACGTGTTTTCTGTCCACAGCCAAAAACAGAATAAACTAACATCAAATTTCTGAATAGCAACAAAAGATTTTATATATCCTTCAAAGAGTAAGCAATCCAAAAATAAAAAGAGCAATGCCACCTCACTATTTAGGCGAAATTCAAAAATATTAATACGTCTAATTTACTTTATTTTGCTTAATGTAATGTTCTTCTACTTGAGGGTTGTAAGCTGGTGAAAATTACTTTTCTAAACTGTAAAGGGTGAAAAGATAATGATGATTTTTTTTATTTTATTTTACATATAATAGTAAGTATTCCTTTGCTAATTTCCTAACTTATCTCACTCGTATCCAAGAGTGATTATATTTACTGCTAAGTCAAGCTCGTTAGAATTTAAAAAAAGAAAAATTGTGTGTTGATTTTCTCTATCCGAGTAAAGTACGCACAAAATATGAAAATTAGAATTTATATTTCCATCGAGTCATTACGTATTCCGTAGTATTTATACTAAACACATTAATCCTCATCGTGATTTTACATTTCACTTTAAATTGAGATTATTCTTATAATTTCAAAGAGACCACAATTTATCGCATTACGTTTTAAATAAGCAAAGGACAGGTCGACGCAGCGTGGGCAGGCCTCCCGCAAGATGGACCGATGACCTGGTCAAGGTTGCGGGAGCGTCCTGGATGCGGGTGGCACAAGATCGGTCATCGTGGCGATCTTTGGGGGAGGCCTATGCCCAGCAGTGGGCGTCTCATGGATGAGTAGATAGATAGATAGAAGCAAAGGGTTGTTGGTTTCGCGTATATATTGGTTATAAGTACATTTTAAAATTATAATTTTAACATAGCTGTTTTATTTATAGTATTTTAGCTCAATTGTACTTTGTATTCTTGTTATTGTGTACATTTAATCGGCTTTTCTAACATAAATATAGCTTTTTCCTAAAGCACAACATCGTATCTTCCTTATCGCCGACAATACATAAAGGTCATGCTTATAAACTAAAACATACTGACTCCGTGTACAAAGGTTTTTTAGTGAAAGCCGACGCAGCGATTATTGTGCCTACGTGTCTATATAACATAATCCTAAGGGTATACGAAACGATCTCCGATGCTAAGCACTTAAACCGCCTTAAACGACACGTTTGCTACTGAAAATAAGGACAGTTATACACGGATTGTTTCAATTAGCAGGCGAACGGACTACTGCAATACAGCGACTGCATAATGAACTTACCTGATAGGTATTTTTAGACATTATTAGTTAGAATCCTTTGGCGCGAATGGCGCGCTTTCGTTACCACGTCAAATGTCAGAATTATTTTTGAAGGGACATAAACGTTGACATTTTAATAAGGCTAGTGCTGCCCCGATACATCGGCACAGTATCGGATTTTCTTCCTAACAGTATGTGTAGTTTCTACAGTCTTGCCTATGAACACTACAGCTTTCAATGTTGTCACTCCCTTTTGTGTCGTTAAATATGTTAGGAAGGTAAAGACGGATTTATAAAATTATGTTAAAAGCTTATATTCTTGTTAATTTCAAAAAGTTTAAGTTAAAAAAGGGTCTTGACAGACAGACGGACAACATAGTGATCCTATAATGGTTCCGTTTTTTTGCCTATAAGGTACGAAACCCTGAAAAGGTCGTCAAGACGATGCAAACGAGCTCCAACTCGATGAGGTTATGTTATTTAATTGCGAAGTTCCTATGACCACCTTGTAGCACCATCATCAGTACCACGACATAGTATTGTATTTTCACGCATTTAAACATGTGTGTAAATTTTAGTTCAATCAGTAACCGGGAAGTAGTTTAAATTTGGAAGATTTGATGACAAACATCAGGACAGGTGAAACTAAATAATGAACTTTATCAAAGATAAAATAACAAAGACTTGAACAAAGACAAATCGAATAAAATACAAAGTTTTAACAAGTTTAAACATTTTCTTAAGATAAGACAAGTTGTAGAAGCAAAGTGCAGAGTAGTTTCTAGTAATATTGAAGATATTTTCCACTTTACCTTGTCTCATATACGATTCAACAGTTTTAAAAACTTTAGAAATAAAACATTTTATATAGAATTTTATTTTAGATTGATCTGTACTATTAAAAGATTAAATTGTTAAAGAATCTGAAAGTATAAAACTCACAAGCCGCTGGTCTTTATAGTGTTAAAATAACCCCGTATAAAATTATGGTTTAAGTTGGTAATCAGAAATTTAAAAAGTTGTTTTTCTACGAATGCCATTTTATTTTGGGCAATAAAATAATTTAATTTGGTATTAAGTAGTATAATACTTTCTCTATATTACTTCTTACTGTCTTATTAATATTATAAATGCAAATTTTTAGATGGATGGATGGATGGATATTTGATTGAAGGTATCTCAGAAACGACTGCATGGACCTCGCTGAAATTTTGTGTAGATGTAGAACATAGCCTAAAGAACACATAGGCTACTAATTATTCCTCGGGGACGGAGTCGCGAGCGACAGCTAGTACAAAATGAATTTACTGGCACCTTGTGAGGTCAATGAACCCGTCTTAGTCACAATTAATGGACTTTGGATTGTATTTGTCAACACCATTAGGCGTGTTTATTCACCTAATTCTCTGAATTAAGCCGACTAATTGACTTAAACTAACATTAAACCTCCTTAATGCATAATCTATATCCCTAAAGGTTATATTTACCGATATGTAGTTACGTTGTTACAAATGTCAACAGCAATATTTAACATACGCTATGTAGCTTAGAATCGCATGTGACAAGCAGTACTTTTGTTTAGATTGTGGACAGGAACACCGTTAGTGGTAGGCAAAACAGGATGGATTGCCTGAAAGATGACATGATCAAGGAGGGAGTGACGACTGAGATGACGGATAAATCGATATGGAGGACAAAAACTGTTGCGCGTACCCTACGTGTCGGATAGGAACAAGGAGGTGATGATACATTTTTTTTGTGACTGAGTAGTCAATATTTTTTAGCTTCACCGAGCTTGAAGTGGCCTGATACTTTGTATTAAGAAGTTATTATTATATAACCTCAACTCATTACACATGTATTAGCGGCCCTGCTTACGTGTCTTGTTTAAAGGAAGTTTGATGTAGTCGTAAACTAAATATAACGTAATAGTAACAAGCGAGGGCTTGCGTTTACATTTAAAATTAATGATCGATTTTATAGTCAGCTTTATCCCACGCGTTATCTTCTATTGTTCATTATTTTGGAATTGAATTTAATGTCAAAGATATTATTTCTCTTTTTTATTGCAAAACTAGCTGTCGCCCGCGACTCCGCCCGCGCGGTATTGAAAAAAATAATAATTAGATGATTATGTGTTCAAACAAACATCAATTCATCCATCCATCCATCCAAACATTCAAATTTATAATATTATAGTATAAAGATATTAGTAAGATAAGCCACAAATGAGGCATAGAGACATTGCTATTTTTTTTTTAATTTTTAAACATCGATTGTTGCCAGTCACATTCTTGCTTGCTGGCTGTCATTAAGTAAATTAAATCTAGTCTACCAATTTGATAACTGCCTACTATATTGAAAGCACTAAATCATTTAAGAATGACCAAAACGTGTTATATATTTGTAGAGTATAAAATATATGTACACTAATATTGGCGACAAACAATGTATTAGGTTACTTTGTGAAGGTGTAAACTGTCTTCCAATAAAGGGAAATTTGTATCACAATACGGTCCCTAAGCTGCCTGCAAAAGGGTCTTTTATAACCTTTGTTAGGAGTAAAACGATTTTATTAACGGATATTATGCCATAACCCTTACTGTAAATTGTTTTAAAACAAAAATGGATATACTAATTTAACGTAACGCATAATAAAAGTAAAACGATATCGTTCTACAATCAAATGACAACTATTTGAATGGAAATCAAATAGCACTAAAGGTTATTATAGTTAACTTTGATTGTTATATCAACGAAACGATGTGACTCGATATAGAAATGCACAATAATTCAAATCTGTAACATCATTGACTCGAGATGAGAGGTTATTCTCTAAGATATGAATTACCTCGCTTTTATTCTATAATACGCCGAAATAGCGAAGCAACTGTTGCCCTTAGATTTCCCCAGTTGTAGATGCATTGCCTACATTTAATCCACGGAAGAAACATAGAAAAAGTGTTTATCCCCTCAGATACTGTGCATCCCCCCAAATCCATTACTCCTTCCTATTTTATCCATAAAAAGGGTGGAAAGGGAAAGGGGACTAAAATTAGACCTCCGGCACCTCACTCATCAGACGAACCACGGAATAACTCCCACTTGACACCTGTCTTCTTTGTGGTCGTAGTATTGCATCGGGCAAACTGAACAGTTGGTGCAATTGATATTGTTGTAGCTGGCATCTACCACTGTTTAAAGTTACTACCTCTGCTTATGATAACGCAATAGCAATAGAAAACCTAATGAGAGGTTCTATACCTCTCTATTTAAATTATCTTCGGATCGAGCTTAAAGATATAATTTATGGTTGGAACAAGATCAATACTAGTAGTAGATCAAGTAACAAACAAGTCTTTAATATTTATAAAATTAACATAAATACAATAATCGTTTTTCTATCTACTTTTCGGTATGTTAGAAAAGCCTTTTAAAAAGTAATGGTATATCAACGCACAGTTAGATGTTTGGGGGATAACATTCCCATTTCGCCCGCGTATTTGATATTCCCCAACACAACGCTATCCTGTAAAGAACGTGACATCGCTTTATCTGAACACAAAACATTGTAGTAGGAAGAGAATGTTATCTAGATAGCTTTGGATATTGAATGTTTGATGTACAGGAGCCACTGTAAAAAGATATAACCGTTGTATATGTTTCTTATCATGGGTTTCCACTATCGATAAACTTATAAAAACATAATACAAAATGTCACTGATATTGACACTTTTGTTTGTAAAATGTTTTACGTAGTCTTGGGGATTTAATGTTCTTTCTGTATCTTCCTAAATATAAATTTATTAATCTTTTTACACCAGATAAGTCACGTCTGTGTATACGAAGTTAAAGTTACTCTGATTCTAAATGGCGTATTTATTTTTTAACTTTCGTACTCAATAATACTTGATAAAATTCGAATATATCTTTTATCGAATTCAGATATCATCAGCATACGTCGTCTGTCAGTCGAAACTTGAGTTACATTTAATTTAAATAGTATTACATTTAATTTAAAAAATTCAGTCAGTTTCTATTGTGTTACGTTTTTGATTCGATTAACTTCGTCGAAATACTAAAGAATAGTAAGCAAGACGTTCGAAAATAGAGAAATCGATATTGAATAATATAACATTCAAAATTGCAGACGTTAAGATTTGCGAAAGTTTCTTGTGAGTGACGTCTTCTCTGCGACGTTGCGATAGCTGCAACCGTTTCCGGTTCCGTTTTCCTTGACTTTTATACGTTTTAGTAGAACTAGAAATGTCAGGCAACAATTTATATTTTGCATTAGGAATTCTTATTCTTCTTTTTCTTATTCTATTATACCTTTTTAGTACATATTATAATATAAATAACATCATCACTGTTGCTTTTGTCTTTAATTGTACTCTCGATAATTTAAAAATTAAAATATTTTAAACAGTGACAGGATTAAACGTGATCATAAATATTTAATTGGTTTTGACAAAATATAATATTTAAAAGCTAACGTAGTAAACTTAAAACTAACGAATTGCAAAAAAAAATCCGCGAATTCAGCCCTGGAATATCCCAAAGTGGCTGCGCCTTACTACAGCCAGTACAATATAGAAACTAAAGTTACTACACTAAACTAATGGCCTAAGATTCTCATTAGTTAAGACAAATGGACGCTTTGCTGTATTCTAAGAGATTTATATCCTAAACTAACACTTTTTCTTTCTTACAAGTTTTTTAAAGGTCTAGTTTGTATCGCAAAAGGTTTTAATCATCATCATCAGCTCACTATACGTCCCCACCGAGGGGCTCGGAGCCTACCCTAGTTTACGGGTGACTGGGCCATAGTCAACCACCCTGGTCGAGTGCGGGTGGGTTGTAACTTTACACATATCAAACTGATATATAAACACGGCTAAACACTCACGTATATACGTCCGGTGGCGGCACCTACTAGTTTCGAGCCCATCGGGGGCCCTTCATCAGGATGAGTGGTACTGGTATTATTTCGCGGACGCAGCCCGTCTCTCACGTCGGTGCCGCCACCGGACGTATATACGTGAGTATTTAGCCGTGTTTATATATCAGTTTAGTATAATGTCTCACGAAAGTTTGAATAATACACACATATCTTTGAATTTCTTCTCAGATATGTGCAGGTTGCATCAAATGGATGGAAATGGATAAACATACGTAAATCGGAAATCGAAAAACACATTGGTACATGGCGGGATTCGAACCCTGGACCTTGAGAGGGCGAGTCAAGTGCTTGACCCCTGAGCCACCGAAGCTCTGTTAATACCACTTAAATATTTTGTTACAGATATGAAGTTAATGACAATACACACTGAGTTCCAAGGATCATGTACGTATCAAAAATTAATTTAAATTTTTATAAACAAGATTTATCATAACAAAAGTTAAAACCTATTTATCTCCCTAGCGACATCAGTCCGGTTTTTTTTTAATTAAATGTAAAGTTGTATATTTTATATGGCATGTTGTAAAATGTTACCCCTAATATATTCGTCACCGGTCCCAAGGGTTCGACTACCATAAGCCTGAACAAATACATGACTCCAAATATAATAATTCATCCCTTAAATGTATCTGATAATAAGTAGTCATTAAATTTATAGATTTAAAAAAAATGACTGCGGATATTGGGTGGTTTGTTTTAATATCTGCACTATTTTTGTTTGTTAAAAATATTAGCAGATTTTTAAAGAGCGTCGGTGGCTCAGGGCTCAAGCACTTGACTTGTAATCTGTAGGTCCTGCGTTCGAATCCCGCCATGTACCAATGTGTTTTTCGATTTCCGATTTCTACATGTACATTTATCCGATGTTCACCCTAATCACCTCTAGCTTAGGGTAGGCTCCGAGCCCCTCGGTAGGGACGTATAGTGAGCTGATGCTGATGATGATTAGCAGATTTTTGTTTATTTACTAATATTTCTTAAATTCCGACTAAGGTTGTGCTAGGATATGGTTAACAATAGTCAAATGGCGGGATTCGAACTCTAGACTGCGTAATTGGAAATCCGTACCCTTAACCATTAGGATATTGGCATTTCTAAACTATAAAAATACAAGATTCTTCTACGAAACAAACATAAAATGTAGCAATAAATATTTACTACATGTATTATTTAAATATTTGATGGTCTTACGCGATCGAAACTAAAATATTCTTTCACATAAAATTTCAATTGATTTGTTTTTTTATTATCTATATTTAGTTTGTTCGTAAATATGTTCAAGGTTATGCGTCAGAATAACCTTCAAAATAGTACAACATAATATATTACGTCCTTTACTAGTACAATTTATTATTATTCTGTAACATCTTACTCAATATCTATAAACTTAGCAAAAATCTGAAGAAAACATCTACATCTATCATTTTAGCTTCGTTCAGAAAAAAACAACAATCTTTGTTATTGGCGATGTAGAATTCAAAAACAAAAAAAATACTAAATAATTTTTTAATGAGAATGACTTCAACGGGAGAGTTCTCTGTACCCTCTTTTTACTCGTAAATGGAATTGTTAAGCTTTTCATTTTTCATAGTAGTTCATTTCCATGAAGAAGTTGTTCCGAGAAAATATCCATGGACATATCTCCGTTCACAGTTCGCAGAAAATAATCTAACGATTTAGTTTCACTCATATTTTCCCATCGACAATGCATTGCTTCGTAAGAATTCCTTCAACCGATAAGAAGATTTTCATACTTGTGATACTGGCTGGTTGGTTCTTTACCTTTTTTATTGAATTTTAAAAAATAATAGAAGTCTAATATAAAGTTGCTAACCATGTCCTAGACTATTGCGGAAAAATTAATCCTATTGTTATTACAATCAGTGTATTAATTTCAAAGGTGTTAGTGTAAAAAATCTTTCTTTTATCTTATAACAGACTGAAGCATAGCCAGATTCTGTGTCTATAAATGCCACATGTAATGTGAAACGAAGGAAAACGTGTGCTTTGAACAAAGAGCAGTACATTATTCATGAGTACTTAATCAATCCACCTACAAAGTCGCAACTGATCTCTTGTGAAGGTTCTTTTATATTCCTATAACCTAGATTTACGTCACACAGTTCCCCGGTGCTCTGATTTAAAAGTATTGATGTAAATTTATAGTTTGCAATAATTCTTGCAGACTGAGTGCGTATTTCAAGAGATATATTTAGAAATGAAAAGAATCTAAACTACTTTTTGTGACTGCAATTTCGTTACAACTTTTTAGTTTCAATTGACCAGACCAAAAAAGCTGTAGCGTAGCTATTGTATGGTAATATATTCTGGCAACACTAGGAAATATAGAGAAACAGAAGGAATGGTTTCTGTATTTCATTCTGACTAGTTTTGGCTACATTACATGTAGACTAATGAAATTATCCTTTTTTATCCCTCCGTTCCAATAGCTCAAGGTGACAGTTGAAAATCGCTGAAGCAAAATGTAACCATTGGCTTATATGTCACGTATCGTGTCGTGCTCTTTTTTAAAAATAGAATTTATTTTTAATCTATACACTTTACAATAATCTTGAAAAAGTCTATTGTAAATTTTGAAGCTTATTAGTTTTTATAACGAGTGTAAGTTGTTTAATTACTAAATAAATAATGGTGCAATTTATAATGTTAATTTTTTAATTTATATTTCAATACTTAATCAAATCTATGTTCCGTCTTTCTTCTTAAAGTAGCGTTAAGATGAAGATATTCTTATGAGAAATACGTACGTTTTCATATCGACAAATTGTAGGCGAGGTTATTATTCATAATGTGATGTATGGACGCACACAAGAACAGACTCTCGGAGAAAATAGATCATCGAGTATCATGACGGAGCTCGTTTCAACCACAAAAACCTATTTTTATCTCAAACGCGCACAATGGGTGTAAAAATAAGCCCTCATAACTTATCCTATTGTCAGCATCTGCGATAATTTATGGCGTAAAACAATATTATTAAATTACATTGTCTCTATTGACCGATTCACAGAAATGTTTTTTACGTGTATGTAATTTTAGACATTATTAAGTAGAATCCTTTAGCACGAATAGCGGGCTTTCATTACAAAGTCAAAGAACGATTAGTGAGGGGATTAGTGATTAGTAGGGACATAAACGTCGACATTTTAGTAACGCCGTAGTGTTGCGCCAGTACACCGGCATAGTGTCGGATTTTGTTCATAACAGTAAGTACATACGGGTTTAACTCGTAAGTAATAATAGGAGGGGAAGCGGGGATTTTGGGATTTACTTGCACACAAGGTCTCCCATCACAAATAGGCCGCGCCATATAACTCTTCATATAGAGACGCGCTTTTAGGGCAGCCAGTCAGATTAACAAGTTAAAAAGTCGGTTCTTAAACTCATTCGCGTCAGATTAAGACCGAAGGAGTTAATTACAATCAGAGAAATCTACGATTCAATTGTCTGACAATCTACGTGAGTATTAAGAGAGTAATAACACGTTAACTATGTCTTATTCTGACCGCTTGTACCTTATATACGTCTGGCCGATTTTTAAATTTAAGATGTCATTCGTCTTTATCATTATTTATAACAAGTATTGAAATCTTAAAATCTTGCAAGCATGATATGAAAATAAGTTGGAATTGTTAAAATAAAAATTACGGAGAATCTTATTTAATATTTTTAAAAACCGTAGACACCTAATCATTTCGTCTGGCTCTTAGATTAAGCTTTTATTGATAAAAAATATATCTACCGTGTAACAGATTGAGACGTCATTCTTCGCTCTTACCTTTGACTTCTTATCGCAGTAAAACAAGGGTGAGATGTTTTAACTTATAATAAGAACAGTATTAAAACAAACTTTAAACCTAAAACATTTTCGGCAACAGAATATTTAAGTTTATGTTTACTTATTAGTGAGTACTTCATACGACCAAAGTTCGCAACAATATAATGAACAGAAATTTAAAAAGACTATTAAATATTTTTTAGAATTATTTAAAATTTACTATAGTAATAATTCTAGTTCACCATCGCCATGTAAAGTGGCATTTGTTTGTTGAAATAGCACGAATGTCCTCTCTATAACTGATTTATTTGAATCTCTTTGAGATAAACGTACGTCGTTTACAAACCAACGAACCAGGACTGTCCTATTTATAGCGTCAGATAACCTGTGCTTTACACCGGCCGGGAACAAATACAGCTTTGTTCGTGACCGCGTGTTGTACACTGAATCCTATACTACTATCTCTTTATCCATAGCTGTTATTTGCTTTAAGTAAAGGTATGTTTGGTTTCATTCAACTGTAATTCTTTTAAATGTCGTAAATGTATTGTAGAAGATTATTAAATGCCGTACTTATTTCCTCTTACATGTATCTATAAGAATCGATGGTTTGTGCAATAAAGGTGAAACAAGACAATGCCCAAATTAATTCCTTGAAAGAATGCCTGTAGACTTGACTACCGTGTTACTTATATTTTATTTAGACTCTGGACAAGTTTAAATAGATCCTCCTCTTTCCCTTCCCACCCTTTTCTTATAATGAAAGGATGGGAAGTGGAAGTGGACTTTCCGGATGAGAGGATGCATGGATCTCCTCCGTCGATTCAAAGTAGGCAACGCATATGCAATTGCGTATGTCTATGGGCAACGGTCACTTCGCTATTTCAGCGATTTCAAGTGGCCGCTCGCTCGTTTGCCACCTTATGATATAAAAAAAATGGAAAGGGAAAATATTTTCTTTCTGTGCATGCTCTCCGACGATTAAAGGCAGGCAACGCATATGCAATTGCGTATGTCTATGTCCAACGGTCACTTCCCTATTATATAAAAAAAGTAGTTCCTTAGTAAATACTAAAGTTACTGATTGATTAAAGTTATTGATAAATTATTTTTGTTATTAAAACGTTTAATGTATGAAGGTATTTTGCTGTAAAACTCATGATGGATCTAAAGCGACGTGTCTCGCCTAATAGAATTTTATACTTCATTAACTCAGCAGCTAAGGGCGTTTGTATACAGCTCAATGATCACGTTGATGTGTTCATCTAAAAGACTAACGTGCGTACGAATATTTTATAAAAAAGCTCGCTTTTTATTAAGCGTTGATGATTCCTTGGAACCTTAAGTTTTAAAAACATTTAAGAATTTATAATAGAAATTTGCCTCGTATCTTTGTCTATAATACCGTGGAGTTAAACGGCCGTAAAACTTGTTTAAAAAATAAATGATACCTCTTTTTTTTCAAAAACAATGAGCTCTCTCATAAAAATAAAAATATTTAAAAAAAAGGTTAGAATGAGTGGACTAGTTTTAGAGGTGGCAACTGACATTTAGTAACGTTTTGTTACGCTTAAAGATGTTCTTTAATTGATGTTTAAGACGTTCATTACATCTTCGAAATCCAAAGATAAATCAGATGAGTTGCCACTAATAGCTTTATTATCGGTCGTCAGATTGAAATAGGTCAGCTGAAATTCGACGGCTTCGAGATTACATACGATGAGATTGCGTTAGCAAACGACATTTACGTACCAATAGCCTCCTAACACGAAACTTTATCTTAGTGTTTAATAATATTCGGTTTTTTATTTAATTAAACGTACAAATATAAAAAGATAAACTGTCGATTTAAAACCTGCCAAGAAGAGTCGATTTATATCAAACTAGCTGTCGCCTGCGGCTTTGTCCGCGCGGAATGAAAAAAAAACTTAATTAGTGCCTTAGCCTATGTGTTCTTCCAGACTATATTCTATATCTCTACATAATTTCATCCAGATTCGATAAGCCGTTCCGAAGTAACCTTCTAACAAACATCTATCCACCCGTTTTAATTTTCATATTTATAATATTAGTAAGATTACGTTAACACAATTACATATATTGCCTATAGAAAAGTTTGCATTTTATACTATTTTATAAATGTAAATATTTTTTTAGATAGGATTTAATAAATATTTTTAAATATTACAAATCAATTTTTAAAATAGGATTACACTTTACACGTTAATTATCCTATAAGATTTTATTAGAATTATTTCGTTAATAATCGTTACTATTTATTGATGCGGCTGTTTATGTAGTTACAACCTTTTATTGACATTTATATTGGACCTTTACTGCTCTATTCGTGTTCATGCCTAACGCCAAATGGCTCTGAAGATATACTGTTATAGTTGGCACGCCATCCTTATATGTATCGATCACTGTCTCTATTAATGTCACTCTGGCCATTTAATACGTCCAGATTTAACGTCACTGTAATACTGGTATCATCATCAGCTCACTACGTCCCCACTGAAAGGCTAGCATACCCTAAATTAGGGGTGAATATGCCATAGTCAATGCTGGCCCAATGCGGGTTGATTTCAAACATATCTTTAAATTTCTTCGCAGATATTTGTAGATTGCAACACAATGTTTTCCTTCACCGTAACAACGTCTAAAGCACGGCTTCGTTATTAATTTATCAACTAAAAATACTTTATTTTGCAAATTCTTCTGTATGAAACATCACATCAAATACAGCCTGGTTCAAAATGATTTTTTTTTATATTACAAGGTGGCAAACAAGCGAGCGGCCACCTGAAATCGCTGAAATAGCGAAGTGACCCTTGCCCATAGACATACGCAATTGCATATGCGTTGCCTACCTTTAATCGACGGAGGAGAGGAGGCACAGAAAGAAAATATTTTCCCTTTCTATGCATCCTGTCATCTGGAAAATCCACTTCCACTTCCCATCCTTTCCTTATAAGAAAAAGGGTGGGAAGGGAAAGAGGACTAATTTTGGCCTCCGGGACGCACACTCATCAGGCGAAACGTGGAATTGCTTCCACTTCACGCCTGTCTTCTGTGTGGTCGTGGTATTTCACCGGGCGAGCCGGGCTGATTCGTGCGAAGATGTTAAAGCGGGCTCTACCACTGTTGAATGAATTCATATCATTTACTTTTCAAATTGACATGGACGTCCGAATTTTAAATATTACAAGATTTTTATTTCTATTTATGACAGTCGGAAACAGGAGGAAAAATTACTATATTAATGTTAAGATAAAAATATTTAGACAAAAGTATAAAACACTGTTTACACCCTTAACTTAGGGTAGGCTCCGAGCCCCTCAGTGGGGACGTATAGCAAGCTGATTTAAAACTGTTTACCAGATTTAAATCAATGCAAATAAAAAAATGTAACATTATTTTTTTTTTACATAATTATAACTAATCGGCATACTAAATACAGAAGTGAGAAGAAATGTACATAATATATATAAATATCGCAAAGATAGTCGTGACGTACGGATGTTATATCGTAACGTTATCAGATATGATTTAGTAGCCACGATATAAAGTCTAACAGAGTGAATAAGAGTAATGTACCGTTCACTTCTAACTTTTATCATCTTCCCAACTTGAATAAAGTAGTACAAACTTATCCTAACAATACTTATTAAAAATATTTCTTGTTCTTTCCGAAGCGAATTCAAATATGGCTGCTTATAAGGATATTTATAAAATTAATAAAATTTAAGTGCTTGTCTGCAATATCGAAAAAAACATATTTCGCAAATAGTATGACAGAAAAGTATTTATTTTTAATTTTTATCTGACTACGTTTGCAAGTTCACGTTTTTTCGGGTAATCTCCAAAACATCATGATATTTAGGAGACAGTAACGCTAATCATACTATAACTAAAATTATTATATATATGTATAAAGAACTCAAAATAAAATCAGGATATATTAACATAGTGAAATTTGAACAGCTGTTTTAACCAAAACTTCTTTGTAAATTAAATTTGTGTTTAATCTTAGTCGAATCTACCAAGTAATTTTAATAACATAGTGCAACCAACAAGATTCGTTGATCCTGATTCATTCCATCCATTTTAATTTAGTTTTTAGGGTTCCGTACCTCATAGGTAAAAACGGAACCTTTATAGGATCACTTTGGTGTTTGTCCGTCTGTCTGTCAAGACCCTTTTTATCAAAAACGCGTAAAGATGTCAAGCTGGAATTTATTTTTAGATGACAAACCTTCTCTTGCAGCCTTAGAATAGATTAACCTGGGGAACAAACATAAATTAAAGAAAATATTATCATTACTTAGCAAAGGAAGTACGCAAAGGATATAAAAAATCAACATAATGCTCCTGCAACACAAACGGTAATTCCCATGACTTTGCAAATCTTTTACAATTCACAATCTTAATGACATCCGATGAATTGTAAAAGCGGCTTTCGAGCAATCATCATTATCGTTATTTCTTCATTTTTATTCATTTATTTTTTATTGTTAAAAATAAATTTAAAAAATATATGCCAGTTTTATAACATTTTTCCCAATGATATTCGCTTTTTACATGCAGATTTTATATACAGTGCAGAGCTATGACGTCATAATAATACAGCATCATGCACATTCTAATTTTAACCGCATTGCAAGTGACTAAAATTACGATCTACCAACTGCCATCCGCGACTCCGTCCGCGCGAAATTAAAAAAAAACTAAATTAGTAGCCTGTTATTCTGCCAGACTATGGTCTACATCTATGCCAAATTTCAGCGAGATTCATGACGCCGTTACGGAGATACCTTCTAACAAACATTTCATTCACCCAAACATTCGCATTTTTAATATAATTTTAATAACTCGAAATATTATAAGCGAACGGTAAAATTAAGAAAAAAAATGTCTAAACTATTTTCGTTTAAACAAATAAGGCAAAACCGCGGGGTAACACTAGTTAATCATAATTACGAAAAGCTTATTTAACAGCATCCGAGTCGACAGTTACTCGAGCACTGACACCGTATTCTAAATCCTTTCTGCAGACAGAATTTGCGGGCATCATTTCACCGCATACCATTCCGCAGATACTGCAAGTCTAGACGAATAAATGTCTAGATAAATTCATATTTTCACTCAATGACTATTGAGGATTGTGAAACTGCATACCACGTGAATTGCGACTGGTATTTTAAAATTAAATTTAATAAATTCAATATTTAAATTAGTTTCATTTATTTATCATACCTGCCCTTATCATTATCGAGGGTCGGCAAAGTATACACTACTCCTCCATACATCTCTATCAGCCGTCATATTTGAATTCAGCCTCTTACGCATATTCTCTTTCACACAATCCATCCATACTTTCTTTGGCCTAGTTTATAGTACTACTACCATAGTTTCATGTACATATCTTACTAATATTACAATTGCGAATGTAAAGATGGATGTTTGTTTGAAGGTAGAGTGATTGCGTAGACCTCGCTAAGATTTGGCATAGATGTAGAACCTCGCCTGAAAGAACACACAAGCTAGTTGGGTTTATTTTTAATTCCGCGCGGACGGAGCCGCTGCGACAGCTAGTATGTTATAAACGAATTGAATTGATTAAGAGTCGAATGTATTCCTCGAGGACGTAATAACTAGATTCGGTAGACGTGAACTGGATGATAACTACTTAAGAGACCTTAAGTGACTTTCAACTTACTAAGTTGATTTACAAAGATTGCTTCTACCAACATATAATCGATCATAAGATTGAAAATTAAATCCAATATATTGAAAAATTTATAAACTAATAAATCGAAAACAAATAAAAATAAAAGTTAATTAAAATATACCAAGCATAATACTTTATATTAGTAACTTTACTAAAAGGCGAGTTGTTTCACAGAGTTTTACAACTTAATATGAAGTCAGAATTTTGTAGTAGAGTAATATGTGTTAAGTTTTATAGCAAGAAATCTTTTCAACCCGAGTGTATAGAGTTGTAACGCAGTTGAGTATAGCAATCACTTTAATTAAAAAACTTAGCTATGACGAACACAGACACAAACTATTGGTTATCGTGACCATATGGCACAAACAAACTTATTATTTTTTGTCAGGGTAATGATCGCCTGTATGGATGTATTTACGTCAAGAGTTAACGATGCATTGTCAGAGTTTATCATCGCACCAAAAATAAAAATAAAAAACTGAAAATTCTTGGCTCCTAAAAACTCATATTAATAATATCTTTAAACTAACTGTCGCCCGCGAATCCATCTGCGCGGATTTAATTTCTAGCCTATGTGTCCTATCAGGCTTTGTTGTACAACTATGCCATATTTATGTGAGATCCATGTCGCTGTTATGTAGTCACCTTCTAACAAACATCCATCCAAACATTCGCATTTATAATATTAGGCAAATATAACATTTATTTACCCGTTGGGAATATTTCCCGCGTGATTATTTAGAGAACCGTTTCTTTGTTTTTATGCTTTTCTTTGTATTACCATTACTTTTATAAAAGTGGATATTAGGAATAAATATTTTATTTAGTAGGTTAGTAGGCAGGCTAATATCTTTGTTTTAGATGATGCAATGTTACATGAGGTTCAACACGTATTCGTATTTGCATTGGCACAACTAATGCATCTTTATTTACACATCAATTTAAATCAAATGATCAAACTATTTAAATAAACATAACAAATTAAAAGCAAACTACGATAGTCTGGACTCAATATCTTACTATTTATATAACAAAAGAAATATTAATCGTCTAGAATAAACTAAACCATTATTTATGCTAATCTTACTAGTATTATAAAACAAATGTTTAGATGGATGGATGGATGTTTGATTAAAGGTATCACCAGAACGGCTGAACGAATCTTTATTAAATTTGGCATAAAAGTAAAACATAGTCTGGAGGAACACATAGGCTACTTATAACGTTTTTTTTTATCCGAGCGGACGGAGTCGTTTCAATTAATTGTTATTTTAAATATTCATTTATTAACGAAAAATAAACTAACCGAGAATTAAAAAAGTTAATCGTCTCCGCAGAAGAAATTGCGTAAGCTATAATTTCGCTTTTAATTTCTTTAAAAGCAATTTGCATTTTATGGTAAGAGTTATTTTAGTAGTAATAGAATTACGTTTAATTTTTTTCTTTTACTTAAATTCTATGATACAAAGCCAGCTACACACCTACAGTTATAACTGCACAGTCTTAACTGAATAGTCGGAACGTAAAACTGAAAGTCTGTAGCCGGCTTAATTATGACTCATTTTATGAGATCAATATAGAGTAATTACATTTTGGCAATGTATTTGAGACATCAGACTGTTTACAGAGCCAGATTTTACGCAACATATTTTTTTTAAGAAAGTCATACGACATTCAGAGCGTCGGTGGCTCAGGGGTTAAATCACTTGACTTGTAATCTGCAAGTCATGGTTTCGAATCCCGCCATGTACAACTGTGTTTTTCGATTTACATATGTACATTTTATCCGACGTTCTTACGGTGAAGTGACGTGATGTAACGTGCACATATCTGCGAATAAATTCAAAGATATGTGTGAAGTCAACCAACCCGCTTTGGGCCAGCGTGGTTGACTATGGCTTATCACCCCTAACTTAGGGTAGGCTCCGAGCCCATGGGTGGGGGCGTATTGTGAGCCGATGATGATGATGCATGCGACATTATTTGTATTAATTTTGATTTGTAGAAATGTAAATTTATTAAAGGAAATCGGTACATCTATCAGTTACATTTATCAATGTAATTTATTGCTCATATACCTCAGTTGAAGATTACCCCTTGTCAAGTTCAGTTTAACGTGGGTTACACGATACTTACGTAAATTGAAAAACATTTTGCAAAAGACAGATGGTGTAACAATAAACCTTTTTCCTAATCTCATTATACATATTATTTAAGACACTGATAATATGTTATAGACTATAGAATATAATATTATAAATGCGAATGTTTAGATGGAAGAATGTTTGTTTAAAGGTATCTCCAGAACGGCTGAACGGATCCGGTTGTAATTTGGCATAGATGTAGAACATAGTCTGGAAGAACACATAGGCTACTAATTAGTTATTTTTTTAATTCCGCGTGGACGGAGTCGCGTGCGGCAGCTAGTTTTATATGCATATTCAGTAGATCTGAGAATCGGCTACCGTGTATTTTTTCATCCCGTGCGGACGAAGACGCGGGCGACATTTGGTTCCATATAAAATTTATATTTAATTAAGAGATCTGATAAAGGTCTCTTTTTGGTACTTCATTAAGCTAAATAGAATTTTTAATTTAGTTTATCCGGCTTGTATAATTAACAGCTAAAATATTGTAAGCTTTTTTAATGTTTCAGCAAAAAATACGCTAAGATTTAGCATCGCAAAGAACAAGTTTATTAATTCTTTGGCATCTCTTGGCTAGAGGCGATCCTTTGTTTTCAGGATAAGCCAGCTTTTCTTTTCAATTAACAAAGCTTAAAACAATTGTTCACTTGAAAAGATCGAGAAAATAGCTGACAAAATACAAAGACTTTGTCTGCAACGTATAATTTATTACAACAAAGTTTGTTATTGTTATTGTAAAACAAAATAGAACAAATAGCAAGACCACAAGTCTAGCAATTGTTAATTAAATTTAACATTTTCTTTATTCTTTATTACCAACTGTCGCCCACGACTCCGTCCACGCGGCATAAAAAAACTTTATTGTCTATGTGTACTTTCAGTCTATGTTCTATATCTATGTCAAATTTCACAGACATCCATGCAGCCGTTTTGGATATACCTTCAAACAAACATACATACATCTAAACATTCATCATCATCAGCCCACTATACGACCCCACCGAGGGGCTCGGAGCCTACCCTAAGTTAAGGGTGATTAGGCCATAGTCAACCACGTTGGCCAAGTGCGGGTTGGTTGACTTCACACATATCTTTGAATTACTTCTCAGATATGTGCAGGTTGCATCACGATGTTTTCCTTCACCGTAAGAAAGTCGGATAAATGTACATATGTAAATCGGAAATCGAAAAACACATTGTTACATGGCGGGATTCGAACCCAGGACCTGCAGTTTGCAAGTCAAGTGCTTGACCACTGAACCACCGACGCTCTAAACATTCGCATTTATAATATTATAGTAAGATGAAAGATATATTATTATTATTGTTGTATTCTAGATCATTACTTAAGGCAATAACGCCGTACGTCTTGTCTCCTAAACTCGGACCATTAAATTTTCTGATTCTACACTACAGCATTATAAAACAATTCTTATACTTAAAATTAGTTTAGATTAGACTTATCTTTTGTTTCTATAACCAAATCCTTGTATTCATATAGTCATCCCCATTATCTTTGAAAAAATTGACATTAAAATATGTTTTATATAGGAACTGTTTTCAGAAACCAACGATTAGTTTCGTCTACTATAAAAAGGTCAAAATACTAACACGAACGTGCCAAAACAAGCTATTTGTACATTCAAATACCGCGGAACTGTATACCATTTTAGAACACGCGTCTAAACATTATTACTACTAAGAAGATAATGCGTCTATTTTGAGTGATGTAACTTTGGCGTTAGTTCAAGAATTTACAATCTCATAGTGTCCTTTATTAGTTCGACAAACTCGAGACAAGATCATATCAAACTTTACATCTTATTATTTTTTTAATGTTGACAAACTTCGAGTGTGTGACAGAAAGGATGGACGATTTTGGATCAAGTTAGGAAAATATACATAACATAGTCAAAAAGGAAAATAAAGATATAAATTAATAATATCAGTTGTAAGCATAGTCTGGAAAAACGCTTAGTCAATTACTGTTCGTTAGCTTCGGTAAAACACAAGAACGGCTGAACGGATTTATCCATTCTTGGTCTTGAAAAAAAAACCGAATAATTGCCGGGAAAGCCCTAAAAACAGCCCTTTTCTTTTCCCCATATAAACGGCTAAATGGATCTCGATAAAACTTGTCTGTGATGTAAAACATAGTCTAGAAGAACACATAGCCTAATATTTTTTTTAATTACTTGCGGACGGAGTCATGTGCGACAGCTAGTTGTAATATAAAATATTTAACTATGCGTATTAAAATCAAAAACGTGTATAATTATAGCATAGCAGTAGACTTGAGGTAATTAATTATTTTAAATTGGCATCGTAAATATGAATCCGACGTTATCTTGGAAGTAAAAGTAGCAAAGTTGAACATCTAATAACTTTAACATTATTACCTAAATAAATTAGCAAAGAGTATTCTAGCACCAATCTGTTAGTGTCACATTTCTTTTTTTTTATTTTATTATACAAAAACTTTACATAACAAATCTAACATCGATTAGGCAGCAGTACTAAAGACCCACAGAGTTTATATGTACTTACTGGTCGCTAATTAATTTATAAGATTAGCAAAATAACAAATGCAGACGTCATTAACAATTTCACAATTTTATTAAGCAAAGTTTGAAAATTCAATATTTTAATAACAACAAATTTTTACAAATAAAGAATATTCCTTTTAAAGGAATTTATGCAGATGACTCTACTATGCTGTAGGTTTTCATTGTCAAAATATACACAAAAATCATCCCTCTCAAACAACATAAATAACAACATATTTGTCTATGGTTGTTAAAACACACCTATGGTTATTTTGATTATTTTATGAACTTCCTGCATAAAAATATAATACTTACTTAACATTAAGCAGAATATATAAAGAATAATTTAATTATTTCGTAGAATATAATAGTAGACACCGGCCCTGGAAGTTCGTAAATGATATCGTTCAATCATTGGAACAATACAAACTTGGGAGAGACAGGGAATAACTTTTTGCAAACAATGTAGGCAAATGCTAAACCTCAATAGCGACTGATGTATAGCGCTGATGAGTTACTATTCACTCTCGCTATCAAAAGACCTGCATTGTAACCGGCTAAATAAACTTTTGACGGCGTACCTTTTTTCCAACAGTACAGATAAACAAAAATATGCTGGGTTTATGTAAAATCGCCTACGTATAAACTGTTGCAGAATAACTCAGACTGGTAGAGAAATGAAGCAGAAATAGAATGTATTAAGTTGTGTTGCATCTTAGTATGAGTTTCCATTGCCGAAATAATCGCTAACATATAGCTATTTCAGATTATTTAAGGAGAGAGACTTGTTATTGTAAAATTCGCAATGAAAATCTACAATTAGTTTTATAATAAAATGCTTAACAAAATGTTGCATAGATTTAGCGTACTGTCTCTCAACTGAGCTGAGACTGCTTTGAAAAAATAAACATTTACGTCATTACATATTCCGCCGCTTTCACAAGGCTTTGCGAAAGGATAAGCCCGGTCGTGTTACAATTTCCAAAAATTCTAACAATTTCAGCTGAAGGGTCGAGCGAAATATGCGAGCTTTGGTATCTTATTTCTAACAAAATATTTAACATACTTGTAACTAGGATTTACTATTAGAAAAAAAGGTTTTATGTTAAAAAAGACTATGTAATCATGAGATATAAGAGCTTAGAAACTTCTAACCTAAATGAAGGGGATTATACGTTAGTTAACCACATTGGCGTTGTGCTGATTATTTGATTTGACTAAAATCTTTGAATTATTTCGCAGCTTGTGTTTCCTCACGATGTTCCCATTCACCATAATTGCACATAGAAGTGAGGGGGGTGCATAGGAAGGGAATCCTAAGTCGATTGAAGGTAGGCAACCCATCTGCAGTTGCGGATTTCTATACGCATCGAAAGCGAAATAGAACGCAATTTTTTATATCATGAGATGACAAAGGAGCGAGTGGCCACCTGTAATCGCTGGAATAGCGAAGCGACCATTTCCCATAGACGTACGCAATTGCATATGTTTTGCCTACCTTTAACCGACGGAAGGGGGGAGGGGTTGTGCACAGAAAGAAATTCCCTTCCCATGGATCCCCGCATCAGGAACTTTCACTTCTCATCATTTCCTTATAAGAAAAAAACGGACGGGACGCAATATTCTAAAATATAGAATAGAAATTTGAATAATAACTAGATAAAAAAATAGAATGTAATTCTTTGATAGATTGCTATAGCGACGCCTACTGTGACAAGGAGCGGAAATAAGCAATCTGTCCACATCAAGACGTATTCAATCCAATATTTAATGAAATTGTAATTCGTCGGGACGGAAATACGAAGTTCCATTTTGTCTGTTGATATTCTTTTAATTTCCGCTAAAAGACAAATTAGTCAATACAGCGCTTTGATATTTTGGTAGCAGAAATATGTATATTACTGCATGATTTATATTGAGTTCGATGTTTTCGTGTATACACTAGCGGTCGCCCCTGACTCCGTCCGCGCGGAAAAAATACTTAATAAGTAGCATATCTGTTCTTCCAGGCTATGTTTTACATCTATACCAAATTTCTGCGAGCTCAGATCAGGCGGTCTGGAGATACCTTCTTACAATAATTGATACATCCATGTAAACTTTCGCATTTATAATATTAGTAAGTAATAAGATTTCCGAACGATGTTCCCTATGACATTGTACCTTCTTAGAGAACGTATTGTTTTTGTCTACTTTTCTTTCTTTTTTATTATGTTTAACAAACAACATTATTGACTGCCATTTAAAAACAAAAGAAAACTTTTTACTGTATCATTACTGCACGCATCATTCACTTAGTTATTTTCTTTTTCGCAAAAATAATTTCACAATAAACACGACAAGTCAAACCATATAATAAAAAGAAAAATAAAAAAGAAGTCAAATAAAAATATTTTTCTCTCTCCTTAGTAACGGCAACGCATCGAATAGGATTATTCCCTCATCGAAAGCGGCTTTATATTTGGGTCAGACTACTTAAAAAGGTATCAGGATAATATTACAAGAACGTGTCATCGCTGTATGATTTTTAGCGTATCTGTGCTTTATTTTACTTTCATCTAGACATTTCGATTCATTAATGATTTTTTTGCATAAAACCTCTTTACCGGAAATCTTATAGGAAAAAAGACTGGCCATACGTACATATATAATGTTCTCTAAGTTCTTTTTCTATTCATGAAATAATTTAAAAACGGCTATACTCACGTATAGTCCGGAATTGGTACCGATGAGTTTAATAACGGTCGTTAGGTGCCGATTCTGGTATTAGCTATATAAGTATAACCTTAGTAATATTATAAATGTTAAAGTTTAGATGGATGGATGGAAGGTATCTCCAAAACAGCTTGACGGATCTCGATGGATTCGGCATAGATGTAGAATATAGTTTAGAATAATACATAGGAATTAAGTTTTTTTTTCACTCTTGAAAGACGTAATCGCGGGCGACAGCTTGTGATTCAATAAGGATTAAATAGTTTTAATATTAATAATAAAAACATGTATTTTTATTAAAGAAACTAGGACTAGCTTGTTCATACTAAATACAAATATATTCTGGGGCAATGTATGTACACATGTACGTAGTTTTTATTACTCTTTCTATGACCTCTAAAATCAACACCAAGTTCAAACTTCAAAGGAACTTTTACCGAGCCCTGGATGGTACATATTAACTTAGGGGTTTTATATTAAATAACTAATGCTTAAAGTATAAAACTAGGTTAGTTTTATTACGTATTTTATGTTTTTTTAATAAAATTATATATATATTTTTTAATATCTATAGAGATCAGAATATCAGAATAATGAATGTGTATATGACGAAAAATAATTTCGTATGGTAGTTTCAAATTGAATTCTGATAAGAACTGATAGATATATAGAAGAGTAAAAGATACATTCTCTGCCGACCCTCCTTAGGGAAAATGGCAGGTTGATGGGTCTTTCCAAATACAAAAATTCAATGAACTAAAAATGTTTGTAAGTTATTGTTATGATGTTATTCAAAAACAAATCATTGCTTTGACAGTTTTATTGATGTATTTATCAAAAGAATTTTAAGGCCTCTATGATTTTCATCGGAACATTATGTTCAATTGATCGTAAGCATTAGGTAAACAATATCTTCTTCCAACTTTTTTCTTTGTATAAGTCAAATAAAATAGACACGTATCACTTTGTACTTCTTTAATATTATAATAAGAAATTATTGATCTGTTGGTATTTGTTGGATAAAAGTACTGTGCAAATATTATGTAAAGTCGAATGGAAATGAGAAACGTGTTTACACATTTTACTCTTTGACAATGTCATTTATCGTCTATGAATTAATGATGCAAACATGTCTATTTTTAATAAGTCTATGGTATCATAAAGATTTAAATTATTTACAAAATTCATTATAATTTCTCATTCATATTGAATTTGAGTATATGTATTTAATGTCCTGCGTTTTGTCTGCTAATACAAAAGAAAATACAGTGATATCTGACTCCTTACCTTTGAAAAAAGCGAGATAAAAACATGGTTTTACAGGTGTTTCGATAGTGGAAACCCATAATCATATTACAGGCAAGTACAAGTCAGAGGTGACCCAAGCTTTTTTTTATATCAGAAGGTGGCAAACGAGCGAGCGGCCACCTGAAATCGCTGAAATAACGATGTGACCGTTGCCCATAGACATATGCAAGTGCATATGCGTTGACTACGTTTAATCGACGGAGGAGAGGATGCACAGAATATTTTCCCTTTCCATCCATCCTCTCATCCGGAAAGTCCACTTCCACTTCCCATCCTTTCCTTATAAGAAAAAGGGTGGGAAGGGAAAGAGGACTAAATTAGGCCTCCGGGACGCACACTCATCAGACGAAACGCGGAATTGCTTCCACTTCACGCCTGTCTTCTGTGTGGTCGTGGTATTTCACCGGGAAGTATCGAAATTCATACCTTTGTGCGTAAAGCTTTGGGTATTAGGTGGATACAATTATAATGTTTGTTAGAAAATATAAAATTAATGATAGAAATCTTCCAAGTTTTATTTCCGATTTACGACAAAGACTTATATCAAAGGAAGCACAATTTAAAACAAATACGACCAAAGTCGTAACCGCAAGCAATGGGGATTTTTGTTGAGAAATACTAAAAATGCTGATTTAGTCTTGCACAAACAACTAGATCCTTTTATTGCTTCTCTCTGACGCATTACTACTACGACTTCACCATTAAACTACGAAATATTTATACAATATCAAAAATAATTTCTTGCTTTTTATTAACTAAACCTCTCTGTTCCTCCAACACATCGGGACGGGAACACGGGCACGCTTTCTCACTCGACCGCGGCCCTGCTTTTTATTAAGTAGAATAATTTTGTGGATAGCAAACGAGTAAATAACGATGATGAGGATAAATCTTACTCTTGCTAATATTAGAAATGCGAATGTTTATATGGATTAATGGATGCATGGATCTCGTTGTAATTTAAGGTATATGTAGAACATAGCCTAGAAGAACACATAGGCTACTAATTAAGTTTTTTTTTATTTCGCGTGGACGGAGTCGCGTGCGACAGTTATCTTGTGATATTTTAATTAAAATAAGAATATTCATCATATTCTACGAAGTCACAAAGTTTTTAATAAAATGGATTTCGAGGTAATACAAACAATTTCTTACGAAGCAAATATTGCTCAAATATGAGATAATTTTTTTATCCCGTATAAAAGTTTTAGAACGATCTCTTAGAACAAGATTAAACTTTAATTTGTAACGTATATTGCAATGTCAGAATTTCAAGTTTCAAATCGCTTTTTATGTAAATCATTTGATATCGTTTACGGTACGAAATACCACATAAAATTATTACTACGATACGAATAATATGGATGATCTAGATTAATATATTATATAATAGTATCAGAATCTGTTAATTGTAATTTATTCTTGTAATTTACATATCTATTATGTTAATTAAATGAAAATTAACTCGAGCGGCAAAGGTTGCGGAATTATTTCGCACATTTCATTGTCTCAGTAAACGTGGATTAAATTCATAATTAAGAGCTTGTTAAAAGGTATTCAGAATTATTATTTTTTAATCTCAGATCTTGTCCTAAGTATGTCATTTGCTTATCTACTATAAATATACTTTTTCTTACAACTCTTAGATTATGGTACGCCATCTATTGGCCAACGAACAAACTAGGACTATAATAGATAGTGTTAAAGGTTTGCTTTACAATGTAAACGGATGAAATTTAAAAATAGAACACAAGGAATACAATTGTATCCAGCCAGTCCACAGTTTAATACCTTTCCTCTACGGCAATGCATTTAACTTGATCTATGTTTACACAGTATGTTCAAACATGCTGTTGTTAGAAAAAGATATTCTCGAAATAAAATAACATTTATTTAGTAACTGTATACCGTCTTTGTGTATACTACAAGAGCATTATTTTATTTTTTCAATATTTTGTCGTCTAAAACAATACATGTATCTGCTTAAACTAAAAATATATTTTGTTGTTTCCTTTTGATGATATTAAATGGGGATAAAACAATAGATAAAATCTCACTTATATTATAAATCCGAATGTTTGGATATTTGGATTTGGGAAGTGCTGAAGGGATGTGGATTAAATTTTTCATATATATAGAACATAGTCTCGAAGATCACATAGACTACTAATATTTTTTTTAATTCCGCGCGGACATAATCGCTGCCGTAAGCTAGTGTCTAAATAAAAGCAAACGTAATACAATTATAACTTAATGTAAATTTAAAAAAAAACTTAAATATTGAATACTAAATGATGTCAGAGATAATATTTTCTATACAACAATTACATTAAAAAGAATTCAGCTTTATCAATCAAAATATTTGAACACCTCAAAATGACGAATGCCTTTGTTATTTCCAAAAATAAATTTCATCAAACATGCATGAATCGAAAAGACCTTTTGAAGCCAATTGTTTTTTTTTATAGTTGATTTTAATAGTTAATGCGCCTATACTGAAACTTAACTGTATTATTTCATGTTTTAACAACAATATGTTAAGCGTAACTGGTTCTTGTTTACATATAAAAGAAAATCCAATCTTATAAATGTATTTCCAAACTTCTTTCTATATCTTTGGATTAATTCACATCAAGAAATTCTCTTTGATCTTTTGTTCACTTTAAGAATCTTCTAAGCTATTATTCACGTAGAAGCACTACGCCTATGCACGAAAAAAAAACTGGCAACATACAAAATAAACTGGTAACATCAAAAGAGATAATAATACTTCGCAAAAATATTTTATCTTCAACATAATTATGAACTAAATTCTAAGTAGATGTCTTGGGAAATAGTTGAAAACAGTAATTTGAAGCTAGTTCGGGAAGCTCAATACACAATACTTGGAGTGGACACAATTGTAATAAGCAGAATTCTTGGAAGAGTTTAACAATTAAATAAATATGAATAGATGTTGTTGATTATATATTACTTAGTGTATATTTATTATTAATGATATAGTCCTCTCTATCCTATCTATGTAGATAAGATGTTATACATAATGTTTTTTTTTCATAAGGTGGCAAACGAGCGAGCGACCACATGAAATCGCTGAAATGGCGAAGTGACCGTTGTCCATAGACATACGCAATTGCATATGCGTTGCCTACCTTTAATGGACGGAGGAGAGGATGCACAGAAAGAAAACATTTCCATGCATCCTCTCATCCGGAAAGTCCACTTCCACTTCCCATCCTTATAAGAAAAAGTGTAGGAAGGGAAAGAGGACTAAATTAGGCCTCCGGGACGCACACTCATCAGACGAAACGCGGAATTGCTTCCACTTCACGCCTGTCTTCTGTGTGGTCGTGGTATTTCACCGGGCGAGCCTGGCCAATTCGTGCGAAGATGTTAAAGCGGGCTCTACCACTGTTAAATGTACATAAAATGTCAAATCACATCACCAATTAAAACTGAATTCACAATCTTACAAAATTATTTTATACTAGCCTTTCCCCCCTTTTAGTAAGTTTACCTATGTGTTCTTTCAGACTATGTTCTTCACACGCACAAAATTACATCAGCATCCAAACTACCGCATCTATTATATAAATATAATTTAACTTCATCATTTTACAAATTCTTTTATAATTATTTCTACTCCACACTACATTCAATTTTTTGGAGATTTTTATTCTATGTGTTTGCGTAAAATTAAAAATTAAAAAATCTTTAATGATAACATGGCTCTACAACAGTAAGTAGTATCTATGAATAACGTCATACTGTCATGGCAATATCGATCGTTTGAACATAAAGGGGCATTCGCTTTGTCTCTTTGTGAATGCTGGAACTTTGTCTCGTTGCAGCCTATTGCTAATAAGCTAAACCAATTTCAATTCTCAGTGTAATAGACATCCCAGAATACGCTTACATGCTTTAATCATTTTATTGCTTTCAACTCTGTAACTGTATTCGATATAAAATAATCTTTCGATATTTTTATTTTGTATAAATAATAAATAGTTCATTCACTGTCTGATGTCTAATTAAAAACGTAGACAATACTGATTGTCGACCTTTACTTTAACTTTACTTACGTCTTTGTCCTTTTTTAGAGTTCTGTACCTCGAAAGGAATAAAAACGGAATCCTTATAGGGATTACTATGTTGTCCGTCCATCTGTCTGTCAAGACCCTTTTTCTCAAGAACACGTAAAGAATCTTCAAGAATTTATATCAAATATGCAGGTCTGCTGTCCCTTGGTGCTGTAAAAACATCAAACTTCTAAGCCAACGCAATCAAAAGATACAACCGTTTTATTGTATACGGCTTTGGTTCACACTTTATGACCAGCTTAATCAATCAAAGTCAAACATAATCGTTTATTGAACATTCTTTTTAGATCTAATATTTACAAAAGCAGTAAATGATTCGTAAATAGGTTTCATTTTTAGCGTTGCTCTACTAATACTTATGTAGAGTCATCGTGTATGAACTATAGTGATAAAGACAAAAGAAATTAGGCCGTCTGTCTACAAACAACATTAGCGTGTTTGTTTACGCAAACACTCGTGTGTGGTCGCTTCAGTAAATATTATACAAGGGTTGTTACACTAAATCTCTGCTGTGAATTGCTATTTAGCCTAAATTAGGTCGACTGTACACGACACTAGCTCAATTCTATGTAGAGGTGTTAGATATATAAGTTAGCTAGTCACTAAAATTGCAATCAAAAAGTGTGGTGTTTTTATTTGTATTATAAAGTGACAAACGAGATGCTTGCCTACCTTTTATCAACGGAAGAGGGAACACACAGGAATAGAATATTTCTCGTTTCTATGCGTTCCTTCCTCCATCAAATCCCCTTTCTCTTCAAATCCTTATCTTATAAGTCAGGAGAAGGAATAGAGGTGTAAAATTAGGCGTCCGGCATGTACACTCATCAGTCGGGACGCGGAATAGCTTCACGACTGTCTTATGCGTAGTCGTGGTATTTCACCGGTCAATCGGTACCCCATGAGGGAGCTGCCTCGGCAGCTGACGCCGACGGGGTCGCGGACGAAAGCGAAAGCGTGCCCGTGGCCCCGTCCCTATGCGTTGGAAGAACAGAGAGGTTTAGTGGGCATGCCTCCATTATAGAGGAGAATCCCACATAACTACCGCGTTCTCCCCGGGGCGCGGAGTATGCATAAAGCATTCCTCTCTGGAAAAAAAAAACGGTCAATCGGTACCAGATATTGTTGCTGGCGTGCAACACTGTTTGAAACCTTTCCTATAATAAGTTAATTGAAAGCAACGTAAGAATTATATCAACTGACTACAAAAATGGTCTAAACACACAGTTAATTTGGTTACTTAAAATCGTGAAATTTATATAATTACAACCTATCTTCCGCGATAGGACAAAGACGAATAAATTTTAAAATCTTAATTAGTGACCTATATGTCCTTCCATGTTGTGTTCTACACCTATAGCAAATTTCATCAAGCTCCATGCAACCGTTTGGAGACCTTCTAACATTATCCATCCATACATCCAAACATTGGCATTGATAATATTGGTATGATCGACTAAACCAAAATCACATAATATGTATTATTTTTATATTCATTTTAATGTGAGATTATTTTAAATTTTATTTTTAAAACGATAACACTGTGAATAAGGGTTGCTTGCATCTAGGTCAAACTCCTTGAAAGGGTTAAGTGGGATACAAAAGTACGTGACGTAAAAGCATAACCGTTTGTTTGGTACGCAGTCGATGTACTTATCCCTTATCTCATAAAAATTTTCTCCGCTTATATTATATAATATATATTATATAATATATATTATATACCAAGAAAATTATTCACGGTTAGATTTCACGAAGAATAAAAATGGAATAACACCTCTATAGAACTACGAGTAGTACAGTGTTTGCAGTATTACGTATGACTTACTTTTGACTTTTCTTTACTTTTAATTGTAAATTATGAAAGACTAGCTTTTGGCTTGATTTTGTCTGCGCGCAATCATAAATAAACTTGTAAGGTATCCTACGTATTCCTCCAGGCTATTTTCTACATATAAACCAAATTTCAGTGAGATATATGAGCCGTATAGTAAATACCTTCACACAAACATCTATCCATCTGCCCATCCATACACCCAAATATTTGCATTTATAATATTAGTATGTTGTTACCATAACATTTAAGTTAGTAAGGGGTAGTTATTTTCTAATCTATATATATAAAAGAAAGTGGTGTTAGTTACACTATTTATAACTCAAGAACGGCTTTACCTATATGGTTGAAAGTTGGTGAAAGTTGGTGAGGAGTTAGCTTAGAGCAAGGAGACGAACATAGGATACTATTCATTCATTTTTTTCGAATTTATGCCTTGAAGAACTGCTTTTTATTTAACTTATCTATATATTAAGTTTTTTTATATACCCATGCGGACGGAGTCGCGGGCGACAGCTAGTAATTTTATATATACGAAGACGCTTTTTCTTGTGCTAAAAATATTCAAATATTTTCTTATATAAATTATAAAACTCACTTAAGTGGGTGTTAGGATTTAAACTAGAAATACTTTAAATGTTAAGAGAATGCGGAAAATGCAATATAACCAGACAAGAGAGACAAGATATTTTTCGTCTGCATATAAATATTTTTGTACCAATATAAAAGTTCCATTGTTAATATTTGCACCAAGGAAATAACATTTTTTTAAACGTAAGATTACATTTGTATTCTTACTGTAATTTTATAAAGATAATATCAGACGGGTTTTTCTTTTTTGACCGTATGAATGTCAGTTTTCCAGCTAGCTTCAAGTTAAGCCCACTCGAGCTCGGCTTTGCCCCTCAAAGGCCTTTTTCTTAATTAAGTCGTGCGATGTTATGCCAAGAATGCAATTTCTCTGTGGACGTGTTATGATCCCACCTGCAAATATTTTTAATTTAGAAATATGCAGTTTATAAAAAATCTTTTTAATTAACATTTTCATTATGAAATAAGTTCTCAACATTCTAATATATTTTGCTAAGTATTTATCTGTGTGAACTAATTTGTTTCTTTTAGTAAATTTAATACAACTAAGAAAATATATTTTTATATACCCAAAAATATTATGCGATTTTTTTACGTTTTGGTACAATTTTATTATAGAATTATTTTTAAAGTCGATTTTCTTTTTGACGCGAAACAATTTTTGAACGTATAATAATGATCAAAAATTATTTTGATCTTACGAAATCATTAAAACTTGAGGTTTGCAATATAAGTTACGAATTTAACTTTAATCCCGCCCTCAAAAGTCATTTAAAAACTTTTTGCTGTTAAGTCTTTTAATATCCGAATTTTTCCAGGGCTTTTAATTTTTAATGATATTGTAGAATTATTTATTTATCCAATTTTACATCCATCGAGAACTTACATTATGAAACAAAATTTCAAACAAACTGTCTATTTGAATTAAGATTTATTTGTTACTAGCTACCTCCCGCGACTCTTTTCGCGTGAATTAAAAAAAAACATAACTAGTAAACTATTTGCTATTCCAGACTATGTCCTACATCTATGCCAAATTTCAGCGAGATACCTTCTAACAAACATACATCCAGCCATCCCTCCAAACATTCGCATTTATAATATTAGTAAGATATGGCAACATAGCCTGTTTACCTGTTTGTCCCAAACACGTAAAGATTGACAACCAGTTTGATATACCTTTAGTTTCCTGTCAAAGGATAACGACATCGCAAATAAATCTATATTAAAGCGGCGCTAAGATAACTGATCTTCGATTCCCTTTGCTTGCTTTGATTCAATACTAATGGATTTCCGCACTGAAACCCATTTAAAGGATTCTCTTAGATAAGTAACAGGTTTCTAAGAATAGCAGAGAAGCGGTTACATAACTTTGCTATTTGTATCTTCAAAACAGATATTGATATTAGCAAAATTAACAACAATTTGTTTATTTATTTTTATTTTAATCATGTAATAATTCCCAAAAAAAATATAAGGAAAAAGTAAAATAAAATTGTTTGTGAATATTTAAAATATTCAATTTATTTGTTAAAAATAAAAAAAATCTATTACTGGAACAAATAATTACATAATATTTAGAAATACCATATTATATTTATAACGCCTGATAGAATTGAAAAACTGTCGACTACTGCAACACAAAATAATACGCTTTTACAATGCTACTGTTGCCGCCCATTGCTAATCAGGGCAATTACTTTTATACATAAATTTTCATACGACTATCTACATTTGTATGTAGACCAATGGTTACCAAACAGTAGTCCGTAGTAGTCAAAATTTGGTCCGCGAATAATTTAAAATTTCGAAAGAAGTAAATAAGGTTTTTTCAATTTGTTTTTTTTTTTTTTTGGGCGGCGCTATGCCGCCCTCTCGTTCCCCTAACGTGGCGATCAGGGACTTTAGGGAGCAAGATTTTTTATTTCTTTATTAAAATTATAAAATCCAAACTTTACAATAATATTTAAAACTATTTACAATTTCCTATAGACTATATTTCCTTACTTGTTAATTTAGACATGGCGAGGAATCATTTGAAACTAAGCGTGACTATTGTAAAGTAGTTTTAAATGACAATAATAGTCTTAGGATAGACGTTTTTTTTACACGTTTATTTCTAGTACGGTCTAGTAAAGCCGGCAATGCATCCGCAATTTTTCTCGTATTGCAAATGTCAATGTGCGTCGCTAAACACCTCGGTGTCCTTATTTGCCACTTTCTCTTATAAAAAAAACACCTACATAGTAGTGTACTAACAAGAATAAAGTAAGTGGTCCTTGACCATAAAAGGTTAGAAGAAGAAGAATGTAGATCATTTTATGAATCTTACTAATTTTATAAATGCGAATGTTTAGATGGATGGATGGATGAATGGAGGAATGTTTGTTAGAAGGCGTCTCCAGTACGGCTGAATGGATCAAATTGTGCATACATATAGAGCATAGTCTGGAAGAACACATAGGCTACCAATTATGTGTTTTTTAACTCGGCAAGGACGGAGTCGCGGGCGACAGCTAGTTATCCCTAAACGACAAACAAAAAACTAATCAAAACACAAACCAACAAATAAATATTGTTTTTAAATAAAGAATCAACTGTTAGTTTAAAGAAAAAATGGTTTTATGTCCATTATCATTATATTTTTTAATGTTTTTAATATTATTCAGCTTACATTTACGCTTGTCAGTAACAAGTGTACAGTTTTTATATCAACTTAGTCGACAACGGTTCGCGTATTTTCCTTTATTCTTATATCTGTCCAATACACAATGGAATATCTTCTTTTGATATATGTCATATATTGTCTATTTTAACCGCAATCTATTTAAAGTAATCTTGTTGTTTATAATTTAAAATAAATTGAATTAGAAATAACTTTAAAACTCAAGGATCAAGCAATAATCTCATCAAGCCACGGATTTTTTTTGTATTCCTTCATAAATACATAATGTTAGGGAGAAAATCCGAAACTGTGGCAGTGTATTGACTTAACACTAGCCTTACTAAAATGTCGACGTTTGTGTCCCCTCACTATTCATTCTGACACTGGACTTTGTAACGAAAGCACGTCATTCGCACCAAAGGATTCTAACTAATAATGTCTAAAAATAGTAGGTTTATATAACTTAAACTTAATTTAAAAATGGATAGACGGATGGATATTCCTTAGAAGGTATCTCCGAAACGGATCTTGATGAAATTTGACACAAATGTATATACATATAGGCTGAAAGAACGCAAGCTATTTTTTAATTCCGCGCGGACTGAGTTGCGGGTGACAACTGGTATAAAATAAAATACAATGTTTTAAAATTACTAAAATACCAGTAAAAGATATAAATTAATAAATTCTAAATGACATTCACTTTCAATAAGGAGACAGTGACAGTGAATAAAGTCATCGTAGTATAAAGGTCATTAGCCTTAGTGTTGCTTCTCTTGCACATTTTTATCTCGACATTAATGAATTAGAGAGAATAAAAATATACTAAAAATAAAAGTGGGAACTTTTGATCTTCAGCGGAATCGTTTGAATGTATTTTTATTTTTAGGATATTTAAACTTATAATAATAAACGCAATATCTTAAAATATAATTCTCGTGTCACAATGTTAGTTACCGTACTCCTCCGAAACGACTTGACAGATTTTTATGTCATTTTATATGCATATTCATTAAGTCTGAGACTCGGCTACTATCTATTATTTTTATCCCGCGCGGACAGAATCGCGGAGCTAGTTAAATTACATTTTTGTCCTCCACATCAATATATCTTATGTTATTTCAGTCGTCACTCCCTTTTTAATCATCATGTTTTTTGCTTGTTTCTATGAAATGTCACGGCCACGAACCGTAGCATACTCGGCGCTCACGTTGACCCAAATTAGTTGACAGAAGAGTCAGTTCAAAGAACTTTTATAGTCACTATTTCAGTTGCCAACTTTCGTTCTTCGTATTTAGTAAAATTTTCCTCAAAGATACTTTTGTATTTTATATAATGACACTAATAAACCTAACTAAAGGAAAGAAAAATATCTTTTCAAATTTTTTGTTAAATCCTTAATGATTTTAATGATAATCTTTTTTTAATATTTATTGGATCTAGATGTAAACCCAGAGTCCGTCCGCGTGGAGTAAAAAAAACTTAATTACTAGCCTATGTGTTCCTATAGGCTATATTCTACATCTATACCTAATTTTAACTATATCCATGCAGCCGTTTTGGAGATATACTGTAACATTCATACTTCTAAACGTTCTGATTTTTAATAATAGTAACAAATAAAATTCATTATTAAAAATCTATACTATCAACTACATCCCTAACCGTTTTAAATATTTAATTCCATTCATATGAATTAAGAATGAAAATTAAAAAAAAAAACATTGTTTTCCTTCGACAATAAAAACCGGAAGTAAAAGAAACGGATTCGGTACTAAAATATTTACGCGCTTGAAATTACAGCGCTTTGCGGCGTCGAGTTTGCTTTTAGTATTTTATTGTGACTTCAGATTTGTATTTTGCCTTTTAGTTTACATAAAGTTGTACATAAAGAATAATAAATGGATTTCTTAACTTCCGCGCGAGAACTTTTCTGTTACTTAGTCTCTTAGTGAAGACTATTGATTACTAGCTGTCGCCCGCGACTCCGTCCGCGCGGGATTAAAAATAGATGTTGGCCGATTCTCAGACCTACTCAATATGCTCACAAAATTTCATGAGAATCGGTCAAGCCGTTTCGGAGGAGTATGGGAACGAAAATTGTGACACGAGTATTTTATATATAAGATAAATCTAAGCTAAAGAACAGGCAAACATCATAATATAAAATGTATTATTGTAGTAACGATGACAGACAGACTTTAGCAACTAAATGAGTGTTTTTATATATAATAAGTTTATGATGTCTCACGAAAGTTTGAATAATTTAAATGAGTTCCAGTGCTTCATTACATTCATCAACATTTTCGTCTTAAAACATTTTATGACCACTTTATTTTTAATTGTAATATTACATTTTGATTAGAGTAATTAAGGATTCTCTTTTACGAGGCTTACTTATTAAATTGCTAATTTTAAGATCCTCAATGTCAGCAGGAAACAAGGAGACCGCAACCGCCAACAGCAGTAATTATAATTAAAGCTTAACGGTATTTCATAAAAAGCCTCAAGTCTTATTGTTGCCAGTAATACTAATTTAGTAAAAAATAAAAAATAAATTATGAATTTCAAATGCAATCAAATATTTTTTGTATTCTTAGAGAACAGTGAGAGTAAAGAACCCCGTCTCATAGCGCATTTCTCTTAGTTAATCTACACTAACGATGCATTAACAATATCACGCATACTGCAAGAAGACTAAAATGGCGTTGGTCGGGACATATGATGAGAGAGAAGAATGAAAAATGGTCTAGATAAGGCACAGAGTGGTACCCACGAGAGGGGAAGAGCAACAAAGGAAGACAGGTAAAAAGGTGGGAAGACGACCTCAAAAAAGTTGCCGGTCGTTTATGGATTAGAGAAGCCAGGGATAGACAGAAATGGAAATCTTTAGAGGAGGCCTTTGTCCTAGGACAAGCTGTAGATTAAGGATAGCAGTCGCCGGTTCAAAACTTTTTTTTTGATACTCAATATTATTATACTTACTGTTAATGTATCTAAAAAAAATGAATTTGTAAAACTAATTATCTTCAGCAATAAAGGCTTCATTAGTATTTTTTATAATTCCGCACGGACAGAGTCGCGGGCGACAGCTAGTTATATAATATTTTTGGGTGTGATTGCTGAAATGTAACATGTAGCCTTGAAGGCACATTTTCAGAGTAAAATTCCTGTTGCAACATAATATTGAATGGGATACATGTTTGGCACTTTAGCCAAGCATCAAATATCTCTTTAAGAATTTTCCCTATTTTTGACATGTATTTATTATTTAGTTATTGAGAACTATGGTAGGGGATGCTTCGTTTTTTTTACGTGTTCATCAATAATGATCTATCCATATTTTACACTGCCGAAACATTTGAGTGAGTGAAGGTCACCGAGGGTCCTACTGTGCGAAATAAAGAAACTAGTCGGTGCCGACACCGGACAAATATACGTGAATGTTTTAGCTGTTTATAAATATAAAATTAGTTTAAAAATATTGCTATCTTTGTTTTATCAAAGAGAGAGAATGAGAGAAAAGATAATATTTTTCCTTCGAATAAATTAGCAAATAACTTCAATTACATTAACGGTCTTTCAAATTAAAATATGTGATAAATTTAATTGTCATATATTTTACAGTGCAGTAGTTTGTTTACTTATGAATTACTCAAACAATTACATATTAGCAGATGCAATAAATTTTATCACAGTTCATACAGTAAAGTGAAATAATGTTATTCTACGACGCTTACGTAATTACTCATCGTGGTTAATACTAGCCGTGACTTTGTGAGATCGAAACTCCGTATAAAACATATCGTCATCACAGTCTTTCCATATTGATAAAAAAGAGAAAACAATATGTTTGAAACGATGACTTTGTACTCGGAAACCCACGGTTTGTAAAACATCTTGTTGTTAACACTATTACTGAGTGTTTCAAAAACTAGTCTAGTCATTTAGACTAAAAGAAGTCACATTACATAAGGGAATGTCCGAAAAAATTAATTAAAACCATGGTTATCAATTGTACTTTACGTAGCAGTAAGCTCCTTACGTTTCGAATCATAAAAATACTAGCTGTCACCCGCGACTTCGTCCGCGCGGGATTTTAAAATAGATAGTAGCCGATTTTCCGACCTACTCTATATGCTCACAAAATTTCATGAGAATCGATCAAGCCGTTTCGGAGGAGTATGGGAACGAAAATTGTGACACGAGAATTTTATATATAAGATTAATAACATCACAACAAATAAAAAAAAAACTAAATCGTTTAAAAACGATTCGTTTCATTGTTTAAAAACAGAAGTCCTGTGTTTTTGTTTCATAAAAAGTTCAATGTTCATTGCATTACAGCGTGTTGTTATGTGCCAACGACATTGACATTGTTGACAATAATTTTCCATATTACTGAGAAAAACATAAAACTTTTAATATCAGTAAATTTATTCAAAGACACGATCTGAAAATAAAATCTTCTATTCATCTATAGTTTGAATAATTCTTAATTATAATTTGGCATAACATAAAAGTAAATAAACTTTAATTATAAATTGTTTCAAAAACAATAATTATTTTAATATTAGTAAAATCAGATAACGTATAGTACTTAAGTCATTTTAGTAAGCTTCATACATATACAATTATGTTTAATACTACTAAATACATAATACTGCAATTCTAAAAGCTAAGGTTCAAAGTCATAATATACAAGTAATATTTCAAATAACCAAACTTCTAAACTGACCTCTACGTAAATCAAAGGACACACGTTACCATTTTAATATATTTTATAGCAATCTTTACTTTGATAGTGTCCGTAAAAGCAATACAATGAAGGTAAAAAGGGAAAGCTATAAAAAACGTAGACGAGCACTTACTTCAATACGATCTAAATAAGTATTTGACACATACATAAATAAAACATCGTCTGACTCAATAATGCAGTATGTACTAATATTATAAATTCGAATGTTTGGATGGATGGATGTCTGTTATAAGGTATCTCCGGAACGTCTCTATTGTACTTGATTAAATTTGGCATAGATGTAGAACACTGTCTTACGAACACATAGGCTACATATTAATTTTTATTTTAATTCCGCACGAACAGAGTCGCGGTCGACAGCTAGTATCGAATAAATTCGATATGGTTCAATCGAATAAGCTTCCAATTTATTAACGACCTGTTTACAATCATAAAACGTAAGCAAACTGTCGCGAATTTATCGCTTTTATTGACTCTAAACGTCGCATCGTACCAAATAAAGAACCTTCCACAACATATATTAGCGAATTTCATACATATTACGTAAATTTTGTTTGTTTTTGACAACTAGAACGGGTAAAGGATATATGATAACAGCTCTTTTGTGATACCAGTCTTTTACATCGTCATTAATCCCCGGTAAAATATTTTGTTAACGCCAAAACGACATATACAACGCCCTAAGAGCGACAAAATATAAAAATACAAAACAATCTTTAACTTTTTAAAGATGAACGAAATTTAAATTCAAATAAAAGTCCCATCTTCGTATATGGTCTTATCTTATATTTGACGACAAGTGGCTTTAATATGACAGAACTTACTTTGACTAAAACAAACAGAAGTTAAATAAACTCATTTATCTACTATCCGATAATAACCACGCCTCGTATTTAAATAGACGGTTACACTCTCAATGACTTTTATAGGTGTACAAATAATCAAATAAATGAATGTAGTAATTTCAATTTGTTGCAGTATGCATGAAGAAGATTTGAAGACAGAAAGAGTAGAGTTCCTTGGACGATACGCAAATACTCCCACAGACTGCCGATGTTTGTTCTGGATGTCTTATCACTTGATAAGTTAGAACACAAGCCTCGCGCAAACAACCTTATCATGGTAACATTCTTACTGGAGACACAAAACTACTCCATAGAATCCATTGCAATCAGGCGTGACGCACGGAATACCTGAATTAATTTTAAGCAGCCATCTCTAAACGTAGTCATGGAGGAAATTTTGTTAGTGCATAACATTAATTAGTTATATTTATCAGTGCAAGTGTATATATGCCAAAGAACACACCAAATTTACATCTCAAACTAGTCAGATAATATCATCAAACTGGAGGACTTACAAACATTGGAAGGCGCAGAGACTGTGGTCGAGAATGCGAGCGTTAGGGCACAAGAATGCCTGGAGCAGAACCTCAACCTCTCGGAAAACTTCTGCCCGGCGTACTACGATGGACTCCTTTGCTGGGACCCCACGCCATGGTATACATTGGCCGTGCAAAAGTGTTTTAGTGAATTTCACGGCGTCCAATATGATGATACGCGTAAGTAAATATTATTGTATAGATAAATCGAAACAAGGTGGTTTAGAGGTCTTTTAAATGTGACATATACCTAAAGTCAATCAAATAATGTCCTATACTAATAATAAAAAAAAAATCTTTTTCGTTTCACATATTAAAATGAGGTAACAAGTCAATAAACGGTCAACTCCTGATGTAAATGTCATAGCAAGTTTTTTAATAATTCATTTCAGATGTTTTCTTGTAGTCTATTTTCACAAACATATTAACAGGTCCGTAGATCAAATGTTGTTAGAAAACTCGTCTGTTACGTAAGACATAAATCGTATTAATCAAAGTAGATTTTATAATCTACCTATAAATACAGGATGTAATTTTTTGACAGTATTCGTCGCCTTGTGGTTACCAAATTAATAAAAATTTGATTAGAAAATATTGATTAAGATTCGTCAGTACCTATCTTTTTTATAATTTCCATTATAAAGAAATAAGATTTGAACATTCTTCAACCTACAAGAGTAAAGAGACTTCAGCGGTAGTTTTTAATTTTAAGACTTTGTTTTTCCACTCAGCAAAGTTTTGTTTTCATAATAATGAATAATTTATCACTGTCACCGCAATCAACTGTTTTTTTTGCCGCAAAAACTTTTTTGTTTGGGTTTTATTTTTTGATTCGTATTTTATGGCAACTGTGTTCAAAACAAGTCAACGGCTTTTGTTATGAATTATTTCGAGTCAGTGGGCAGGCAACCTTCAAAACAAAGTTGTAATAAACTTAAGTGAGGGCTTTTCTTCGTTTTATGATAAAATTATACGGTTTATAGCCGCGCTAATCCGCGCTTTAAACATTATAAATTGAGAGAATTTTTAAAACGTCAAATAAAATTAAAAAACAGCGAAGTAGCTTAAAAAAAACCAATGAAAACCACAATTAGCATGATATTCAAACAAATAAATTATACATTTACCAACAGTTTATTAGAGCATAGCGAGATGATTATTTCAAAACAGGACTCACACTCAGGTTTCAGTATTAGACTCTTATTCCACTAAAGCCGAACGTCACAGCTGCGCCCATATAAATGCTTTCAGTAACAGCTTAATGGAAAAAGGGTGTTAGTATAATCCTTGCTTATTGATTTGATATTCACAGAGAATGCGTCTCGCCTCTGCCTGGACGGGATGTGGCATAACTACTCGGACTATGTCAACTGTACGGAACGCATCGCCAACGTATCCCCCACAGATGTCGCTAGCCTCATCTACCTCGCCGGCTACTCCCTCAGCTTAGCCGTACTATCGCTTGCCGTCTTTGTATTTCTCTATTTTAAGTGAGTAAACACTACTATTATTATTATAAATATAGCTTTAGCGTTACTTAAATAGATATTAACGAGAGACGCTTTAAAATTTGTAAAATACGTTTCGTAGTTGACAGCCCACATATTTGTGAAGACTAATAAGTAATCCAGTTGCTTTTAATAATTAATTTAACAATGAAGAAAGCTAGTTTTAAAATAAATAAATACTTCACCATGATCCAAAGCACCAGTTCACTAAAGTACGTGGGTTTCTAATCAAACTAATGTAAGTAGCGTTACGTTGGGTTAGTCCAAAGACTACGTACTAGTCTTAACCAAAATAAGTTGACACTTCTCTTTTATGACTATTATATTATAATAAAATGAAAATTCTAACGCTTGAAATTCGTTTCATGCCTTTGTAAGGAAAATAAACGATTCAAAACCGCGGTGCAAAGGCGAGAATAATGAAAGTATGAAGCCATGTTTCAAAACATCCAAACGTATAGTTCTTTGACTGCTATGTATTTAGTTGTTTGATGTCTCTCTTAATTAGTAGATAATAAAGTTTATGACTATAAAGTAATAAAATAGTAATTCATAATTTGTACTACAGAGTGTTCTTTATTTCAGGGATTTAAGATGTCTTAGAAATACTATACATACAAATCTTATGTCTACATATATATTATCAGCGTGCAGTTGGATGTTAAATTTAGCTTTACAGGTAAGTGATATAGTATGTATCTACAATATTAACATATAAATTCACAATACTTGCACAAACAGTGCAAAAATATCATCACCAAAAAAAACGAAAGTATATGTTTGATAAAGGAAAAGAATGCCAATAAAAAGCATTAGCGTAATTCTACTAATTAAAGTCACAAAGTGCGAATACATCTTACTAATATTATAAATGCGAATGTTTGGATGGATGTTCGAGACATCTCCAGAACGGCTGCATGGATCTCGCTAAAATTTGGTATAGATGTAGAACATAGTCTCTAAGAACACATGGGCTTCTAATCAAGTTCTTTTAATTAGTTTAGTTCTTGCGGACGGAGTCGCAGACGACAGCTAGTATCTAATATATTTGAGTCTCATAATGTTTTCCGACTTTATATTAAAAGCCAAAGTAGATCTGGTTGATATGTTAATTCAAAAAGTTTGTTAGTCATTTACATTGAAAAGGGAAATTTACATTTAATGCAGGAACTTTGAAATACAATAGAAAGGGAAAAGTCAAATCTTAATTTGGAATGTTAGTCATAAATTATTTCTTACAATTATTAACAAAATCATATATTGTCAGAGAAAAATTAACACAACAAAAGTACATAGGGAGGAAAAAAATAAGTTTTAATTTTAGTAATATTTTACAATTCAAAATGTTTACTATTCTATATAATCTACCAAAAAAACCTCACGTACACTTTATATTATCGGGAAGGGATAATACATTCGAAGAAAATAGATTATTTCTAACCCATGTTGTCACATGTGCTCACAACGGCCTAAACAAAAAACTGTATAGTTTGTAAAAAAAAAGACACTTCATATCTTCCTAATATAAATGGGAATGTTGGAATGTATGGTTCGATGAATGTAGAAGGTATCTCCAGAACAACCACATAGATCTTGCTGAAATACGCAAACGATATGGAACATAGTTATGTAATAATTTGTATATTTCTTGTAGAATTGGTCGGATGAAGCTCAACAAGATCAAACCTCGTGTATGATACTAGTTATTTGCATGCATTATTTCTACCTCACTAATTTCTTCTGGATGCTTGTAGAAGGTAAATTTTTAATTATATACTTTTAATAATTAACTTCATTTTTTTGTATTACAAAAAATTAATAGTGCCTCATAAATAGAAAAAGGTAATTGAAAGCGTTCTTTTTTCAAAAATATTTTTTTTTAGAAAAGAACGCGTTTTCTTTTTAATTTCTAATTGTTATACGTACTCCTTACATATTTTAGTTTCGGGATTTTTTTTTTTAAATTTAAAGATATATATTTGAAATATATTTTAATGCTAAACTTTACGATTTCAGGACTGTACCTATACATGTTAGTTGTTGAAACATTTACAGCTGAAAATATCAAACTTAAAGTTTACACTACTATAGGTTGGGGTGAGTTAACTATTCAAAAACTTTTCTTTACTTTATTTTTAGTCTAACAACAGCACATACTTGAGTCAAGGACAATCATATGACCTAGAAACTGTAACCGTATAACTTTGTTTTAAAAAAGCGATAAAAGAAATTATCACAATACAGTTTGTCTGCAAAGAAAGATTATTTGAAGGACACTAAAGTCGGTCAAGTCGTATTAACAGCACGTGTCAGAATACACAATGCAATGCGCTTTTTGTATTTAAGTAGTTTGTGGTTAGCTTATAAAAATGCGTAATGTATGCTGTACATCATTTTACAGTCGTAAAACATAATGTTATTGGTTTTTAAAACAAGTGAAAAATGCAAATGTACATTCATAAATGGAAAAACCTTTTATTGATATTATTATTCTATGGAGTTTTATGAAAGGAAAAATAACTAGTTTAGTTTTATGAATATTTAATAATTTAAAATGTAAATATTCTCGAATATAACTAATGTTTTGTTGTATGGACTTATTCAATGATGCTCAAGCTAACACAATCATTATTTTGTTAATAATCGATAAACATTTTAGTTAAATTAATTTGCTTATTATTTTTTAGGTGCACCCGCGATATTCATCATAATATGGGTTATTTCACGGTGCTTCGTAACTGTGGTCCCTTCCACCGGTCCTGACGAGGTGAGCATTGAAATCTGCCTCTTAAATTTTTTAACACATTACTTAACGATTAAATACTGGGTTAACCCAAACTATTGATTTTTTAAACTATGTCGCTAAATCTTACTATTCACGTTTGTCGTTTTTCTAATGACTTGTTACTTTATAAATTATAATTTTAATATTTGTTAATTTGTTCACAGTTAACTATCGCCAGCGATACAAAAATGTGTCTTTGGATCCACGAACACCAAGTCGACTGGATTCACAAAGCACCAGCTTTAATTGGCTTGGCGTTAAACCTGTTCTTTCTTATAAGGATCATGTGGGTGAGTACAAATATATTATCCTTACTATAACGTACGTTTTATTTCATAAATTATGAACATTTGTATCATGGTCATGACCTTGACTCTACGCAAATCCAAAAGGAAATTGTACAAATTAACATGAATAACCACATTAAAATTTCTATTAATTTATTACGTAGTTAATTGTCTATTTAATCAATAGGTTTTAATAACAAAATTGCGATCGGCGAATACATTGGAAACGGAGCAATACAGGAAGGCGACCAAAGCTCTGTTGGTCCTGATCCCACTACTGGGCATCACTAACTTGCTTGTGTTGTGCGGACCTAATGATGACTCCTGGTTCGCGCATGCATTTGACTACACTCGAGCACTGATGCTATCAACTCAGGTAAGAAAAAGCCTAAAATATTGAAAACTACACACTATTCTTGTCTGTAATCTATCTGTACCCTGAATTTCATTCAGATCAGGTTAGAAGTTTTAGAGTTAACTGTTAACAAACATTATACATCTATGCAAACGTTTTAATTATGGTAACAAGATTCCCAATCATATGTCAATGGTAGATTTATCAAGCAGTCATGTCTTGTGTACTTGTGCTATTCTTTTTTAAGAAATAGAACTACGTTGTGTTCAAGTAAATTGGTAACAGAAAGCTTACAAGCGTCTCTAAGATCAATATAATAATTTGTAGTCTACACACATAACAAATAAGAACACATCTCAGAAGTTAATAACCGCCGTAGGCTAATCATACAACAAAGGGAACATCTTGAAATTTCGAATACGAATAACAGATAGTAAAGCATAATACTTCTTCAAACAGAAACTACCCTCCTGTTATTTTATGATAACACAGCAGCAATTGCTGCCACTCACAAATTCTTAAGTGGTCTCTTTAGTGTAGTTTTAGTACGAGAAATATATACTAAAGGACTCCCCTAGCGAAAACGAATGATTCTCAATAAAAAGATCTGAGTAAAAGAAAATGTCTTATACTACGAGTTCCTAGTAAATTTGTTAAGTTTTTTGACCACTAACCGTATGAATGTGACAATGAACTTTAATATCTGTTCTTAGGGTTTTACGGTAGCTCTATTCTACTGCTTCATGAACACGGAGGTGCGGCATGCGATCAGATACCACGTGGAACGGTGGAAGACTGGCCGTACCATCGGCGGCGGCAGGCGGCGAGGCGCCTCTTATTCTAAAGACTGGTCACCACGCTCCAGAACAGAGAGTATAAGGTATACTGACCATTTCAATCTTATGGTGGTTCAAGGTCAGCTTGCGCTTATACCTTCCATGGTATTTTACGCCCTTCTACACTCTAATTTGCGTTTTACGTAGCGATATGTTGCCCCAAGCCGCTAAGATATTTGAAAATCACAATACCAGTTATTTTCTACCGTCGTAACAACTGAATTATAATGTGGCCATCTCCATCATTCTGTTATAAAAAATAGTGATGATAAGTATCAAGTAACTTTATTTTTTTATTAAATAGTATTAAATACATAAATACAGATGTTACGGCACTTGAAATTTATATTATAGTAATATAGACATGCCACAGAGCGATAGGAAATTTCCTGAAAATGATGTAGATCCCTTTTTGCTAATACATTTATATTCTGAGAAATACAAACGAAATTTACAATCCATTGATAAAGTATATAAACTAGAATATTTATTAGTTGATTAAGAATTAGATTACATTTATAATTATGTGTTTGGTTAAATTTTTAACATCATTTCATATACCCCTGCTTATATAAAAATTAATCTGCATGCATCATTTTTCTTGCATGTTAATTACCTTAATAACGGGTTTTCGTGATTAAATCTTTATTATTGTAACTAAGATTGTTGCACAAAAAAACATTTCTTAATATTTCGTGACTAGTATAAAACCATGAAAGAAATTAATTAAACTTTTACATCGCATAGGTCATATCAAAGGTTAAACAACTTGAAAAATGTACTTATGAAAAATAAATAAAAAAGAAACCAATTTAATGTAAAATTAAATAGAAATAATCCTTATGTGTGCATTATAGCAAAAATATAAAGTAAATTATGTTATGCACAACTTAACTTCACCATTTGGCAACTTTCGTAAATTCCGATGGCCGCTTAATAGTTGCCGCCTTATAATATATAAAAAAAATCCTACTTTAAATATCAGTTAGCTGATATACATATATTTTTTAATATTACCAGATTTACTATTTGATTTCTCTTTTAACAATTTACTAGGCTTTAGGCTTGTTAAATCAAATGGCGAGAATCGAAGCTACTATTCCGCTATCGTATGTTCTTCTCTTAACTATGACTAAGCTCTGCTCTATTGGCGATTTAAAAATATACATATTTTGATTATATTTTTATTTCTGTTAGGCTCACTGTTTGAAGAATTATGAAGACAAACGGATATCGCGCTTCAAAGAGTTACATGAAGAGATAATAAAACACATGGATTTAATATGGATATGGACGAAAAATTATTTTATATTTTGTTACAATATTCTTTTGAATAAATCGATGTTTTATCCGCTTTTTTTGTTATTTTTTTAAATATCATATGTTTCGTTAACATTACTATTTAATGTTCTCATCATTAATAGCGTTGTTGCACGATTTTCATTAGTAATGTAATATAGTATGCATGTAGCTTTGCTAACAAATAACAAAAAAAAGAATATTTTTGTTTTTATCAGGTAATTAATTTAATATGCATGATGTTAAAGTATTAGAAAATATAATAAAGGGTAAATATTGCTTTTTATTTATCATTGTTTGCTTCGATGTTTTGTGTAAAATAAATTTATACGAAAAATAAATGAACCACGATATCTCGCACAATTTAAACTCACTAAAAGCTAGGTCCATTAAACTTGTTTATAAGAAAATTGTATTAATTGATATTAAAAGTTTTATAACTTATTGATTTTAGTTATAAAATTAAATTACCTAGACATTGAGATAAAAATTAATATCAAATTAGTTTTACAAACTTTTAAGAACTTAATTAAGAAAAAACATTAAAACTTATTTTTGTAATTCAACCAAGGCCAGCAAAATATGTGACACTGTATACAATTAGCTTCTACATTCCTAGCAAAATAGATGTTGACGTTAAGTCATGGGACAGGTTGTACAGCCATCCTTCGAAGAGGGAGTCTGCAGCGTCAGAGACAACAACAACGACTCTACTGGTACCTAGGACGTCATTAGCACCGCACATCGACGGCAGACATCTGCACGCTGTAAGTACTAAAAAAGTACGTACTACGGAAAACAATATTACACACTCTCGCTTAAAGAGTTAAGATTTGTTAGACTTGCCGTAGCGCCCACGACAACCACGCGTATTACACCCGTCAACGACAGGCAAATGCTACGTAGTACTTACCTTCTGCGTTCACTCCAGTACGATATGTCCCTATAGTTCTTAGAAGGATCGCTAAATAAACTTCTTTTGATTACACACCACTGGTCTAAAAAACTCAAAGTCACTTACACTTCGTCTGTAAGCGGCCTATAGTCCGTAATAGACCTTTTTGTAGTATGTGCAGATTTTTATCATTATTCCGATTGTTAAATAAAAAATCGTTCACTGTACATTTTCTGTTCGCTGGGTACGCATTTTCAAGTTATAGGTTCCCAATACGGTAATGGAGGTGGAACCATTAAAAACGATTTGGACCTTTTCCTAATGTTGACGGGCCTTCGTCCTTGATGGACGGAATTGAAAATACTTGCGGCTATCCTTTGCTCGGAGATAAAATTGTTGAAGAAAAAAGAAGATTATTCACCCGTTAACTTTTTTTAATTCTGAAATGTCATTGTTGATTTAAAGCGATTGACTTTATGTTAATGAGTCAGAGATCAAATTTTATACAGCATGCTCAAGGTCATAAGATCTTAAATTAAAACGTAATAATTCTACTACTAAGATAAAAATTAATAGTGACTGTTTTAAAGTATACCATAATAATTTCATTACGTATATACCTTATTGCTATTGAAAGAACGAAGACATTTTGCTACGTATAAACAACTAAATAAAGCATCGCTAGAGTTAAAATATACCAGCACCTGAACGCAAATAAAAGTTGGTAATTAATTCTCACATCTGATAAAATAATTGGCCACTTGAACTCTCTGTTTCTGTAATTAAAACTATTCATATTTCATACATAGTTATTTTTTACATTTCATAATAAAAAGGGCAACCAGGGTTCCGATCATGATTGATAGTAAAATTGAAACATTTAAAAAATACTTACACTTACTTGATTTAAACAAATCCCGAGGAAGCAGACGAGTCTGAAATGAACAAGGAAAAGTAATTAATTTACTACAAAAGTTCAAATCAATAGAAGAATCAATACAGTTTGACTGCAAAAAGACAATAATAAGAAGTATAATGCTTGGACATAGTCTGGCGACTTGGTAATGAGAAAGCACAGAAAGAAAGAGAAAAGTAAACTAATATACAATAATTTCAAGCCATTACTTTTGTATGTAGTGTTAGGTTTGCCTTCAGGAGTACATAACAAGCGGGAGCGCGAGCGGCGACCAGTCACCGGTGTGAGGTGCGGGGCGGGGGAGGCTGCACCGCCTGCGCACATTGCCCGAGGAGGATGACCCCCTCGGCCCACCATCTACCGCCTCCCCTGCAGCCCTCACATCCCCCACAATCTCCTCCAACAACCGACCCACAGACTTAAACTTTACAACGCTAGATATGTTTAATACTTTAAATTAATCGCCGATGCGATGTGGTGTAAGTATTTGCGCATGCGCACTTTCTAAGCCGCCATCTTTTGTTTCCACTAACCAAATAACTGATACAGATTGTATAGTTTACAGTACCAGTAACAGTCGTGAAATATGACAACATATTATTATATGTTTCGGCAGTGAAAGCCGGCTCTTATTCAACTGTAATTCATCAGTAATTGGAACTAGGTACTAATGCGATTCAGGAACAAAGGTTAATCTATGTTATTTTATACGAATATTATTATGTCATGACTAAGTATGTTTAAGATATTGTAAGTAGCGATATGAATTACAAAACGAAATGCATTTAAGCGTAAGATATTATACTTTGAAGATGTTTGTATATACGCAATTGATTAATTCAACTTTAATTATTTCCTGCATGTAACTCAATAAATTGAAAATATATTCAAACTGCAGTTACTAAAATCTTATTAGATTGCAAATAAACCGTCTGTATAGTGGCCTTTCTAGTTCCTTGAATCTTCTTAAATATTGCTATAATTTGAACATGTCTAGACCATATAAACAGTGAAACCCTACGTGATGATGGTGGGATAAAATTGAAAGCTCACATAGAAATATATCATCAGAGGGTTCACCGAAAGAAAATTTTAAACAGCGTCTATGACAAAGAAAAGTTTGTGAATCTCTGATCTAAAACCACTTTCTTAAAGTTGATTCTACAACTAGACATAGACGTGCGTAAACTCAAAACCGGATCAATCGTTCAGATCACATAGACTTGAACCATTGAGCTAGAACTCAACAACTAAATTGACAGCTCACGGTTCATCTGGATGTTGTAATTTTTTGAGACGAAAAGACGCGAGTTGCCTGATGACTCGCAGTTCGGGGCTCGAAATGCAAATCATATCTCTATACAGGTACATTTGTACTGAGATGCGAGCTGATTCACTGCTTCACACATGTAAACCATGAACTGATCTACAAGTCATCAATTTTATTTGAGTTACCCATGACTAACTAGACAAATAAGTTCCCTCAGCCTCGGTATACATTGAATCATTCTAGCTTCCGAAAATGTGAATTGAATGTACAATTTTTTCATAAAAGACTTTTATATAAACATATATGATAAATAAGGTTTTTACATATTAAATGGCTTGTTGCATTTGTAAATATTATTTGTTAGTACAGTCGCGAGAGTAAATTAAGTGATATTTGTTAAAAAAATGTAGTTGTAATTTGATGAATATTTATCGTATTGCTTAAATTATTTTATATGCTTTTTACTTCTATAACAGTTTAATACACATAGTATAGTTAACCTTTAGGTCTTTCAAAAGCTTTATTACATCTATTCAAGAACTCTTATTGTGATTTTTAATTTATATTTCTTATTTGATTCTCTTCTTTTCTTTTGCAATTAACTATTGTAAATACAAAGTTACATATTAACGGGTGTAAAATGTATACTATTCGTACACAATAACATGACATTTAAGTCCGATGACGTCAAAGCTGTACGAAAAACGTACAGTTAAGAACGTTCATTTGTTACCTATTTAGGTGAATTGTCACTTAACTTCCTTCGAATTTTAATAGAATATTCAAAATAAAAGATTTTTTACGAAACTTTATAAATTATTTATAACAAAAAATTACAATGGAATAGTATTATTTTTTAAAATTTAACGAATGAAGTATAAAAAAATTGGCAGTTGACAGATTTCAGTCCACCCTTGAGGCTAGCTCCAACTACATATAGCTTTAAGTTTTTATCCCTTTTAGGTAGAAAACTAGCCATAACAGTATGTATATTTACTAAGTTAACTAGTATCAGTTAATAGTACCATATTCAGTTCTAAGGGGAAGTCGAATTTAATTCTTTAACTATACGTGAATATTTATATCATGCTGTAATAAGCTAATCATCTGTGAAGAGAAAAAAACGTGACATAACTTCCATAGATGTTCGATGTACAGAATAGGGGAGCGGTAAGACGAGGGGGCGGTGACATCGAATTCCACAAGCATCTCTTGTTATTGTGTACGTGTTGTTAATGTAAATTTTGTACCGTTGATTCCTACTTATGCCAAATATATAATATATTAATAGATGTAATAATGTAGTAATCAGAAAATAAATTGGGAAACAATGCGCTGTATGTAACATAAAGTTTAGCATATCGTAAAGTTTTAAAATTAATTATATATCCTACTTAAAAGTTTGTTTCAAACAAATAATATACTATAATTTATATAATGTATTTATATTAAATAAAAAATAAATGTGAAGGAGTTAAGATTAAGATAAATTGATTGATTATAATAACATAACTGAATCGAAACTAGGTTTAAATTAAGATTTGTAAAAACATTTTTCTTCGATATTCATTTAAAGAAACAGATCCACAATTTTAAAAAATCATGGCTACTACGTGTAATTTGTGGACATTGTTTGATATGTAATTAAATTATTTCTAATAATGTACTTGGTTATATACAAATTTACTTTATGTCAAGATTGTTTTTTAAATAGATAAGTAAATACCACATACCTATACTTTGTTTTGTATATGACTGATTAATACAAAAATTCAAATATTTCTATGTAACTTTGTTTTTTGCTTTAAAATTTATTGATTTTTATTATTTTTAAGATTTATAATTAATAATGCGGGTAAATGTTATTTATAAATTAATTATTAATTAAACCATTGATTATTAATAATTCTATTGTTTATTGTGATAAGATAAATGTATCTAGCTGCTCGTAAATGTACGTAACCACAAATCTTTTATCAAATGAATGTAAATGAATGTTTATATCTTTAATAAAATATCCAGAAAAATATATTTTTATTTTTATATTGTCATCCCTATCATTCTCCTGGAAAAAACTGAAATAACAAAAGTTTTTTATTCTTGTGCAATGCAAACGCGAAACTAAACAAGCACTCAGTTGACATTACTTAAGTCTGAAGCTAAGTCCATGTACAGTCAGCTGCATAAATATGTATACCTTTACCAGGCTTCAGAAACTTTTATGCACTTTAAGTTTTAAAAATGTATACATATATAAAAATGTGCACGAAATGGTCTCTATTCTTCCGCCCATGAGTAAATGATCTTGACGAATACGTATTTTTGAAATCGACGGCCAATAAAAGTGTCAAAACTTTTTAAATGTATACAAATATATGCAGCTGACTGTACAGAATTAAATCGAAACAGAGTTACTACTTTTTCCATTAAACCAACAATAACGTATTAATTTTCCCTTATATTCCATTGAAATTTATGGCACGAAGTGAGCATAAATTAAAATGCCTCGTCACGTTTATTGGTGTTTTGTATTAAAGAAGTGACGTCATCGCCAATATTCGACAGTCAAATGTTGAATCAATCATCTATTAATGTCATAAACATGTCTGCATTTAGAATTTATTTTGGGAGATTAATCTCTCTTCATATTACTTGGCAGTTTTACTCTACTCATTTAAGTCTATAAGTATTATGCCTTTGAGTATATATATTAATATTATACTAACAATATGCAATTAATAATATTTGTACTAGGACATAATTCCGAAGATAATTGAAAAATTAAATACCAAATTTTCACCTTTACCACACATAAAATTAGCTACCGGAAGAATGTTAATCTTACTTATTTTGTTGTTATTTTATAAATTCGAAAGTTTACATGGATGAAAAAAAGGTGTCTCCTAAACAGCTGAACGGATCTCGATGAATTTGACGTACATAATCTGGAAGCACACGACGCCACTAATTAGTTTTTTTTTAATTCCACGCGGACGGAATCGCGTGCGACTAGTACCTAAATAAAGCAGAATTTCCACTAATTGCTATAAAAGAGACTAGTTTAATATCTATAGAGAAATGTAGTTGGAAGATGTTTCCATTTTAGATATAAGGATTATATTATCATTTCATCTCAATACGTAGCGCTTAATATCTAAAAGAGCTTACAGAAGCTCATGCTTCTAATTTGTAGGATTAAACGGTAACGGTAAATCTAAATATCGTATAATTTACCAGCCAATATTAGCATAACTATAATTGAGATTACGTAACGTATAAAATTCAGTTAGTAGACATAACTAACTGTGGATTTCTGATATCAAAATCTCTGTATAAAACATATCGTCATCCCTGTAATTATCTTTGACAATACAGAGATAACAATATATATTATATAAACAAATATTTCGGATAAACAAATATTTCGGACTCAGAAAGCCACGGTAAGTGCATTCGTTCAATAATCCTAGATTTTTATTGTTTTCCTATTGGTTTCCTTATCTAAGTATTTTAAATAGATTTTTCATAATAATTGCATTTATAATATTATTAACTTGACTATTAAGATATTATTTAACTGTTATTTTCGTCGTAATTGTAGTTAAATATTAAAGTAAAAAATGTTCACATAATGTGTTTCAAATGAATAAAACTATATTAACCATCAAAAACTTCTGATTCATATGTCCTTTGTTTGATAGTAAACAATTTTATGGACCTCAATTTTGTACTTGAAACTATTACACCAAATATTCTCAAAGCGAAAAACTTTCTAGAAACTTATATCGAGGTTGTAGCAAACGTAACTTCAATATGTAGCCTAAAATATTTCTTGTCTTACTAAAAAAATTAGTATTTCAAATAGATTTTAGATTTAATATATATCAACCTTTTTATACCGTGACCACTATATATATATATACTTTTAATTATTGTGCGTTAGTTCGTGCGTTGCGTTCAGATAAATTCTTAAAAAAAAACTACAAAGTATTTTACAGTAACTTAAATTATTTAATATAATACCAACTATCGCCTACGACTCGGTCCGCATGGCGTTAAAAAATAACTCAATAAGTAGCCTATGTGTTCTTCCAGGCTATGCTCTATGTCTATGCTAAATTTCAGTGAGATCTGTTGAGCCGTTCCGAAGATACCTTCAAACAAACATTCATCCATCCATCTAAACATTCGCATTAATAATATTAGTAAGATAGTATGATGAAATTTTTATGTCTTTATCTAATTAATATAAATAACATATTAGAAACAAACAAATCGAATAGTTTAAAACATAAAATACTTTACTTCTCCTAATTATAATAGCATAATATTTTCTTTGACTTTACAATATAGATCGTGTTCAAGATTTATGCGACCACAATACTAATGAAACGGGAAGCCCCATTGTAAGTGATTCCGCGAGTTAATCCACTTATAGATTAAATTATTAATTGGCAGCGAAGATATCTATAGTAAATGCAGGTGGTTATTATAGATAGGAAGCTTAACAATAAATAGATATACCAAATAGCTCAAACGCAATACTGATTGCTACTATACTAGTAATGTTCATTCTAAAAGAATTAACGTGGGTTTTTAAACCAAAATCCTCTCTTGAAACATCTCTGTTTTGTAAAAGATTATGACAGGGATGACGATATGTTTGAAACAGAGATTTTGGTCTCAGAAAACAACGGTTAATCTATTAAAACATTCCTTACCAACGTCGTAATAATTGTCAGAATAATAATGTTTCAAGCACAAATACACTTATAACAAAAATGTTTTTTTTTTATATATGAGAAGACACATACGAACGGTGTGACCACCGAGGTGATCAACGATACCTATTGCCATCCACAACACAAGAGGAAGTGCAGATGCGTGCTGGCCTTTAAGGAAATGGTATGCTCGCTTCTTGAACGACCTTTTACTATATATATTGTAACTACGTAAACATTTTAGTGTCTTCCTTAGATCGTAGGTAAATTTCTTAGAAGGCATGTTTCAAACATTTTCACCGCACCGCGCCCACTTACTTTGTTAAAACCAGTGCCGACTGCACCTCACAGCCGTCGTATAAATCAATAAGCTATTCCATTACCTATTGTCGGCTCTCTCCGTAAATAGGAAAACTTTTGTAGCACTTTTTTTTGTTGTCGAAACTTTACAAATTGTAGGCGATTTTTCACCTAATCAATTTTGTTTTTAAAACTCCTATACTGTGGTGAGAAATGGAAATTTGCAACGTCAGGTGTTCAGCTCGACGTATTTTCAGATGGTAAAAATCTGGGAATGTTCTTTTTCACGAATATCGATTTACTGAACCTGGCATCTACATCAATCTAATAATCGATGTTTAAAATCGAAAACTACTCTAATATCTTTATACTAGCTGTCGCCCGCGACTCCGTCCGTGCAGGATTAAAAATAGATGTTGGCTGATTCTCAGACCTACTCAATATGCTCACAATATTTCAAGAGAATCGGTCAAGCCGTTTCGGAGGAGTATGGGAACGAAAATTGTGACACGAGAATTATATATATATATATATATAACAAAAAACTTTGAAGTTATTATTGTAACTAATAATTGTTGATATTTACACTAAATTAGTTAAATTTGAAGCAAGCGAAGTTTGAATCCGACCTTGTTTTGCCGTAGGGTGAAAGTAAACAAAGGTTATTTATACACGTGCCAGGGAAATAACCTTTTTCCATGAATTTCGGTTCGCATCTACCGTTTTGGTTATAAGTATAAAAACTTTTATATATACATATACTACGTAAGAAAAGTACAATATAATAGTGTACTTTTTTAATTAATTATATATTTTAATTTATAAACTTAAAACATTACGGTTTTTTTCAATCTTCTCAACCTCAAGTATATTTAAATACGGAGCACATAATATTACCGAAATTGAAGGCATGAATAATGAATAACAAATTTAATAAAACATGTCGGGGAAAGGCAAATACATACATATGTATTTTCGGAATATTTCAATATATTAAATAGTTGATAAAATAAAGTAAAATTATTTGAAACATAAATAGATTATAATTTGAAATTCTATGTTTTTATGTTCGATATTTGAAAATATTATAAAGCCAATGATGAAAATAACCCAATCAGTTCGACCTTTATATTATTTAAAAAAAACTTTAATGTCATGAATACTTTCGTTTTCATAGTCATTGAAAAGTATGACCAAGTATGAGATATTTCTTTTTACTTTACGTCCGATAGGTGTACTAATACAAATTTTGTCGATGATGTTACGAATATTTTCTCGCAAATTTACTGGACACACAGTTCCATTAAATTGATGATGGTTTAATGAAAAATATGATTAAATGTCATTCACGTAATGTACTCATTGATGAGTGATAGCGACAAGCGAACCTCAGTATGTAATAGACTTTGAAACATACAAATTTTGAGGGCAGTCGTAATACTAAATATACGATTAGATATCAAAATATTTCCTTAACGACCTTTACAAAAATCTCAAATGGTAAATCTAGATGTCGTGTGCGATTTATAAAAAAACTCTTGTAACATATCGATTAGTCTTTATTCCTATGACAATAAAGTTAAAAGTTATAAAACAACTTGATTCAATTTACACTGGTTGGTTTTCTCGACTATTGAACACGAAATAGTGCTCAAGCAAAATGCACGGCCGCAACAAAGCTTCGAGATCGCACTTGACATATAAAATAAAATTTGTGGAAACGTATCTTAAGGTTTGTTTTTTTTGTTGTTTCTTTCACTTTAACAACTTGAGACAGAGAATTCGAATGTAGAAATAAAGGTACAAAATAAAACATTTTATACAATACTAGCCATCGCCTGCGACTTCTACAGTGCGGTATTTAAAAAGTATCCTATAATATGCTCGCATGCATCAGCTGCCTTCCCGTCAAAGTCCCGTCAAAATCGGTCAAGCCGTTCCGGAGATTATCCTGCACAAAGATGGCCTTGGGAACAGACAGACTTATAAAAAGATTTACCAAAACTGTTTAGCCGTTATAACTAAATACGTACATACATTAGCGAAAGAAAATACGTACCGTACTTATGTGCTGATTGGTCTCAGGAGCCGTTTTAACTAACAGTTAATGTAGACTGCATTAAAATTAATTGTACCTAGAAAATAAAACAAAACATTAACAAGTACGTGACTCGACGAAACGAAAAGTTATGATCTCATTAGCTCGGATGAGTCAAACTTCGTAAGTAGTGAGGGCACTCATAAAACTTTTGGGATGAGTTGACATTAGCAAAACATACAACTTTAAAGGACAAGAATGTGTACTTGGAACTTTTATTTTTAACTTCCAACACTAATTTAAGGTCTTTAAAAAAAAGATTGGTACTTTTTATCATAGTGAAACATTACTTCTAGGTTACTTCAACTTTAACAACATGAATAAAAATTGTTTACTCGGTTCACCCCAGTTCAAAAAAATACTCAATCTTCATTTTTCATGTGTAATCAAGAAGCCTTTGTTTTTCGAAACAAAATAAAACTTGCATTAGTTACACGATACGTTTTAAAATAACTCCATTATAAAGCGCCGTTGAGAGCAAAACCAATTATATTAATTGAACGTATACTCTTTTTAATTAAAACAAAGTAAAAGCACTTTATAAATCAATAATTCGATATAGAGACCTAAAAGAGACACAAAGCTTTTAAAATGCCGTAGCACCTATCTACGACGTAGCTAGCAGCTACGGATGTCAGCCAAAAACTATTTTAGATTTGTATCGCACATGCAATATTTCTTAACCACAATATATTAGAAACGGTAAAATAGAAAAATAAATAATTACTTATTCTTGGTGATATTAATGTACTTAAACATGGCCTATCTTGAATTTATACTTATGAAGTTTACTATATTCTACTAAACAAGATATATTATTTGACGGAGGCGGCCATTTTTAATTAATATTCAGCATTTTTATCATAACTATAATTAATACATAATTAAGAAACTTACTGATATTATAAATGCAAATGTTTAGATGGATGGATGTTTGTTTGAAGGTATGTCTAGAACGGACCACGCTGAAATTTGGCATAGATGTAGAACTTAGTCTAGAAGAACATATAGGCTACTAATATTGTCTGTTTTTTAATTCCGCACGGACGTAGTCGCGGGGGACTAATAGTATTATAATATAAACAACAATATGTTAATTATTTTAAGTATTAGGAGGATTTTTCTTTATGGTCTTGAAGAAAATATTGTCATGGACATTTTCCTCGTTTCTGTAGTACGTTCAATTACACAGCATCGTTGTGTTAACAAAGGAATAAACCTTTTTAAGTCCGCAAACAAGATACAAGTATCGTCGTATTCTTAATAAACTTGGCAGCAGAATGTTGACCTTAAAAATACTCGAGATATTCAAATGAAGATTGACCTACTTCAAGGGTGCGGTTTTTACGTGACTTACCAAAAAAATTTCACATCATACATAATATTACATTAAATTGTAAAAGATTCAAGTAAAAATATCATCTTAAATTAATATTAATAAATGGAATATATTAGTTTATAAAATCACATTAAACTTGGTACGAATTCAATTACGACTCTATGTATCATTGCTACTGATGGCCTTATAGTTTACAAGCTGTCGCCCGCGACTCCGTCCGCGTATTAAAAATAAACTTAAATAGTAGCGTATGTGTTCTTCCAGACTATGTTCTACATCTATGCCAAATTTGAGCGAGATCCATACAGCCGTTCTCGAGATACCATCAAACAAACATCTATACATCCATCCATTCCACCAATCGCATTTATAATATTAGTACGATCTAAAAGTTAAGTGAATACTTTAATTTAAACTAACAATTTTTTTTATAATACATAAAAGATTATATATTTAAAGTGTAAGTATAACAATTAAGTATAATAGGCAAAACATAATTCCTTTCAACCATATGAGAAATTCCATAAATATAACGTAACAAATCAAGTGTCGTAAACTTAACCCTTATTAGCCTAGAGTTTCAATTTTGATACCGATCTTTTAAACTGAATGTTCACATTGCTATTAGTTTTTTTATAGGTTGGCTGTACCTATTTTACTGTTGTATTATATTCTTTCCAACGAAATTTAAAAAAAAAATCATTATTGTTTTATTTTATCAAGCAAATACAGTAATATTAAAAATAAATGTACACTTTCGTATGTAAATCAGGCTACTAAGGGTTGAATAATACATACCTTCAGATTAGATGACCAATGATGGATACACATCGCCACGGAAATTTGTGAACACAAAAGAAAATTACACGCAATTAGCCGGTACTAATTTAAAACGTTTCTCACACCACAAATAGAAGTCAAAAACTACACAAACCACCGCAAAGATAGACAAATTAAACAGTTATGAAATTAATTTTTATGGATTTTATTACGCTTGTTTACCTAAGTTAAGGTACCCGACGATCCGGAAACTTTCCAACAGCGGGGGGAACTTTGACAACCAAATGTCACATGCACTTGCGAAGTACCCATCTTTTTAATTTTTACTTTTTTATTCCGATCTACGCAAAAGTTATATAAAGAATTATGATTTTAATTAACAAAAAGCATACCTTATGCTTCAAAATCATTATATTATTATAGGCGAAATAAAACTTTGTACCCCATTTTAAGGTTTTGCGAACACATTCGAACGTATATTTCACAATTAATGTCAGCTTTACTAAAAAGTACACTATTTGTTATGAGTTATTTTTCATCAAAAAATAAATAAACTGTGAATATTAATTATCATTGGTCGAATTTCGACCAATGGGATAGCGACGTTGACGTCAAAATTTGCTACGACAATGTTGAATTCCCGACATGACAAAAATCGAACGTCATTTGAAAATGGAATATGATTATTAAATAGCATCTGGAAGTACAAATATAATCTGTGAGAACTGAATGTGTAATCTGCAAGCGACTTTATGTAATAAATATTTTTGACATTTGTATATAATCTGTTGTCAAGAGGAATGGAAATCTGTTATCTTTACCTACCTACGTACAGAAATATTCGTTTCTTAGCTAAAAATCTTATCAGTTGAATATTTAACTTTATGGATTGTCTCTATGGATCTCAAATTACAAGCAATTTAACAGTAAGCACCCACTTAAGTTGGAGTAACGTCATGCTTAGTAATTGCTTAATTTTCCAAAACAAAAGTGACGGTGACATGACTTTATTTTTCTACGTGATTTTATTACGGTAAATGAAAGCAAAGATTTTTAGTTATGGGTACGTATATTAATATTTTAGAATATATTAGTAGAATTACATTATCTATATATTTAAAAATATTGATTTGTGTTTGTGTATTTTCAGGAAAATTATTTATACTTCTCTATACTTCATACGTTTTTGCCGAACTGATTGAAAGGTGAGTCCCTTTTATATTAATCTAATTAACGCTTAGACTTTAATAACTTTGAAAATTGAGGTGTTCTTGTAACTCTTATTGAGGCGAGATTTCTTTTTTGAGGAAAAGCAAAAACTAAGTTAAAAATTATTTTATAGTGATACTATACAAAATTAACTTAAGGTTTAATAACATTCTACTCTAGTGTCTTAGGGTTTTTTTTAAATATTAACCAGGATCCAGAATGATGGATTGATGCCTGAAGGTATCTCCAGAACAGCTTAACAAATTTGATATAGATGTAAAACATAGTCAGGAAGAACATCTTGGCTACTTTTTTTTAAATTCCGTGCGAACGGTGTCGCGGGCGACAGCTAGTCACTTATAATTCTTATGTTATTTGAATATAAATTGTTTTGACCTTTTCTATTATACATTTTTGTTTATTGTAATATTATTTGGACGACTAGTCCATTGTAAGCATACGATAAATCGAAATGTCACGTTTTGTTCGGAAATAAATAACTTTGCGTAAAAGAATAACAATTGTACTTGTTCATGTTTTTTTATCAACAACTTAATATAACCTAGTGAAGATTTAAATTGATAAAATGTAACCGAATTGTTATTTGTACGTTCAATACGTTTTCTATGTATTATTTACTAAGTAAACAATATTTTTATAGAGTGTCGGTGGCTCAGGTGTCAAGCACTTGTCTTGTAATCTGCAGGTCCTGGGTTCGAATCCAGCCATGTACCAATGTGTTTTTCGATTTCCGATTTACATATGTACATTTATCCGACATTCTGACGGTGAAGGAAAACATCGTGATGCAACCTGCTCATATCAAGAAATTTAAAGATATGTGTGAAGTCAAGCAACCTGCACTTGGTCAGCGTGGTTGACTAAGGCCTAATCACCCTTAACTTAGGGTAAGCTCCAGGCCCTTCGGTGGGGACGTATAGTGAGCTGATGATGAAACAATATTTTTATTTTTAATTTGCGTTGAAAATAAACGATTATTGAGTTAACTATATTACAAGTTGAACTATATTTTAGTTGTAAGATTTATTCTGCTGTTAGTGAGACTTCAGTTCGAGAATTCTCTAAATATTAAGCCTGTTAAAACTTAGATTTTGAAATAATGTAAAATCAAATAACAATCAATGTTGGATCTTATGATGTTGTTCTCATTGGTAGATAAAACTTGAGTTTGCTGATAGAAAAGTTAAGTAATTTTAACTTAATGTCAACTTACTGTCGTTAATTGGCCAGGAAGTTTAGAAAATAACTTTAGAAACTACTTTAGTAATCGTAAGAAAATTAATTCTGAAAAATATGAAATAAAATGTAACATATAAGTTACTACGGTTTGAATATATATAAAGGAGTATATAATATAATTTGACTTTGAAAGATACAAGGTAATGTCGGCCTTATTGAAAACCACAAAATAGATGTTACAGGGAACGAAGTTTTGAAAGCAATGTTGTTTCGCCCACGGCTAGAAGTCACTCAACCTTTCATGTGCCCGCATAAATTAAGCCGAACCTTTGATATGCCGACTTTAACGTATGGTATGTAGTCTTTATAAACATAAATCTTCAATCACTTTATATTAATTATTCTAATATATTTTCAAAAGATATAACAGGCGTTTTTACCATTTAAGACTTGGCCATATTTGTTTTTTGTCCATTCCCAAATGTAACAAGGGTTATGAATACCCTTGTACCCGAATTACAGACATATTTGTCATTATGAAATAAGATAATTTAAATATTTTGCTTCATTAGAATCTATTTAAATCTTAAAGCAATTACGTTGGTTATCATTTACTTTTGTATTACATTATATACAACATATGACATTCTGAAAATAACCGATATTCGTAATACATTTTAATATTTTATCGGTTAATAATTTTATTACCTAACAGATGAATTGTTCTGGACGTATTCGAGTGTGCAATCAAATGGAAAATTGAAGGGTTTCTTAAAGGAGTTTGTTGGAACTCGAAGTGCGTTTCGTTGTAGATGTTAAGAACGATCAGAACATTAATGACGTGAAAGTTTACGTTAAACTTTGTATAAAAAACAGATTAAACAATAAAACTTAAAATAATTTGATCATAAAAGAACCCATTTGTGGTAATAGTTATCTATATTTTCATAGTCTACTAGCAGTCACCCGTAACTTCGTCCGCGGGGCAATAAAAAACATAATTAGTAATTTATATGATCGTCCAGACTATGTTCTATTTGTATGCCAAATTTCATCAAGATCCGTTCAGTCGCTCTTGTTACCTTCTAATAAACATCCATCTAAACAATCGCATTTATAATATTAGTAACATTAGTTATCTTTATTTATATTAGCCATTTACGTTTTTTTAAGTAATAGTTAATACATTTAATTGGATTATCAACTTATAATGAGATAAGTCAGTTAACGAACCCCTAACTTGTTGAGACTACAACTGACAGGTATGATAACATTGTACGTCTCTATTTCTTAGAAACTTAAACGAGCTAAAACGGAAATATAAACTTTATTCTATCGAGAATGAAAACATTTTATACCTTTTTAATATATTATCACTTTTTCTTTAATGAACTAAAGATTCTTTTATGACAAAAATCGTTGACTAACTAAAGATATTTGTTATACAATTTCATTCAAAAATTGTAATCTGTATTCATCCAAAGATCAATAGGAAAATGAATAAACTCCTGCAACTCTAATCCGGTTATTTAATCATTAATTTCATCATTCCGGCTGGTCGTGGTCATCAAGTAGAAGCGTTGACTCGTTTCACCAGACGCCTTTATAATTTTTCGATCTTGAATGTTTAATTATACAAATATAAATTTGTGCAGCCTTAGTTAATTTTATATTAGCAATAAAAATATATTATAATAAAAATGCGGTAAAACATTTCAATAACAAGACTATCTCCTAGCTCCTTATTTATTTTCAGCCCACGGCAAGAAAACGTCGGATCCAAACTTTGTTTAGTTTTAATTTAACCAAGTATACGTTTATAGGCGAAAAGAAAAATTTTACTATAATTTTTTTTGGAGCCTATACATAAATATTACTTAATATATTATCATCGATTAATAGTGAAACGGTTACACTAAGTACTAGCTGTCGCTCGCGACTCCTTTCTCGCAGAAGTAAAAAAAAAATAAGTAGCCTATATGTTCTTCCAGACTATATTCTACATCTATGCCAAATTTCAGTCAGATCTATTCAGCCGTTCCGGAGATCCTTTAAAACATCCATCCATCCATACATCCAAACATTCGTATTTATAATATTAGTAAGATATAAAAGTATTTATTTCCCCTAACAATTTCTTGCCACTAATTCTGGCATCACTAATATAACGTTAATACAAAAATAACTATACGATATAAAGTAAATTAAATACATTCTATTTTCTTTCGGTATCTGTATCAAATCCGGTGACAAGTCCAGGAAAAATAAATACCATTAACGAAAATCTCAATCTGTTTACATAACAAAGTGACTTATCAAGGAGATTAACATTTCCTCTACGTTTACTTTTTTGTAATTAGAGTTGACAGATTTGTAATTAGAATTAAATTCCATCTCCCTTTGTCAATAGGAAATACAAGCCTCTTTTCTTTTTGTTATAAAGGCGAACAATTTTTTGTAATGTTAAAAAAATATTTATCATATGTTGCACGAAAGGGCCGTCTCACCCGGTGAAATAACACGACCACTCAGCAGGCAACCGTTAAGTGAAAGTAATTGCTTCTTCTTCTTTTTTCTTATAAAGGATAGGAAAGGGAAGTGGATTTGATGGAGGAGGAGACGCATAGGAAAGTGATACATTTGAATTCTGTACGTCTCCTCCTCTGTCGATTAAAGGTTGGTGTCGCATCTGCAATTGCGGATGGGTATGGACAATGGTCACTTCGCCATTTTGAGGAATTAGGTGGCCGCTTGCTTTTTTGCCACCTTAAAGTGTAAAAAAAGAAAATCCGGCATATAAGTGACGCAATTTGTCTTCATATTTTAGGTGTAACTTTCTTTGATCTATTTTAATGAACCTGATATAAATGTGCTATTTTGGCGACGCAGTAAAATAGCCGTCAATGAATTTGACCTTTATAAATTATTTTAATCAAATACAGCTAAAAATATAAAATACCGTTTAATTTTAAATACATTTTAAAGTCAACTGATATGTAAACACGGCTAAACACTCACGTATAGACGTCCGGTGACGGCACCGACTAGTTTCGAGCCCATCGGGTCCCTTCATCAGGATGAGTGGTACTGGTATCATTTCGCGGACGCGGCCCGTCGCTCACTGTGAGCGTGATATCAGAGAGCGACGGGCCGCGTCCTGATGAAAGGCCCCCAATGGGCTCGAAACTAGTAGGTGCCGTCACCGGACGTATATACGTGAGTGTTTAGCCGTGTTTATATATCAGTTTAGTATAATGTCTCACTAAAGATTTGAATAATTTAATTTTAAAGTCATATGTCATAGCGCATCGCAAATTTTATCTTACTGCTATTATAAATGTATATTACATAATATTTGGATAGATGCTTGTTAGAAGTTACCTCCAGAATGGATGTATGGATCTCGCTGAAATTTGGCATACATGTGAAAATATCTGTAAAGAACACATAGACTACTAAATTTTGAATGCCTCGCGGACAGAGTCGCGGGCGACAGCTAGTAAAAATTGCTTCACATTACAAGCAAACATTGAATACACTATTCCAATTTTCATACTAAACCTGATAATAGGAATCATTATAGCAGCCTTATTATGTTATTAAAATAGCTACGTAAGAATATTTTAAGATGAACTCCGTTAACGACATGAGTGTCCATGTCGCAACATTAATTATATTATCAGATTAGCTGCTACATCCCCCTTAATCATGTTAGAGAACGCTTCCGACGGAGTTTGCTCTCGCAGCTATATTTTATACCCCTTTATAATAAGTTGACATTATATTATTTTGCTTTAAATTAATAATTTTAACATGCATTTACATTCTCTATGAAAAAATTGGGATAAAATTATGTTTGAATACATGTTTTGGCAGTGGAAACTGACCATAAGAAATAGAAGCGAAAGTGTTTTACTAAATATAACTAGCAACGCGTAATGAAATACGTAATCTTTCTTGGTTTTAATTTAAACAGACTTATATTACTACAAAGTTATTAAAAGTGTCGGAACCTGTAACATTTATATTTCTATTTGTGAACGAAACTTCTCTTTAAAAACAAATTACCGAGAAAAATTCTACAGAATTTAACATAAACGAATCATTTTACAGTATTATAAAACTTCCTTTTAATTATAGGTAGTTGCGAATCCAACAAAGCTCTTGAAAGGAGAACAAAAGCGTAAAGCGAAACCACGAAGGCCCCGCGGTAACAATATTTTTTATCATGTTACCGTGTAAAATTAGCTCTTAGTTTTTTTTTATAAAGGCATCGCCACACTGAAGTTCAAATGCGATAATTAAACTTTGACTAATTATTGACGACTACGACCGTAAGAAACCTCGTATTGTCGAATTAGAATTTCTTAGTGTCGATTCAATATAAGTTAGCGACTACTTAATTAAGAATTAAACATTTCTAAATGTGACTGAAGACCTTCTGCAACAATCTCGACGTGTCTTTAATAAATAGTACTAAACATTGCGGTTATATACAACTTTGATAATTACATAAAGGTTAGGAATCGTTGAAAAGAAAAAAAAACGTACTGAAACAAAGAAAACATTATTAACAAAATGCACTAAAAAGTAACAAAATAATGTCATGAACAAACACCCCCGAAAGTAATAAATTTCATTTCTTTCTTGAAATGTGTCTATACTTCTTACTTATTGTTTTTTCGGAGACGCTGTCGGCCTGATGTCTTAGACCTATTAACGTTTAAGGTAGTCCCTAGACCGAAACAGACTTCTTTTTTAAGTCGGCTAAATAAGAAAGACCCATATCTTTAAAGGAGAAAGATAAGATATTAATATAAGTAATTTATGTTTTCAAATTCTTCTCGCATTACGTGACGTGATGCGGGTTGTTTGGATCTCATTAGTTGACAACAGGCGAACTTCACAAGTAGAGCCTGCAAACAAAACTTTCGGGATGTCTTCATATTAACAAGAACTTAAAGTAAACTAACATATTCGCCTACATTTTACATTAATTTGAAATCGTTGTTATTGCCTAATAAGCGGCATGAAAATCTTAGATAAAATATAAGAGGCTATTTAGACGTAGGAACACATTAAGGCTGAAAAGTTAATTTTACAATAGACTTCATCAAAATTTAAGTATTTTAACTAGAAAGCAATACATTTACTTTTTCACTTTCTCTTCCATAAACATATGGAAGCTAAAAATATGTTAGAACGAAGGTAATTTGTTAAAAGAGTGAGGGGAAATGACATTGACAAATAACAGTCTCGATGAATCGTCGTCGATGTCAGAGTTACACTCGTCTGCAATACTTCATTGCGTTCCCAAACTAAATTGATTTCTGTCTAAAGGTGAGGTTTCACTGTGCGTAATTTTGCGGACTTATATAAAACAAAAACGATCATGTATCTTATGCACCAATTTTTACACTTCATAGTAACCAATTTGCTGGAGTTTTGACTGAACGTTTCCTTGTTACATCAATCTCCGTCGGCACGTCGTACCGTGGAAACGCACTTTAGACTAGTAGGCTTATTTAACTTCATATGTACTTTTACTTTGAAAACTAGTAGTAACTCCATAAGAAATATATGTATTATAAGTTTCTACGACAACAATTGAATAAAAAAAGATAATGAGACGAATGAACAAGAATTCACGGACTCTCATTTGTCATTTGTTTTTTATTACTAAAATATTGGCAGATATTTTGTAAATTTACTAATATATCTTTTACCATTCCAAGTAAGCTCTAGGCTGGTGCTAGGATATGGTTTACGACAATATTCGAATGGCGGGATTCGAACACCCGACCTCGTGATCGGAACTCCGTACCCTTAACCATTAGGCTATTTACGCTTTAAGACGCTATTTTTATTGTCTCGTTAATAAAATAATAAATACATTCTAATGAAAAATTTAATTTAATTGTAACAGATTCATATTTTTTATGATCCCTGTTACGATAAACTGCGGAATACTTTATCTTTTTTTTTCTTTTTTTTTTAATTTCACTTAATTGTAACAGATTCATATTTTTTATGATCCCTGTTACGATAAACTATGGAATGCTTTATCTTTTTTTTTTCTTTTTTTTTAATTTCACTTAATTGTAACAGATTCATATTTTTTATGATCCCTGTTACGATAAACTATGGAATGCTTTATCTAAATAGAGATCAACTTCATAAATTATGAGACAAACAACATAGCTTTGAGCTTTGACAAATAGCGAACATCGATAAGCCTGTTTTTACTTGAATTTCGAATTGTTAGTGGATTCGTGGATAACTTGTTTCCATTGCGGTTTAATAGAACTAAAATACAAGAGGGTGATAGCTGTACAAGTAAAAGTATTGTACGTAAAATATAGTTTATATTTAACGACTGGAATTTTCCAGTTAAAAGCACTTTTCATTCGTCATTTGCATTGTATCGGTTGTGTAATGTTCACTCCAGACGTTCATGAATAAACATGCAGAAATAAAACATTGGACACATTTCAAAGAGTTTGTTTTATATTTTAACCTTTGTCCTAAGTTTATTTACATTTAAAATGTATTACATAAATAACAAATTAACATTTGTAATTTTAGAATTTGTTGAATTGTTGAGTTGAAAGACTATTGAGAAAAGCCGAGGAAATAAGAGAATAAAATTTACGAAGAAATTAAGTGTTTTACACGTAAATTACTTAAAGTAAACTTACATATTCGCTTACATTTGACATTAACTTGAAATCGTTGTTATTGCCTAATAAGCGGCATGAAAATCTTTACAAAAAATATAAGAGGCTATTTATAGGTCAAGGTCAAACATGACTTGTTCTTCAAAAACGCTATTTTTATGTCTTTAAGATTAGTTGGAAACTTCTTCATTGTTACGTAAATCTTAGCTTATCATTTTATCTCACTTTTCTTACTAATATTATAAATGCGAATCTTTAGATGGATGGATATTTGTCTGATCTCCAGAACTACCGAACGGATCTCGATGAAATTTGGCATACATATAGAACATAGTCTGGAAGAATACATAGGGTACTGATTTCCTTTTATTTAATTCCGCGAGGACGGAGTCTCGGGTGACAGTTATAATAAGTAATATAATTACTTTAATGACTCTATTATGAAGGTTTATTAAATTTCTCATTATAAAAATATGTGCAGTATACCTCTAACTTTCTATCCAGAGATTAAACATTGTACGTACATTATTATTGGTTTTTTCTTTAATTTTAAAACAAAGTGTGCTGATCTTCGCGTTTCCTTGCACAACCACAGAAATATCATTTACGATCCTCGTTAAATTGTCGTTGAAATATCTTAGCTCGGAACTTTTCACAACTTTACTGTGCCATTAGATTCTATATAATCTTTGAAGAGCTTTCAGTTTTATTGTTGCATTGTTTTAATGTCTCTTACCTGTGCTATTCTAACTTAAAATGTCACTTAAAGATAAAAATGCTGCTTCATATTTTATATAGTGCAAGTATATAAAAGGTAATTTCGTAAAACATTAAGTATTTTCAACTCTATTATAAATATATATAATATAAAAAAAAAATTTAAACGCCAGTAACTTATTTGATATTATATGTATAGTTTTTATTATAATCCAGAACTAAAACCAATACAACACATATTATTAACAAGAATGATAATTATTATATGAAGTTGTTGTAAAGATACCAACTAACTCTAGAACTTATAGTTAATAGATTCATTGTAAAGCGAAGTAAAGTCCTTGTTAACAACTTCAAGTTGTATTAGTATTATCTTATAATCCAACTTAATCTCTCCAAGTAATATTCCAAGTTAAGTCATCTTAACTTCAACGAGTATAATGTCAGGAATGTACTTAACCAGTCTCTATTATTATACATTAACTATTAAATGCATTTGAACCTAAAAGAATAAATAAGCCTACGTATGATAATTAATTTAAATTCAATGAATTTTTTTAAGTGCAAACTAAAATATAAAGTCACTTACCGTGGATTTTCGACGTTAAAATCTCCATTTAAAACATATTATTATACTTTCTTTGTTTTTTTTTAAATAATGACAGACGATAATACAGAGATTTTGGTATCAGAAACACTGGGTTAACTTGCAATCGTTACCTTTTCTTACTTGAAAAACATATAGTGTTAATAAATAGGATATGATTGGCGATTTTATTTTAAAAGCAAATATTACATAATTTTGAAATTGCATTAAATTATTACTATATAAAGTTCTGATGTAACTTCATTTCTAAACACACGGATAACAAACAATTCATGGATTTTGTAACACAAAAACAAATGAAAAGCGAACACATACAACTTTGCAAAAGTTTAATTAGATAGGAGATTTTAAACATGAAATGCACAATTTAAAGTTAATTAACTTTCGTTGCAATTACTGGCTGTAGCTATGTGAGGGTTTGTGTGACAACGAATCGTTTACAGCAAAGCTATAAAACCCAATATCGGTACTTCGTTTAATTAAAGTGGAACTCCACTGTCGAGGAAAGTCGATGTTAAATTAAACGCAAACTAATCACAGCTGGATTAACCTAGTAACGTTCATTTGTAACTCATTGATATTGAATTTCGGCTGTTTTTTAAAACTAGACATATTATAAACTATCAAACTGTTATTTAAACGCATCATAAATTGACTTTATTCTTCATTTATTATATTAAGAATTATATTATTAATTAAATAATATTGTTAACACATAACTATAGTTTGTAATCTTATATATAAAATTCTCGTGTCACAATTTTCGTTCCCTTACTCCTCCGAAACGGCTTGACCGATTCTCATGAAATTTTGTGTGCATATTGAGTAGGTCTGAGAATCAGCCAACATCTTTTTTTCATCCCCCTAAATGTTAAGGGTAGTCCACTCCTAATTTTTTTTATTTTTTAGACAAACACGCGGACGGAGTCGCGGGCGACAGCTAGTATAGGCCTAAATTTTAGTTTTCAATTTTCCAGACTGCTTCATTTTTCATCAAGTACTTCAAATTGAAGTGTGAATGACTTTTAACCTTTGCAACTACAAAGTTTCAGTCGTTTATGATTTTCATTGTTCAAACAAAGGCGTACTTAAATGTCAATATTTCAGCGACACCGAAGCTTTTCAACCATAGTTATTATTTATAACTAAACTAGCCAACGCCCGCGACTCCGTGTGCGCGGAATTGAAAAAAGAATTAATTAGTAGCCTGTGTTCTTCCAGACTATGTTCTTTTTCTATGCCAAATTTCATCAAGATCCGTTCAGCCGTTCATCTAAACATTCGCATTTATAATATTAGTAACATAGTAAGAAGTAAATAGTAAGATCTCAATCATCAAGAAGTCTGTTGGCCATATCAAACTACATAATTTATGTGGCCGCAGTCAACATTTTATCAGGGCGAAAGGTTTATGATAAATATCATCATTAGAGACTTGATAAGATCAATTTAAAAGTCAAAATACAAATAAACAGATTGCACACATGCTATTTATTCAAGTTAATTCATTTATACTTCTCAATGTAATTAATTTACAATTTACACTCTATTAAATTACATGTGTGGTAGACAATCATCCAGATCGATAGCGTGGTTATGACAGCTGCTAATATGGAGCATTATTGTCTCGCATAAATTGATACATGCATACAACCGGAACATGTGCTAACCTGCATGTGACACTTAAATGCAAGGTTCGAAAGTATATATCATCTCACTATCCTACTCACTCAGGGTAGACGCACCAGTTTTTTATCCTCCAGCAAGGCTAGACAAAGTGCATTACGAAGCGATTCCATAAAGAACTTCAAAAATGTATAGAACTGACAATAACTTTCGATAAGTCACGTGATTGTCGCGTGTCAGTTCCATACATTTTTGATGTTCTTTATGGAATCGCTTCGTAATGCACTTTGTCTAACCCCGTAAATCGATCTATCTTCCAATATGTCAGTCATCTTTTTATTCATGTCACCTTTCACTAGATGTATCATTTTCTAGGCCGCGTCATCTGTTCAATACTCTAACTTTTATTTAAAAGCTTATTCAACAACTAATCCTAAATTACGGCGTCAATGGTATTCTTAGAAACGTTATTTTACAACGATAAGGCTGTTTGAGTTTCCGATATTTAATTGGCATGATGTATGTTAGTAAAGAAAAGAAAGAATAAAGGCGTTGTTTCCGTGGAAAAAGTAAATTCATTTCTTCTAATATAATTATAATGTGTATAGATACCTTACTCGTGGAAAAACAAGCCAGAGTATTTTAAAATAAAAACAACGGAACTGACATGGCTTGCGGCATTCAAAGGAGAACAAATAAAACCAGTCTGCGATTTTTACAATACTATAACTCTTGTTCTTAACGTACGTTTTATTGAAAAATCTTTCATGTGCCGACCTACTCTTTTTTTAAATAATGCATGGTTATAGCAATTTACATATGCACACAGTAATTTTCTACTTTATGTGTGAACTAGCTATGGCCCGCGACTCCGCCCACGCGTTATTAAATAACAATTTAAGGAGTAGACTATGTGTTCTTCCAGATTAAGTTCTATATTGTGCCAAATTTTATCAAGATCCGTTGAGCCGTTTCGGAGATACCTTCAAACAAACATCCATCTATCCATCCATCTTAACATTCGTGATTATAATATTAGTATAATTCTAGTGTTTAGTAACTTAAATCAACTTTGTTACTTTGACCCTACCTAATATCGTTGAACTAGCGCTTCAAGCACATTAGAAACCGTTAGCAAACAAAATAAACAACTTGGTTATGGAAACTTTCAGATTGTCGTTAACTTAATTGTGTTTACTTTATAACAGGAAAGTCGAATCACAATATGTTGAGACATATTTTACGCTTTAGAAGTCACCTTTAAATTTTAGTAGGCTCGGAAGTAGGAGCATACGTTAGCGGAGGCGTAGACTCGCACGTAGGCATTAACGTAGAGGGAGACGTAGGCGTTGATGTAGGCGTAGGCGTAGCCTGTACGTTACGGAAACGCAAACGTAGATGTTGACGTTCTAACTTAAATACGTCTACTTCGTATAGGTCTTATATATAAATAAATAAAAAACTTCAGCTTTGTAGATTTGTAATCAATTTACACTACATTTTGTATACATTGTTTTCCAACGTCTATATTTTAAACATTTCCAGTGATTTCATTGAATTTTATTTTTTTAATTACTGACACTAGTTTTTTTTAATACTCGGAATATCCCATCCTATGTATAGATCAACTATTCAATGACACATACCTTTAATTACAGAATCACTTTTAAAATTTCACACTTTGCAAATAAAGTGACAAAAAAATTAAACAATAGATTTTTATAAACAAAACAGATTTGCAATCATTCTTAATAGGATATTTCTTAGTAATCAGTGGTCTTTGTAAAAACTACATCAATCACACCATATTTTCTCTTGTGTTCTGTCTATTTTTCCTCATACCGTAAGGCATCTGTGGCATGCCTTGTAGCTTCCTCGTGTTCCTGTTTGTTAAATTTATCTCTGACGTCACCAACGAATCTAACGTCTAAAAAAAACATTAAGATTAAGACCAAACAATTTCAATGTTATAAAATTACAGATTAACATGACTCCATTGCATATTATGACAAATTTAACTAAACAACTTTTTCTGAATTTAACATTCATAAGTTGAAGGAAAACGTCGTGATGCAACCTGCACATATCTGCGAAGAAATTCAATTATATATGTGAAGTCAACCCGCACTAGGCCAGCGTAGTTAATTAAAACCTTGTGACCCCTAACTTAGGATAGGCTCCGAGCCCCTCGGGGACCTATAGTCAGCTGATGATGATGAAACAACTTTCTAGCCAATAAAAGCCAAAAACTTTTTAGCTATAAATGTGTGATAATTATATTACGACTATATAATAAATGGATAATATCTTTTTGTACCTGATTATCTATAAGATCTCTATCTCTGAGTGCCTTTTCAATATTTTCAAACTCCTTTTGTAAATCTTTATTTTCCGTTTTCTCAACACAACTTCTCACCTTCGATATCTAAAAAAAATCATCAATTATTTCATATTTACAACATTTAAATAGTTATTTCTTTATCATTATCTCACAGTTTCATCAAAGAATGTATGTTTTTGATTTTGTTCAGGCAAATCTATATCCATTACAGCTTTCAAAACCGGCAAAGCGTCATCTACTCGTCCCATTTCTGCTAATGCGATTGCCTGGAATACAATCAATAAATTAATTAATATTTTATATTACAAGGTTTCGTAATAAATGTGTAATAAATATTGCGCAAAATAGAAATCTGTAATCTGCCTACCCTTCTTATAACAACAGGATTGACATATGGTAGACAAACTGCTTAATTATATAGGTTGATACTATCAAACATATTTTTCTCAGAATTTAGGAAAACCACTAATTATTTTACTAATAATATAAATGCGTAAAGATGGATGGATGGATATTTGTTAGAAGGTATCTCCAGAACAGCTGCAATCTTGCTGAAATTTGGTGTATATGTAGAACATAGTATAGAAGAACACATAGACCACTTATTAATATTTTTCTTTAATTCCGACGGCACAGAGTCGCGAGCGACAGCTAGTCATATAATAAAACGCAATAAAAAAGTACCACAGATTAATTACCTTAATATTTCTAATAGTGACATAATGTGGTTTTTGCATTGATATACTCTCCAAGGCGATATGTGGGGCTCCCTGATTTAATGCCAGCGCTGTAAAAAAAAAAACAAAGTAGACATTAAGAACTCCATTGACAAAATAGATGTTTTCATCCCTTCCCATAAGTCTGTTATGTGACATCATATAATTTTATTTGAGGACAATTTATAGCTTACTTAAATTATATTTAATAACTAATGGATAATTAAATTATACAACATTCTCATCTTAGTTGCTACAAAAACTATGTGTGTTATTGTAGCAGTGGAGAAAAGTAAAACGTACAAACCTGCAAATAATGTGGCAGCTCTTCTGACCGGCACAGTCCCGACACTTGTCATTTCTGTCCATATTTTTGTTGCATACTCCAAACTTTTTGGTGTATTCTATAAAATACAAATTTATAAAAAAATCATGCTTAACACAATACATGCCTAAACCCCATAATTAATATGAAACTACTTTAATTTTAGGTGTAATGCTACTATAGTTGAAATATTTAATTAATTCAATTTCACTGATTTACTGATTGCAAAAAAATCAAAACCTAGAAAAAGCAGTGAGGGGCTATAGTTTTCACTACTCTACTACCACTGGGGCATATGTTGCTATGAAAAAACCCCAGGTTCTAACATAATTACTTCAATATAATATTGTTACTTACTTGTTTATAACAGGCAGCTAAAACAAGTATCAAGGGATATTTAGGGAATTTTGTCATATTCAACTGTTTTTCTTGTACTTTTTCAAACACTCTGTACATATCATCAAACATTTCATGGCTGTATAGTAGGTCAAGTAATATCTGGTAGGAGACAAGCTGGTCATAGAAACCACTATTTTCTGGATCTTCAAAGGACTGAAATTAACAATTTTACACTTTCAGTATCACTGATACATCTAGCAAATTTATTATTTTACATTAAAATTGTATGAGATAATGAGAGAGATAAATTCATAGATGTATTCTTTATCATTTAGTCATATTCTTTGATATGTTACGAAGTCTCATAGATCAATTATATTGAAATGTATTAGATTAACAATACCAATACACAATAAGCATTAAATTAAAATGTTCAGCTAACCTTTAATGCTTCATTAGGTGCATCCAAGAAATGAAACATTCTCATTACTACTGGACCAAATATAAATGAACCAAACCTAAATTCTACATTTTGATTGTTGAACCTGTAAATAATAAGAATAGTTGCAAGCAAATTGCCAAAACCAATTTCTAAATCTCTTTGTGAATAGAAGTGTGTACTTACTTCTTAATCATATTTAAAATAAGATCTAAATCTGTTGGCTCAGCCATATGAACCATGTTTTTTAAATCTTCTGTAAATATCATGTGTTTAGGTTCTGACACAAAATCCCGCATTTTGGCCCTAAAGGTATCGGTAAAATTAAAAAATTGGTCCTTCACCCTTTTACGTGATTGAAGATATCCATCAATACCAAGTGCAGCCGGCGAATAGAGATTTAGAGCTGTAACAAATACATTGTTTTTAAATAATGTTGTGTAAGTAATGTTTGATTTTTGCAGATTGATTTTGAAAAAGATTACTTTGTTCTCTTACCTTTTGTAACATGTATTGATCTGCTATATAATAAGGAGCGAGAATTACAAAACGCTTTCATTGAATTTACAAACATAGTCATTTTAAAATAGAAAATTATTCTAAATTTTGTCACTAATCTAAAGAGGTTTTAGGTTATGTTGGGTTATGTTTTATTTTTCTTCTACATTTGACAGTTAAGAATCATCACCCTCGTTGCCATTATGCCAGGTAATATAGTTGTTTTTTAGACGTGTAAATTAGAAGAAAATAAAGAATTAAGATTACTACTCTCTTTCCCTGTTGATTGAAATGATTTGATATTTAAAATAATAAGATAGTGCCAACAGTAATGTTCTGAAAATATATGCCAATAAGTGTAACCTCTACTTGTTTTTATCAGAGAGGACTTCTCAATTTTTTGTCTGGATGACAATGACAATTGAAAGGAAGTTGACAATTCGAGTATGACATTTTATTGCATTTTATTGTTGCAAAAATTATAATACGTTTTACAAGATTGTTCATTTAAAAAATGTTTTATAAATAATAATATCAGTGTTATGTGTACATTAAATTTCGAAATTACAAATACTTGAACAAGATTTACAGGTTTTACCCCAAATATTCACATAAATTTATCGCAGACAAAAGGGAGTGTCTTGTCTGGGATAAATTTTAATATTATTCGTTAAATTAGACCTATTATCGAACACAGTTTTTATTAGAAAACTTAATTGATAGATTCTTAGACTTTTCAGAAAAACTAAAGTGAATTCTAATTTTTATACCGTCTAAATGTAAGGTACATAAGACAAACATAGACTATAACTGTAGGAAATAGTACTCTATTGAAGATACATTGATGTGTTGAGAAAAAAGAAATATATCAATATTTGAAATAAACTTAAAAATATTGTTTACTTACAGCTATGTTTCTGCTTATGTACTTTACAACGCAAAATGAATTTAAAACAGTGCTCATGTCATGAACATTGATAACTTTTAAAGTACAAAGATAATGAATTTTATATTGTTATAAGCTGTTTTAACTTATTTTGCTCCTTGATACATGAATGCGATGACAATTTAAATTTGGATATTATTTAACATTATAATTTTTTGCATTTCTTATTTTATAATGAATAATTGTTGACTTGTGCATGAATGATTCTTTTTATAAAACTTATACATATATTATACTGAATTTGTACTTTAAATTTGTCATGACATGTGTACTGTTTGAATGTAAAGGAGTAAGTATTATATGAATGCTTCTTATTTAAATTGTGGTGACATTTTACAATAAAAAAAATTTTTTTTTAGTAGTATAAACATTTTTAGAACATGTAATATTTAAAATAACATAATAATTTTTTGTATAGATAACCATGGATGGGAAAGTAAAGTGAACGAAAGCGACCCAAGAATTTGAATCACTTATGAAAACATGATGTCATGTTCTGCATCAACATGAAAAGATTAACATCTGAGTAATGTTTGGAAATACAGATGATAATTCACAGGGTGGACATGTAATCAATGATCTAGTTAACATTGAATTTAACCGCAAATTGTGTTAAATACATAACAGTTTCTTTTTTATCAATTTAAAACTTAAACTTAGTGCATTATAATTGACTTATATGGATTTAACACAAGCAAAAGCTTACCACAAATTTACAATTACTTTTTTTTTGGGACAATAAATCTAATTTTTATTCCTTTGGTTACAGATAGGAGATTTCAACTAAAACTTTGGATTAAAAAGTTTTTTTTATATACATCACTTTAGACCATGGCAGAACGTTATAGGACAAGTTACAGAAAAAGCAATCATAAAGATTCTAGAAGTGACAGGAAAACAGAAAGTGTTAGGGAACATGGAAAAAAATCAAAGGTGAATGATAATGATTCAAGCACACCACCTTTACCAATAATGGAAGAATTCAGTATGGAAGAATTGTTGAAAAAGAGAAAATTACTTTGTGAAAACTTAGAAAAATATAAAACATATTCAAGAAATGAAACTAAAATATTAAATAATGCAAATGAAAGAAAACGAAAACATATAAATAGAGATAAAGAAAAATATTATGTTGATATTAAAACAGTTAAAGAATCATCACCAGATTATAATCATGAAGGCATACATATTTCTGAATCTGAAGATGAGGAATATATAATTGAACAAAGACGTAAACAACGCAAACAACTATTAGATCAATTAAATAACTCTCAAAATATAATCAATATAGAAGAAGACGCCAAAATGCAAAATAATAGCCAAGTTGATGAAATAGAAAATAATGACAATGCAAACTCAATAATAAATGCAGTGAAAGAAACCACTGATATGTTTTCAGAAAAAGATGAATTTCCTAAAAATAAAAACCCTGAAATCATTATTCAAGATAATGATAAGAATGCCGAGTTAAATGATAATTGGGATGATGAAGAAGGGTATTATAAAGCAAGGGTCGGTGACTGTATTAATAACAGATATACAGTTAAATCCATTCTAGGACAAGGTGTCTTTGCTAATGTTGTTCGTGCACACGACCATACATTCAAAGGTAACGAAGTAGCAATAAAAATTATAAGAAACAATGAGCTTATGCATAAAACAGGTTTAAAAGAAATGACTATATTAAAAGAAATCAATGAAAATGATCCTGATGATAAATATCATTGTGTTAAATTACTAAGAAACTTTATTCACAAAGGACATCTTTGTCTAGTTTTAGAACCATTTTATATGGATATGAGATCTTTATTGAAAAAATATGGTAAACACAACGGTATTAGTCTAAAAGCATTGATGATTTACACTAGACAATTATTTTTGGCATTAAAATTATTGTCCAAAATTGGTATTATACATGCAGATATAAAGCCTGATAACATATTAGTAAATGAAAATAAAAATATTTTAAAATTATGCGATTTTGGATCAGCTGCCAAAGTCCATGAAAATGAACCAACGCCTTATCTAGTTTCGAGATTTTATAGAGCACCAGAAATTATTTTGGGCATTCCGTACAGCTATGGTATAGATATTTGGTCAACAGCTTGTACTATATATGAAATGGCAACAAACAATATCCTTTTTACTGGGGGATGCAATAACAAAATGTTGAAATGTTTCATGGATTTAAAAGGTAAAATTCCCAGTAAATTGTTAAGAAGAAGTAAATTTAAAGAACAACATTTTAATTATAAAAACAATTTTTTACTCCGTAAAAAAGACAAGATAACGGAGAGAGAAAAGATTGTTGAAATGAGCCATATTGTAATTTGTAGAGATCTACAGCGTGATTTGAAGCAATATTTTAAAAAACTAACGTCCAGTGAAGAGAAAAAAGTGGTACAACTCAAAGATTTACTAGATAAAATGCTTATGTTGGATGAGAAACAAAGATTATCCATAACAGATGGACTAAAACATTCTTTCATTCAAGTACAAATTTAAAACAGAAATATAATAATTTTATAGAAATTTTGTTTTCTTTCATATAAGACTAGTTAATTTAAAACTAAGATGTGTATAGCTTTTGTTGACATATAGAGGGTTTAAAAAAACAAGCAATTTCAGTAAAAGTATTTACTTTATAGTTTCCTAAGACAAAATATAACAAAAATATACGCCACCAACCAAGTATCACTTAAAAACAAACAACACATGAATAAGTTACATCATGTGTTAGGGTATCACAATAAAATAAGGAAAATTGATGTAGTCTTCAGCTAGGACTGTTGAGGATAAATAGACCTTGCTTCACACAAAATCTTGTTTAATTTTTTATTGTTTTTTTATTTGAATGTATCATAGGATATAAAAAATTATGTATTGTAATGTTATAAGAAAATTTAATTTATTTTTAAAGAAACTCATGATTGATTTTTTAAATAGTTCAAGAATTCCTTGGTGGACCAGTTGTTTCGTGCAAAATATAATTTGACAGAAAAATTATAGTGGCTTAGTATAAATTTCTCACGCTAAATCTGCGCTAAGGAACACCCTTCATATCCCTTTTACAACACAGATTGAGCCAGTAAAATAATTGTTGTAATTAAAAATATTTTAATTTATAATATCGTGCAGTTTAAATTAATTAAAAATATAAGACTAGACATAATAAGCCCGGCTTATTAGAAAAATTTTGATAATAAAATAATTATAAAATCATTAAATTTTTACATTATCTATAAAAAGACAACCAAAATAAAAGTAGACACAACACGGAGGTTGGTGGAAATTAGTTCTGATTTTAAAAGTATTGTTTCACAAACCCGCAGAATACTTTTTCCTTCTAAATTAGCTTAATGCTCTAGATCTTACTAATCTTTCAATCTACAGCCTCAACTATATCAATCCGCTAATCTTACAAGGTGTATCTTTACAATTGAATGGTGTACAAAAAAATCTAAAGAATACGCAGTAACTAATTAAAAATACAAATACATCAGATCTGATATTTCTTAAAATATAAAATATTTATAAAACAACAACATAATTATAGGCAAATCATCACAGAATATAAATATTTCAATACAAATAAACGAATTGAAGTCAATAATATCATAAAATAGAATCAGCTTTTCTAATACGTTTCTTTTTTTTTTCAGAAAATCCACACAATTTTATTAACCAGTAAAATTATATTTCATTGATTCGTTAAAAATGTACGTTACCAACATAATTAATTATTTATTTTGAATATAATTAAATAACGGAAAAAAATAAACGACATTGACAGATGACAATTGACGTTTGGTCGCAACATGGATGACCGTAATTACATAATGCAAAAAACTTTCGTCAGTAACACACGTGTGTAACTTTATAGATTTCATAATTATTATTGATTTCAATAAATACTGTATACATATACAATGGTTTACAAACTATTTTAATCGACATAACCTCAATAAAATATTTTCGGGAGAAATAGTGTTTAGTTTATTATTAAAAACATAAATTAACCAAAACACGTGGATTAATTATTTAGCTATTACAAGAAATATTAAATTGTTTACAATACACGAATATACAGTGACCAAACTAAAGAAATGTAGACATAATTGTAATCTGTATGGTAATTGAAGTTACCTTTTTCCAGCATCATTCTAATTTTTCTTTAAACAATATTGTTGATAGACTATAAATCTTATCTGGCCGAATGGAGGTAGTGCTGTTATCGCGGTTAGGCACAAAAAAATACACACATGACAGATCCGTGTAATTCGTTCTATATACGTTCCGAATAGTCAGTAATCCAGATCTACATATCCTAACTTTGATCAAATTAATTATTGGTGAATGTTATAATGATAATGATACCACATAGGACCCAACCCAAATCCATAATACTTAAATGGGTTCAGTTAAAAAAAAAGTAATAAACAGTACAGCTATCTTTCTATTTACAAATATAGATAGCTGTTACAGCTTTACCCTAATATGAATCTTAATGGATGGATCCATTGCACTATATTAAAGCAGAAATGATGTACAGTCTCAAGTTAGTTGATCACTGGTGCTATCACATAAAAACTATTTGAAATTGAGGTGCAAAAAAATTATTTCAATATACGCATTGGATGTAATTCGTTCGAAGATTACCTTAACTATAGACTATATAAGACAAGCAAATAATGCTTTCATCATACATTTAAATACATAGATAAGAAATTAACTTTCGTCATTCATATATTATTTACGGTGAAAGTCTGCAGACAGATTGCCAAATAATAACGAACGTCTATCATTCCTATAATTTTTACAAGGGAAATTTATTTTTTAAGAACATTTTTCATAAACTCATAAATCAAAACATAAATCTAGTTAATACATTTTCTACCCTAATCCATCTCAATTTATTCCATCTACAAACCTTAATTTCAGTTAGTCAAGAATGTAGAAATTCTGTAAGGAAAATTTGTTCATATAAAAAAATGGTCTATCTTTTCATGGTTCAATTCAAAGATAATTTTTGGTACAAACCATAACATAAATCTTATATGATTAGCTTAAAATTAACAATAATTGTTACAATTTACCCATATCTATGTATTTAAATGTTTCCTTGAATATTGCTTGATTTGTCGATGTTAAATTCTAAAATTAGTTATGTTTTTCTTTGGATGTATGAAGTTTTCGAATACCTTTGTTTTATTGTTATGTTGATGGTATATGTTGGGTATGGAACGCAGTTGGGGCACCAATTTCTATCGATTGTCCAGAAACTATGGAATCGGGGCTTTGCAGTGATGCACTGTAAACTGGATTCATCGGTGTTGTTCCTCCTGCTTCAAATAGAGTACTATCGTATACACTGTTACTCTGCTGAAAAAAATTTATATTAAAAGTATACTCAATAATGGAATGAGGGAAATAAAATCTTTTTTTATTGAATAAACCAGAGTTTGACCACAACCCCATCACATGTTAAGTGATGATGTGGTCAAAAGATGGTACCCGATAGCTTAGTAAAAGCCTTCTCACTGTACTTGTAGGTGGGGGACATTAGACTTGGATGGAAAAAATAACACTGGATGTTTATAAATCCCTTAATGAGATTAAAAGCATTTATGTGATATAAACTAAATTAATTGCTATTTACCTAACACTAATACTAACATTTGTGAAATATTATTTTAAACAGAATAGGACAAAGTTAGCCTAAAAACTTTAAGCTTTCCCTTGGTTATTAAAAACTATCAGAAAATTTGAAATTACCTTAATTTCTAGACCTCTATTACCTGATAGATATAATCAGAATCTGTCTTGAGCGAACTGAAGCTCTGCTGATGTGGTAACGAGACCTGATCATCTTCCATGGGCTCGTCCATTTGAGCCTTGTAGGAGAACATAATGCTAGGCTGTGACACACTGAAAACATTAAATCAATGATTGTAAAAACACATCAAGAAATTGACAACCCATACATATTTCCCTTGGAAAGACTTTTCAAAACATTAACTCAACTACTGCAAAAGAGCCAACTGAAAACCAGCGGACTGTTTAAGCCATTCCTGCATATGCTGGTTTGGCTCCTTTTGCCACACTTTTCTTTTAATTTTTTCTTATAAATCTGCGCTGTGTCTATTTTTTTCTTTTGTATCTGTGCGGCAGTGTGGTGTTTCTTTTTTCAAGCCTTAACACATTCGGTGTGAGTTTCTGATAACAAAATCGCTGTATAAAACATATTGTCATACTTGTCATTATCTTTGACAAAGCAGAGATAAGAGTATGTTTTAAATGGTGATTTTGGTCTCAGAAACCCATGGTCAGCGTCACTGTTAAGTTCACTTTCGAATGAAAATATTGTAGTAGCATAGAAAGTGTTGGGTAATAGGTGTGGCAGTAGGTTGTGGCTTGGTTTGGTTTTTGTGTGAATTTATAAGTTCACAAAGACAGAAAATAAGAATCATATAATTAATAAATAATTATTTTTGATGACAAATCATTACTATTCTTTAACGGCAGCTAATAGGTTAAAAATTTAACTAAGTAGACTAATAATTAACAATATTATTTATATAATTACCTGAAAAATTCGCTGAGGAATGTGTGATAAACTAACGGAGTGTAAAGTGAGAAATAGAGCCAAGTGGTGACATCAACAACACACAGTCCGCACTGCATGGAGCCCCATGCCAGGAGTCCCGCACCAACTGCTTGAGTGGTGTCCAATAATGCCAGTAGAAGTATATATAAATAAAATGAGAGTTTCGCTGTAACAATTATTATTATATAATAAGCCTCTTCCCTTCGAAAAATAGAAAGAAAAAAAAATAATCTAGCTCACAATCATAACAAAATAAGCATTTTTAAATTATTTATTATTTAAGTTTTTATTTAATGCTTATCTACATAGAGTTAATATTGCACCAGAAAATGTATACTGCATTGTTACTCTTACTAATATTATAAATGTGAACATTTGGATGCTATTAGGTATCTCCAAAACTGGTTAATGGATCTCACTGAAATTTGGTACAGATATAGAACATAATTTAAAGGAACACATAACCTAGGAATAATTTTTTAAAATACTACACCAAGGTTGTCTGCTGTGAAGGGTAGTCAAATGGCTAGCTAATAAATTGCAACTTTCAACTTTAAACCTTTCTATTACTCATTATTTAGGTTTTCACATTTTAAACATTTTCAATAAGTAGACTATGAGTCAGTTTACCTTCAACACTTTTTTACCAATAAAGCACAAAGAAAAATTGTAGGGCACAGAATAGGAGCAAAAAATGGCCTTGATTTCTCATTGTCACTACAACAAAGTTGTTATGTTTGGATTTGGTATCTGAAATTACTCAGTTATGCTATTGTGTTTTGTTTAATTCTTTCAAATGTGCTACATAACAGGAATCTGATTTAAGATTCTTTAGAAAGGCTAATAAGATATATGTATTTGACACCTAATGAACATCTTGAGTTGCTATTAATTATAATTTAACTTAATCTTTTTACAATAATTATGAATTTCTTACTTGGTAAAGCTAAATATTCCCGGAGAGGAATCCATGGTAGCAAGAGAATTATGAAGTAAATGATTGCAAACACCAATGATGATGTAAACCAGAACAGCATTCCACCATGTCCAAACAGATCATAGTCTCTGGTATCAATGTGGAATATGTCATCGGGCATTACAATTTCTAGTGTTCCTTGAGTGATTGTAAAGGCAAGTGATATAAGTGATGTAGCCAAAAGAACATATCTTATACTGCTTCGGCTGTCCATATGCCCTGGAAAAATAAATTTAAAATGTTAATAATAAAAAGAAAACATTGATGGGAACAAAAGTAGTCAACATGGAGAACACTCACCAAAAGCCAATCCAAATATTACTACACTCATTTCTGTTGCTAGAAGAAAAAATCTCACAGTAACCCATAAGATCTTATCTATCAGACCACCGAATGGCATAGAAGCATTAACGGTCATGGAAACACCACATCGTATTAAGCTGATAATCACATTGCCCCACACCAACGAGTAAAACGTCAAAAATATTGGACTACTGGTAGCACGTAATTTTAACTGGGCCTTGTTAAATCTTACCACTAAGAACAGCACAAATAAAGCATTCGGTATCAAAATTATTAAATCCCAGATTCGGACCCTGCAATAAGATATAACAGTGTAAGCATAACAATAAAAATTAATTCGTATAAGAACATCGTATCAAGAATTACCTCGAATTGTTTATCTCGTAATATAACACATATTTACAAAAGGTATCCTCAGTAACAGGGGGAAAATCGGATCCGTTTATTCCGTACATTCTTGTGTTTAAAAGCCCATTTATTATAGTGTTACGAAATTATTCGAAAGCAATGGTAGAAAAGCAAAACATGACTTTTAGTAATCAAATTTGTGTTTCATTACGTCAGCTCTTTTCTAACATTGTAAGAAGGTATACGGTTTTTCACTGTTGTAATATCTTCACTTTTAATCTAATTTGTAATGAAGACACCATACAAATACTAATGTACACAACTACGAGCAATTCTTGATCTTCAAGAATTCGTTCAGTTCAGTTTCAATACGCTGCATAATAGTGATGTGATTGAGGAATCTCGCTCGTTTCCAGTCAAATTACTCGATCGATCTTTCACTTTACTTTTTGGAATCGAATAAATTTCGATTATTTTTAAGTTGAAAATGATTTTGAAAAAAACTTTTGGACGGAGTAACTAATTTAATTGTTATTATTAACTTACACTGATTTCAATTGTATTTTGAAGTTTTGAAAATTTTGTTAAAATTTTATCTAAAATTAAATTTACGACAGATCATTGACATGACGTGGACGTTCACCCGAGTTGGCACGATCACATTTGTAAAGAAACTTTGCCGGTGATAACTTGTGATATTGAATTCTTTTTAGGAATTAGTTGTTATTTTTTAATTAATAGATAATTTGTACTTTAAGTAAAAATAGCTAGAAGAAAGGCAAAAGTATTGTTCATGATGGGAACCATTGCAGCGATTCTTGGTCTCCTATTTCTGTTCTCCACAGCTTTGACTGAAGAAGCTCCGAAGGGCCCAAAAGTTACTCACAAGGTACAGTTTAGTTTGATTTGTATCGTATTGCTTTATTTACCTCGACATGAAAAATAATATTTTTTATTCGAACTATATAGGAAGGTCGCTGAACCTTTATAGTGACGTTTTGCGTTTCCGTTAGAGAAGTCTTTGTTATATTCGCTTACTCGACAATAAAAGGTCAAGTCTCAGATCCTTTGTGACGGTTTATTGGATTATATTGTAGGTCCTATTATTGTATTCATTCCCAGTGACTTATATTGTTATTTTTCTAATATAACTTTTTTTTTATTTATATGTTTTAGGTCACTTTTGACATAACCATTGGTGGAGAACCAGCCGGTTCCGTTGTAATTGGTCTCTTTGGAAAGACAGTACCTAAGACAACTGAGAATTTCTTCCAACTAGCACAAAAGAAAGAAGGTGAAGGTTACAAGGGTAGCAAGTTCCACAGAGTTATTGAAAACTTTATGATCCAGGGTGGTGACTTCACTAAGGGAGATGGAACTGGTGGTATGTTTTAATTAAATATGAATTTTGTTGGTCCTGATGTATTTGCTAAAAATATATATATTAAGATGTATAAAATGTAGGTACATTAAAATATTTTTTTATCAGGACGCAGTATCTATGGTGAAAGGTTTGAAGATGAGAACTTCAAGCTTCGCCACTATGGTGCTGGCTGGCTCTCCATGGCTAATGCTGGAAAGGATACAAATGGATCTCAATTCTTTATCACCACTACAAAAACACCATGGCTTGATGGCAGACATGTAGTGTTCGGCAAAGTCTTGGAAGGCATGGTAAGTTGTGTTAAAATATAAAATTATTTTATGACCCTATCCCTTATAGAATTTTACATCTACCCACAGGTGACAACTTTTACATGAAAATTTTTGTTATTAAATATTTATATAGGTGTTATTAAACAAATAATTTGAGCAATTCTGTTAAAAGTTAGTATTAAAAATAATAAATACCTTTCCTTTGCAGGATATTGTGCGTAAGATTGAGAAAGGTAAGACTGGCGCCAACGACCGTCCAGTCAAAGAAGTTGTTATTGCCGATACCCACACTGAAGTTGTTGCAGAACCATTCAGTGTAACAAAAGAGAGTGCTCAATAAAATATCATAAATTATTAGTTAACAAAAATTACATTTATAATTATACCACTTTACCATGCATTTGAATTAGTTTTACATACTCATTTCTTTTTAATAATTTCACTTAAAATCTACTCTGAGTTCATTGAGATTTTAGGTAAATAAAATAATAAAAATTACCTCTTGTTTTATTTTACACAATAAAAATAGTAACAATTACTTTGTTGTTAAAATGTCAATCACGGCCTTTGTAAGAAGTAAGCAACAAGAGACAAAATAATTTTTGGTTCATCACTCCCTTTTATTAAGAAGGCATAATCTAAGAAAATAGAAATAATAAGATTTATTTATGGTATATTTTAGTACTGTCATCTTTCACATGTTATTAATATTTAAAACACAAACACTAGGATTTGAATACCTACCATATAGATGGAAAAAAATTCCAAATCTATTTTTATAATAGTCACAAGTCCTTGTGTAACAAGTGTAAAGATTTTATAGATATAAATAAATTTTAAAATATTATATTTGAAAATATATATTTCATTGATTTGTTTCTTAAAATAAACTTAGGACAAATTTTTTATTTCTTTAAAACATAATTCTGCTTCACGTTTAATATCATCATTTTTGGCAGTGACACCAAGTTTCCAACCTGCCCCACAGGATTTTCTAGCCTTATCTAATAACATTTTCTTCATATAAAGCCTTCCTAAATTAACATAAACTGCTCCTAATTCATCCATATCAGGTAATTGTTTACCAACTTCAATAGCTTGTAATAAATAACTAATTCCTTCATCATATTTTTCAAGTTGATCACAAACAGTTGCAATATCATTCATCTGTATAACAATATGCTCTTTTTCTACATCTAATTTCTCCATTCTGTTTAAAGAACTGACCATCAGATCAAGACCTTTATTACTTTTCTCATAGTCAACTAATAAACGTCCATACCAATCTTCTGTCATTGCTATAAGTTTTTCAATTTCATTTAAAGCTTCAGGAGGTAAATTTTTTAATTTACTTAAACACCAATCATAACCTAACTTAGCTGTAGAATATTCTTTTTTTAAATGACTTATTCTTGCTAATTTTGCACTAATGTGTATAACACGAGGATCATCTTCTTTTGCACCTTCAGCCATTATTCTTTGGGTGACAGCAACAAATAATTGCTTAGCTTTATCTAGTTGTTCCCTTTCCAAAGCTAAATTGGCCATTATATCATAAATATATGTAATACCAGACTCATTTCGCATCTGTTGTGCTTGCCTCAGAGCGACATGTAACAGTTGTTCTGCTTTTTCGTATTCACCTCTTTGAGTAAAAAGAACACAATGTTTTATAGTTTTAATTAATTCGTCTTCCGCGCTCAGTTTCTTGTTAAAACCTAACCATGTAAACATTGAAAAACCCAAGGTACATGGTACGGCAATTCTACCGAATGCAAGTTTAGGTAGTTGAACTATCGGGTAATAGTACCTATTCATTTGCAATAATCTTCTACAAAAATATCTGCATCGCGATGTCATTTTGGATTGTTCATATAAATAAGTTAGTGTGCTAAGTTTTATTGGTTATGTAAGGCCAAGATTTATTTAAAAGACAAATTTTTGTAAACACAGCTGACTAGTCTTTTGACATTTTCTGTCAAATGAAGCCCTTGTGTTGCAAGACCCAAATCTACCTTTAAAATTGCAATAATACAAGTTTTGAAAAATAAGAAATAACTGATATAATAATTCCTAACTTTTATTTCATATTAACGGTACGATAAGCATCAGGTTATTTGAGAAAAGGTAATTCGATGGGAACTGGTTTCCACAACGCGGCGGTTATAAGGCAGAATAAAAATCTCCATACCGTTGAATCGTGATTGAACGTCGCAACTTGATAATTGCGATGACAAACCCAAAGGGAAATTAAACTCGTCAAAAGTTCTTATATATCTTGTAGTCCCAAACGCCAAGTAGGAATTCCTCTGAAAATAAAATAGGACACCCAAGCTTTTAATCAAAGTTTTAACAAAAGCAGTTGAAAAAATATGTAAGAGTAGCAAGAAACTCATTTTCGTTTGATATAAATTTAACATTTGCGTAGCTTACAATTGTCTTTTAACTATTGTTGGAGCATAAAATAACTGAGATTTGTCCCTTTCTCCCTGGCATTTATTTCTCCATTGTTCGGTTGATTTTAATATTCGTGAAAATCCTTTGTAATTATTTCCTTTTTTATAGTTTGTTGGTGATTCCAAAGATGTTTTGCTTTTACTAAAATAAAGAAAGAGTTAAAAATAAAATTACGCATATTAGCATATTATGCATGCAACGTAATTTACAATATATAGTTATAGTACCCATAGGACTCTTTATTTGAATCATCTATATTTTTGGAGTCGTCTGAAACAAAACAAAATAAAATTATACTTATTCTATTATACTTTACTTAAGATAATAAAAATGAACGAGTAACATAACAAGAAACAAAAAACCTAAAAATCTATGTGTGAAAATTTTGGACGAGGCGTTTATTAAGCGGTGACCACTTACATACATGCTTGAGACAAAACTTGTTGGCCTTGAAGCTAAAACAACTACCAATGAATGTGAACAACAATGATCAATGACATATTAAATGCAGTGTTTTGACAATTATAAATGACCTCAATTACAGTATGTATCGTCGTTCATCCTTACATATACTTCCCACCAAAGGGGTGGGAGGCTACCCTAAGTTAGGGATGACAAGGTTTTAATTAACTACGCTGGCCTAGTGCGGGTTGATCTTTGAATTTCTTCGCAGATATGTGCAGGTTGCATCACGATGTTTTCCTTCACCGTGTTTTAATAATATAGACCCAAAATATTATTATATACATAGATTTTAAAGAGAGACTACAGGACTTTGAATAAGGTATAAAATACTGTAAAATATCGTATTTCTGTTCGACTCAATAAAATGTTTTACACAGTCTCGTTAGTGTAATAATTTAAAACCATAAAACGAGTACGTAATATAAACAAATTGTGTGTACTGGTTTTATCACCTTAGGTGCCATGTTACAGTCGATATTTGCACGAAAGAATTTTAATAGCAGATTGTATAAGTCACTTAAGAAATTGTTATGTCAATTTTGCGTCGGTAGATATACTTAATCTATTGCGTCGTTATTTTATAATATTCAAAAATAACGGTCAAAAAGGATAAGCTTTACCATGACTAATAACTATTAACTACTAAACTACTTAATTCTTACTATAAAAAAGTAGATAATATATGTATGTTTACAAAAAATAATATAATATGATACTAAGATATGAATTCATTACCTTTAAATGTTTGTTTAATCGAGAATATTTTATCAATATTAGATGACTCCGATGACCTGTTTGACCGTGAAACTTGTTTTGCCTGTGGAATGTATTAAGATTGTTTTATACATGTGTGGGTATATTTATTTACAATAGTGTGCGTAGACACTGTTTAAAAGAAATATGTAGTTATACCTTTCTTATTGTCTCTAATAAACAGGGTTTTTGTACAAATATTTCGTTACTAATAATATCAATGAACATGACAAGATATGTTGCGGTAGCCGATGGACACATTTTTCGTTACAAGTTTAGCAAATTATCTTTCTTTTTATTATCTTTCGTTGTACTTTTACAATAGAATTACATACTTATCCTAATTAAACCTATTACCTCTTGTCCTGGTTTCCTTATTTTCTGTTTGTTCTCTTTCCATTTTTCTAGAGCTTCTTGTTGTTTATTTTTTAAATGAACGTATTGAGAATACCATTTATAATGCGATTTTATATCAACAGAAGTTATTCCTGTGGAACAAACGATTGTTAAGAAATAAAAATTTTATTTTGATTTCTTACGAAATTGACAAAGAGCGAGAAACAAATCTGTGCGTCAATAACTTTATTAAAGTATTTATGTGAGATTACTATTGATATAATAGGAGGTATAAAATGGTGAATTATCTATTAAAATTGTTAGGAAGAAAATTCGGAAATGAGCCAGTGTATAGACTCAACACATTCATTCTGACACTGGACTTTGTAACGAAAGCACGTCATTCGCGCCAAAGGATTGTAATTAATAATGTTTAAAAAAAAACCTGAAATCTTTGCCAAGACTTCGTCCTGGAATTGATGAAACTGATCAATTTCAGTGCCATCGTATTGTGAAAGATCTTCCCCATTCCGAGAGTTAAAATATTTATTCCATATTTGTACAAAAATATTATGATGGTATTCGTTCCAACCGTTGTAACGTTTGGTACTTGATACGAATTCTTGAAATCTGTGCACTTCCTAGAAATATTATATTATAGAATGATAGTTAAAACAATTTTGTAATAGTACCTTGATCGAGAAAGAAGAGCCTTGTACGGCATTTAGAATAATTTGTAGATAAGCTGAAATTTTAGGTAATACAAATTTATAGCAACATTCAAAATCCGAAGTCTTCGGGCTTACATGTATTATAGTAAAATCAATATTATACTCACCGGACACTTGAACGGAGAATTTCTTAGAATTCTGACAGGACTCGGTATGATTTCGTTAAATTTCTTTGCAGAGGATTTCAATACTGTCTTTTTTAAAATCTTTTTTTCATTTTGATTGTTCAATAACTAAAATCAAGCCATAGAGTTATTTTCAAACTAATACATTGGACTTTATTTAATGTAAAAGATTTTACATTTGTGGACGACTTAATTGTGCGATCTAAATATTTTCTCGGTCCTGGGTTCGATTATGAACACTTGTAAGAATAAACGTATATTATAACTATAATCGTATTTTAGGTGATATTGTTTAGTAAGTGGAGTAAAATTTGGATATGGATAGGGTTATTTTCAATTATTAGCAAAGTCTTACCTCTTGTTGAATTTCATTCGCACTAATTTTCAATGAATTTAGTTCACTTCGTAAAAATGATTTAAACGTTCTCAACTTCTCTTCCAATCCTAAAACATCTCTTTTAACTTCGTCGATGTCTGAAATGCGTCGCAAAAAAAAAATATTCTTATGAATAAAATTATTGTTAACTGCTAATTTGTATTCTTTGAGTAGCATTTGAAACTAACCGAGCTTTTCGATGTCTCCTCGAGTGTCTGTGGCTATTTTAACATCCTCTAACAAATTTTTAATTTCGATTAAAGTGTTTTGTAATGACGATTCGTACTTTTTAAATTCATTCATAGCTTTAAAACTTGTAAAATTCTCATCGTCCAATCCCAACGTAGATAGTGATTTATTAATTGATGTATTCAATACATTTTCTTGTATCTTCAGTCTTCTTAACTTTGCAAGAGTTCCATTAATTTCATCAAAATGATTACTTTGTTTGCTCATATTTTACAAAATAATTATTTGTAATAATTAGTAGCTAAATAAAATATTTAACAACGTTGTCACTTTCAATCTTTATCGATCAAACAATTTAATGGCTTGTTATGGTTGTTATAGCAATTAACAAACTCGTATAACGATATCCTGACTCCCGAATCCTAGATGTGTTACTATTTACATGTTCATGGATTTATTTATCTTGCTTTCGTGTCATTTAAACTATCTGGGATACGTTGGCTTGTTACACCGAGCCTATACACCAAATGTGACTCAAAAAGTGACACATATTAGCAGTTCTCAATATTAGTGATTTATAAAACACGTAAATTAAAGGAGATAAGTAAAGACAAAACATAAAAGTTTTTTTCGTGAAAATATATTTTTTTGCCACGCCATATGCCACGTTTACATGGCGAGGTTATTTAATCTATGGACATTAAATACCTATATTTACTCTTTGATAGTGCCAGAAACCGACTTATACATTCAAAAAAAGATTTGACCTAAAGGTCTAAGTTACCAGGTCATAATATTAAAAAAAAAACTACTTATAAAAACGTAAAATGTCAACGTCAACATAATACATATCAATGACATGTTTGTGGCTGTTTTTATTTTCATAAAATAATAAAAATATAAATTAATTAAAATATATAATGAGTTATATGAGTGATTTGTCGCAATCCAACGAATATCTAAGCTTTAGAAGTAGTATTCCGTTACGGAAAATAGTCGTAGATTCAGACGGTTCCAAGGTAAACAATATTGCATGTTAACAATGGCATTGAATATAACACATATTTACTTAAATATAAATAGCTAATTTATCTTTTTACAGGCCTGGCGTATATTTGATAGCGGACCAAAATCAGTTCGGTGCCCTTTAATATGTTTGCCACCAGTTTCTGGGACTGCCGACGTGTTTTTTCTGCAAGTGATGGGTTTGGCCTCGAGAGGCGTTCGCGTGATAGCAGCCGAACCTCCACCATACTGGAATATGAAAGAATGGATTGATGGTTTTAAACGTCTCATTGATTATTTGGAATTAGATAGGATACACATATATGGCGCCTCACTAGGTAATTATAGCTATTCTATAATTTTTTACATTCATGGAATGGTTAAATAACATTTAGACTGATTAACATTTAGATATTTACACTGACAAAAGTGAAATCGGCTTCCTATTAATCATCTTCCATCTCCATTTTAAATGAAGGTTTGTGCCATATGTAAGTTGTATTTTTTTGCAGGAGGATTCATGGCTCAGAAATTTGCTGAGCTTACAAGAAACTGTCCAAGGGTAGCTTCATTGGTTCTATGTAATACATTTACAGACACTTCAGTGTTTGAATACAATGATTCATCAGCACTTTTCTGGTTGCTTCCATCTTTAGTGCTGAAAAGAATGTTAATGGGAAATTTTACAACTGATAAAGTTGATAAGAGGATAGCTGAATCTATTGATTTCATGGTAGAAAGGGTAAGAATTCATTTTTTGTTTAAATTAAACTATTACAGATTTTAATAAAAATGTTTTAGAATTATTGACATTTTAGATAGACCCTTGACCATTTCCATGCCCTCATAGACAAAGTTTCAGCTGTATTACTAATGAATGCTATTAACATGCTATAATATTAACAAGAATGTATGTAACTGACAAAGTATCCATACATTTTGGCAATTATATTAACTATATCATTAATAGTCATCCTTTAATTTAGTAACTATCATTTCAGCTTGAGTCACTCAACCAATCTGAATTGGCTTCAAGACTAACTCTCAATTGTAGTCCATGCTACATACAACCTCATCTATTGAATAATATGCCAATAACAATCATGGATGTATGGGATGAAAGTGCATTGAGTTCAAGAGTTAGAGAAGATCTCTACAAATCATATCCGCAAGCTAAACTAGCACATTTAAAAAGTGGAGGCAATTTTCCATATCTAAGCAGAAGTGATGAAGTTAATTTGCATTTACTGGTAAGTTAATTCTTTTTTTGAATCTGATTCCTACACAAATGGTTTCTAAAGTACTTTATATCAACATGTTTGTCAATTTGTTACATCATTGGCTCTTAATATTTATAAAATTCACATTAAAACTTTAATTATACCTATTTCAGATACATTTACGTCAATTCGATGGTACGGAATTATCATCATCTTATTTAAGTCTTGTACCGCAACCAAAGACTGGCAACAATTCTGAACAAGCTTCCGTTAGCTATTTCAACCAGAGGGATAAGTTTGTTAAAATATCATGAAATGGGAAATTATTCCATATAATATTGGAAATAAGGTTGTTTTTAATGTGTTTATGCATTTCATAGAAATATTTAAATTTTTATATCATAAAATTTACTAATGGCTGCCATTTATATTTAATTCTTCTAGTATGCAAATAAAGTAGTGTGGATTCAAGATCTGGGGAAAAAAGAAAACAATTTTTTATGTTGCAATTTAAATAAAGTGCCTTGCTTACAATTTTTGAATATTATGTTTTTTTTCGTAAAATAAGATGTTTTTTTTAAATATTCTAATTGATGCTAAAAGAGCTGCTAAAAGACAATACAGACTGTTTATATGTGATAAAATAAATTAAATATTTTTAAAGACTTTTTAATTCCGACATGTTATTTAAATATTAATCTTTGTATGAATTAAGGTAATAAACAAAATACATTCCTCTTATTATATTTTAATCAATAAAGAACTCTATACTTAACATAATCTATGTTTCTTTCTCTATATTTTGTTGTGTTTTCTTCTCTTTCTGAAGTTGTAGTGCTTTCTCTCTCTCTTCATCATCTGAGAAATATTCGGCTAAGCTGTCATCTATAACTGGTTGTCCGGCTAATGTTGTGCCTTTTTCAGTTAACGAATGAATAGGGTTATCGTAAATATCAATACTAGGCTGATTTTGCTGTTTATTTTGAGCACTTATCGTTGAATAAATTGACATGGCCTGTAAGGAAATAATTCACATTTTTTTTTACATAATAATGTAAACTTTACTAAGTACATAAATAACTAAGAAAATCTAGCTAAATTGAATATAACATATACTGCTAAGATGCTTATGGGAAGAAACTGAATTGAATGTTTAGGCTTTCGGTCTTGAAACAATTGGATTGACATACATACAAACCCATACTACCTACAAACCACTAACTAATTTACGTAATTATGCATTTTTTCTGTATATTCAACAAGATTGTTAGTATCTTAAAAATATAACTAATTTTGCATTAAAACCTATAAAAATATACTGTTCTCTATTAATTTACACGTGATGAAAGAGACAACATGTTTTTAGAAGTGTTACAGCAGTGTAAATTCACAATAAGCACTCACTTGTCCCACCAAACTGGATACATCTCCTGCATTAGCGGGCAGGATGAGTGTATTATTTGTCCGAGCGAGTTTATTAAACGCGGCTACATATTGCTCAGCTAAAGTAAGTGATGCTGCATACTTGCTGTCCTACAAATAGAAATAAGTTAATAACTAATAAATTTTCCTTCAAAATTACAAAATTTAAAATTGTTTTAATTTTGTTGCTTTTTGAGGCCAACACCCCTGTATAAAATATACTTATATCTGACAAAATTGAGATGTCAATATGTTTTATACAGGAATTTTGCTCTCGGAAACCAACTATTTGACTTGTAACAATGTTACTTGTTGGTTAAAAATTATGATTTTCATATGAAATACTTAACTAAACACACTTAACTATATCTATAATTTATTATATTAATGTTTTTACTTACTTTGATAAAACCTGCTTTATTACAAACATTCAATATAAATCTATAACAAAATGGTGCATTCTTTAGTATACCTGCTGAGCTAGGGCACCGGCTAGAAGCTTTAGTCCGCGGGCCCTGGCGTCTGCCACCGCAATCATAGCCTGAGCTTCACCAGATGCCTTGTTTATCTGTTCCTGTTTCTCAGCCTCTGTAACATATGTAATGCAACTATATGAATACAACTTAAATTTAATAAGCAGTTTTATATTCTGTCCCATACTGTGTTTAGCTAAATTGATATATTGTAAAGAGTGGAAAAGAGGATTAATATTGGATATCATTGTTATCATAGTCCAGAGAGTGTGATTAACATACTAATAATTTGAAGAACAATGATTGCCATATCAAATAATTTTTGTTTTTAATTCATACATAATATGTGTTTTTAAACTAACCTGAAGCTAATATTCTTGCTTGACGTTTGCCTTCCGCCACATTTATATCCGCCGCCCGCACTCCCTCAGATTCTAAAATAGCGGCGCGCTTCTTTCGCTCTGCTTCCACTTGCATTTGCATCGCTTCATGTACACGAGTTGGTAATTTTATATCACCTGAAAATTAATTAGAATGAAGTTTAAAGACTCTGAATTTGATTTTATTATGATGAACTTGTAGTTACATTTGCATTTTCTAAAGCTGTTTAATTATTAATTTTGTCATATTTCATAACAATTTATTAGTATTATAAAATTCTTACGTATTTCATATCTAAGGCAGGTAATGCCCCAAGCTTCACTTGCTTTGTTAATGGCATCCACAATAGAAACATTCAGAGATTCCCTCTCCCTGAATACTTTGTCAAGAGATATTTTACCAAGTTCTGATCTCATTGTAGTTTGCGCTAATTGTGTTATCGCAAATTCTGGATCTTCCACCCCATATGATGCTGAAATTTGTATATTGGAATTAATTATATTAAAGTAATTATATAATGTACAGTGGAGGATGTTTATTTGCGATTCAATATGTCAAATATTACAGTTTTACATACAATATTGGATCACATTGAACTCTTTAACTGTCCATAACTCGACAATGTCCAGATATTAAAATTAGCTGTCGCTATCAACTTCACCCAGATCCATGCAGATGTAAGAAAGTAAACTATGTTCCATACATCTATTATTTTTCTATACATCTGCGCCAAATTTCATCAAGATCGGTTGAGCCATTCCACAGATACAGTCAAACAAACTTCTATCCATACAAACAAATATTCATTTTTATAATATTAGTAAGATAATTGTATTTACCCAAGTATGGATCAATAATCCGTAAGTATAGCACACCATCAATACCCAACGTCACATTATCAGCAGTGATAGCACTTTGTTTTGGTACATCTATAGCTATTTCTTTGAGACTCTGCACATATTTGATTTTGTCTACAATAGGCCAAAGTAAATTGAGTCCCGGTTCAAGCAATCTGTGAAATTTTCCCATACGCTCAACAATCCATGCCTAAAAATACATCCAAATTTAAAAAATCATTCATGCAAATTATTTACATATATATTTGTTAAGTAACTTTTCCTAAATATCTCACTTATACTATATCAGTATAGGAACATAATTTTATGCTTTTAGGTGGGTAGATCTTATAAGAATAACTTAATAGAAGTTCTATTTGTACAAATAATATAAATTCTATGTGATACATGATCTTTAATGAATATTTTAATGGTAGATCAAAACTTAAATAATTAACTTAGTGCAGTGATGCAACATGATTTTTAAATTTAAACATAATAGTAGTAAATGGATCAATCATTTTGACAATCAAAGAATTGTTAATTATAAACATTTAATATTTTAATTACACAATAGGTTTTATACAAACATTGTGTATTAAATAAAAATTATCAAAAACTAACCTCTTGTTGCGGAACAAACATTATTACTGTGTTAATAGGTGTTGTAGATCTATGTCTGGTAGCTATGCTATAGAGAAAATTTGCTTCATTTTGATGTTCTAGCTTAAATACATTCTGAAATTGAATAAACACAAATGAAAAACATCTTAAAAGAGTGGTCATATAAGTCTTTAAGTATGATGTACCTTTAAAGGAAGTGCTCTAGATAATATGAATCTTGAACGCGTAAACATATTTTTTTCTAATTATTAACCCGTCTCTTATTTGATATCTTTTAAAACTTTAAAAATCACACTCGCACCACTTTTCTTGCGTCCCATACATATCCAAAAATTATGTCAATGTCAATTTGACAACTGGCAGTCTCTTTTGACATTTTATTTTTCGTTTGGATACGTTATTTTGCACGGGCACTATGAACGTCCATAAAGGTATTGATTTTAGTAAACATCTTAACTTTTCTTAATTTTAAAACACTTTTGGACAAAATTATAAGTTAAGAGCATCAGGGAGTTGATACTAAATTACAATATATAATTAACATAACATATAATTAATTTGATTAACAATGTTCTTCAGAAGAATATTCATTGCATTGCCAGTTAAATGATTTTCAGTCCTTGCCCAACAAAGCGATTTGGAGAACATTTGGACAAGACTTGAAGAACTAACATCACCTTTGTCAGTCCTTACAATTTATTCCACTTTTTGTGTGGATTTCTCTGACCTTCACCAGTGGTCTGATGCTGAGTAAAGATATCAAGAAGGATGACTTAAGATAGTTACTAAGATATAATAAAACAGAATGTATGCAGCATCCAAACATATGCTTTATTATAGAATATTTTACATAACGTCTTCTTCGTGTATTACCTACAGTAAATTTCCAAACCGCTTATTATAACTTAAATCTATACTAAATGATACGTTTCGGACGACATTTTAAATTCAGATTTTCAAACAATATTTAGGACACCATCACTAAAACGTTATCGAATGGTAAGCTTGTCTAATGATATTAGTATGTCAATGCGTCACACTATAACTCAGTACACTTTGAGGATAACTTATATTCTAATAATCTAAAGGCTTCATTTCTATGATGACCTAATGAAGAAATGATGAATACACCATCAAATTTTATATAAAACATATTATAGCAGGTTATTAAAGGCCAAGAATAAGTTTAAACGCTTAAGTGTAAAGATACAGCAAAGATTTAAATACAAACTCCTAAATACTTTACAGCATCAAATTCATTATAGATAAATACAATATTTTTAAAACATCACACGTTTAAAATCATTGAAATTCTACTACCAAAGCATCGGTATAACAAATTATAGTTGTTTCTGTTTCTTAAAATGTTGAATGAATTTAAAAAAAATCAAGAACAAGTTTATATACAAACATTTCGTTAGTGGAAACTCAATGTTAGACGATGGAAGTAGTAGTAAAAATATAGTAGTTCTCTACTTTGCTAGATATAGATAGAGAGAGAACTGATTTTAAACAACCAATGTGAAGGAAGGAGACACAAACATTACATTAAATATTTTAACAATGCGAAAATGCCATATGTTCGTAAGTTATTCTGGAGATTTAAATCTTTGAAATACAATTACCAACTCAAACTTTATCTAGTGCATGATAAAATTAAGAATATATGTAAAATTTTGTTTATGTATCATTAAATATATATCATGTACTCTTCGAATATATTTTTTATGTTTATTGTTTCCTTTATGTATTGTATCAATCCTACTTCAAAGCATGTTAACGTTACAATTAATAAAATATCTGTACATTTCAAATTTTATATGTTTACAATGAACTCTAGCGAAATTATGTACATTTTTCCCTAACACTGTGATGTGATTTTATATACGCCAAAAAATGTTACATGCAAAATAAAATAACTAAATTATTTTAATGTAAACTAATTAAATGTATTGACATCTGGTAAGACACTAAAGTGATTTAGTATATGACAGATTAAAAATACTTTTTTTATCTGTACACATATTTTTAATAAGCTTGAAACCAATAAATTCGTACAGTAATAAAAAAATCATAGGCAATATAATTTTGTAATCACAGAAATTAACATGCCTAGTTTCGATGTTTCCATAAAAACAAAATAAAACATTGAAATGATTCAATCACTGTTACTAATAAATTAAACTAAGACGACTAACAAAGACTAATACGCGGTACGGACCAAAGACAAATGTATTTTTTTTTAAAAGAATATGGTTACAAAATGTAAATGAGTCCATGACTTCTTGTTGAGACCTCAAACATTACCAATGAATAACAAAATGTTAAGGATAAATGTTATAAATTTGATTAAGTGCATAAGACGACCAAAAGAGTTACATCTTCTATAGCCTGGCCATAAATAAAACACCTCATCATATTGCGGAAAGATTTAGAAAAAAAAGGAAGATATTGAGACCACCGTAATATGAATCTATTTCCCTGGCCAAGTTTTAAGAGATTTAACACTTATCATTGGGTGGAAATAATTTATTTCTTTGAATTCAATCTTGTAGATCGATATTGAGCTTGATTTATTTTTAATAACATACTCTAATGATTTTTAATTATTATTTTATAGCTTTCAAAATTCTGAGCAGCTAGTATTGTATTTTAAAATGTCATGATTTTGTTTCCTGTATTTTATTTTAGTACAAATAAAGGAATATTAGTAAAATTAAATACTGACTAACTAAATGTTATTTCTTGCCTTGTCATTTTATATTTTTCGATTTAAATAGATTTTCTAAAATTTTGATTACACTTTGCATGCAGATTAATTTTATGACACATATAAAAAAAAGGATAATTTATCTCTTTATATGACCTATATCCAGGTTAACATTTTATAAGCATCGACCTAGAGAAATAATTATGCATAGGAAGCCAACTACTTTGGGAACATTCATTAATCACATGAGACTCAAAAAGGGGGCTAGTGGTTCCGAAAAATTAAAATTAAATCACCGCCCCATAATATTATTCTCATCAGATTTTTTATGAATCTTTGATAAGATTGGCAGTGGTTCTTTTTTATATTTAATAGAGATATAATTTATTTATAGACATGATAATATTTAATTAATTATGTCTCTTATTACATCTATGCTCTCGTTTTTTTTAATTTATATGACAGCCTGAATGACATGCAATTTTCATCCACTCTATTTGTATTTACTTTTTTTAAAGCACAATTTTAAAGTATATAATATTTTTGTAAGCAATTAATCTTCGTAAGAAAGTCTATCTATTTAGTTGATAATTTATAGCCGAATTTATATCAGACCGTTCTTCCATTGAAAAGTATAAAGTAAGATTACAAAATATAAAGTTTTTCTTTACACAAAATAAGATTAGTACCTATGAGTTAACTAAATAAGTCGGATTTATAGCTCAAAATGTATGGATATAGAAGCTTCTGGAATCATTTACATTTATTATAATTCAAGGATGGCAACATTTGTATTTTACATTGGTTTTTCTTTCAAACTGACACAAGTTATTATTCAAGACCAAACTCCTTAGGACTTTCGTATAAAGATCTTAATCTGTGACATACAATAGCTATTTTTACATCATTTATTAGCCAATTAATATTATGTTTATATTGCGGCTTTTGATTTCAACATTCAACGATTGCAAAATAACAAAACAAAGATTATAAATACACAGAGAGGCCTATTCATAAAAGTTTTAAATTTACAAACAATAATCACAATATGATGGTGTAAAAAGGCGAAGAAACACATAAAAAATAGGGTGCAATAGTAATCAAAAGCCGAATTTATCCTCTAAACATAGATTTAGGAAGGCGCAGAAGTAACTTATAAAAAGCAAATATTATATGTCGGCGACACATATAATTAATTAATGACCTTAATTTAATACAATATAAAACTATAACAGAATTATTTTTACACATAAATTTCCTTTAATACCTTTTTATAAAGGCCTGTCTACATATTTAAATCTTTGTAACAAAGCATTTCGTTATTAGCCGCACTACATTCACAATGTCCTACAGATAATAAAGTTTTCAAATGACATAATGTCAAACTGACAGTTTCGCCCACAGGTAATCAAAGTTTTTCGAATGACTTTACGATCGTTTAGATGTGTATGGCTTGTGTCTTGGCTTTGTGGTCCTGGTCTTACTGGTCCTGGAGGTCCGAGCGCGATGTGCCGGGGGCGGGGAAGGCGGCGGGGGCGCGGGCGGGGCGCAGTCTCACGACTCCCCATTGCCGCTGTCGTCGCCGTCCCCCTCGCCACCCTCGAGCTCCTCCTCGGAATCCGTATCGAGATCATCGTAGTCATCATCATAGAAATCTGTCATGTCCAACTGCAACATAATTACAATAGTTCAGAGCAGTAGACAGTTGATATACATAGTCGGCAAAATGAACATGGTCCGACTTGACCGAGGAAATACCACGACCAAGTCACGTGAAGAAGGGTATTCTACGTTGGAACCCAATTCTAGTCTTCTTTCGTTTCCTCTTCTTATAAGAAAAGTATAAAAGTTAGACGCTAGCAACAGCAGCATTTGTTGTAAAAATGGCCGACTGAAATACCACGACCACACACAAGAAAGGCGTCAAGTAGAAAATTATTCGCATATCTTCTGATGAGTTTGCGTGTCGGCGACCTAATTTTAGTCTCCTTTCTCTTCCTACCCTGGCCACGCATCTATAATATTGTATGTCTTTGGGCAGCATTCGTTTCACTATTTCGGCGAATTCAGATAACACCTCGCCCGTTCGCACTTTGATATTAAATAAAGAGAAGAAGAAAATTTCCAAAACGTCTTAATATAATGTACAGTAAATAAGAGATACAAACATGCATATATTTTCACAGACCATATTATTCATAAGCACAAAATCTTATACATCAATGCATTTCCGCTGCTTATCCTTCGAATTTGCAAGTATGAATTTCAAATTTGAATGACGCAAATCTTGTATAGAACGCACATCTGTGTGTGGAATACATTTATGCAATTTACCTGAGGCTCCTGCGTCGTTGATTTGACTTGTGTCTTGATGCAGTAATCTTCTAACGTCAGAGGTACAACTATACCCTCTTTTTCCGCTTCGATGCGCGCTACCTGCGCTTGTTTTCTACAAATTACAATAACTACATTAATGTATAAATTAAGGGAAAATAAAAACAAAATATGTGCTGCTTTTTAGTTCGAGCCACGAAATAAATTATAATCATGATTCAATCTTACTAATATTATAAATGCTAATGTTTGAATGGATAGATAGATGGATATATTTATGAATGTTAGTTTAAAAGTATCTCCAGAACGGCTGCATTAATCTTAATGAAATTTGGCATATATGTAGAACATACTCAGGAACGACACATAGGCTACTAATCAAGTTTTGTTTCTATTTCCGCGAGGAGTTAGTCGGCGACAGCTAGTTGTAGAATATTTCTCTAATAAACAAAGCACTTAGTCTTCCTTTGGAACATTCTCGAGGCGACAAGATTACGCAAATTCATTGGTACTTTATGAAACAGCTCAATTCAATTTATCTCTTGACTTATATGAGAGTTACCAGACAAAGTGGAGACTAACCAATAAAATTACAATCAATTGTCAACGCAAGGTCTTTATATTACTGTGGAGTGCATATTATCTTTGAAGTGGAAAGTTTTTTATTCAACTGGAATTAATAAAAGAAACACTGCAGTCCTAGATTATTTCCCAAGTTTTTTTAGCTTTGATACGTTCACTGTCTTTAACTATCGCGAGATAAGTCGTATTCTATGGAAATGAGAAATTATAACAGACCTATCTAAACAATTTTACCTTTATAATTAAGAAGACATGTATGTATCATCAAATAAAGCCCAATTTTTTTTTATCTATGGATGGAATATACATATACTGTACACGTAATTTACCTAATGATGTTTTCGTACTCCTTATCCTTGCCCTTGGAGTCACGCCAGCGGCGATACATGACACTGGCGTCTACATTTGCCGGGCTGAAGGTGTTGGGTTCGTTGAGCAGAGATATAACTGACAACAGAACGGTGCGTACAGACTGGGTTGGGTTCCAGCGTTCGCACGGCAATTCGCCGGACTGAGGATCGTCCACCGGAGGATGCAGGATCGATATGCACAGGTCACCATTCTAGAATAGAAGGAAAACACATCATGAATACATTATATTGTACTCTACATCAACTTTCATCTATTCGTCAAAATTCTAATTTTAAAAGTTTGTTTTCAACAAGCTATTGGAACATGTGATAGTGACATATTTAGGTGACTAGCAGACACCCGCGACTTCGTCGGCGCGGTTTAAAAAAAATAACTAGTAGCCTATGTGTTCTTTTAGATCCGTTCAACCATTCCGGAGATACCTTCAAACAAACATCCATTCATCCATCTAAACATTCGCGTTTATAATATTAGTAATAAGTAAGATTCTTGGGTAAGTTCTTATTATTTATTCACAGTCAGGAAATAACACTGAGTTATATTAGAAGTTTCATAATCAGTTTACTGGTTAATACAAGAAGCAACTTGTACCCCTGTACTCTTGTTCAGTTATTCTGTCTGTCAGTTAACGCGACACCCCAGGGATAGTCAGTAATGGATTCTCTTAACGTAGAATATTAATAGACATACTTCATAAATTACGAGTAAAAGTATAATTGTTCTTAAAATATTGCCAGTTTTTTTGATTCCACAATTACTTCTTTTAACGCTGTTCATTGTTACGCAAATAATTACATTATTTCTATTGTGAACAGGAGCCGTTTTTCTCATGTCATTTCATCAGCGGTGTCTTGAGTTTTTTAAATTAATATTTCTATCAGTCAATCCTACCTATATGTAGTCTACTCCTAATGTCTAAGCAGGGCTTCTAAACTTTAAAGTATTACATCACATAGAAGATAACGCTGTTTTAAATAAAACAGTGTCAGTCTCACATATTTTATGCACCCCTGCTCTTTATACTAACAATAAGCCAGTCAACAAGCCACAATGTATTTGCAATTCCTTTATTAAAATTTAACGATGACCTCGACGAACACATAGCTACTGAATCGCATGTCCGAGAAGCATAAAATATAACTGACAAGGCTTTTGATTGTATTAACCTTAAAATATACCAACGAAAGATTATGCGCACGTCAATCTGTCCCGGATCCTTTGGTGATCGACTATTCAGTGGCTAATTTAAATATCTAATCCAACTACGAGGATGTTTGTGCCTACAAAGGGGAGATATACAGGATGTCCGGAAAAGACGTGTACAAAGAACGACCAGAAATTTTCATGTCCAAAATTATAATGATTTCACCTCTAAGCGCCTAAAATAATCTACTATGGATAGAGGTAAGTTTGTTTAGTCATAATTCCGGCCAAGGAATCTGTGGTCCTCCATTGAATGTCTTTTCTGGACATCCTGTACGCAGACTATTTTACCATATTGACCTGCGTATTCAATTTGCCATTTACTCGTGTATATGTAGCTCCTCATTATGTCTAAGTTCTTAGAATCGATAAGAAACATTGAGGTTTTAATGTTTGTTTTCTATTACGAGATATTAACCAGGCCTTGGATAAAAGTTTAAAAGAACTTAGGTATTAGAAGCAATAGAATAAGCACATGGTACAGATTGCGTAAGACACTGGAACATCTCTCTCGCTTCATCTATCGCAGACACTATATATCGTTTAAATAATAGAGTCAGATTTTTTTTTTAAGTCGGTTTATATTATCTGCTTCACGTTTGCCAAATTTTTAGAAAGTAACCTATCACACAATTTATAACGGATTTTTTTTTGCTTTCTTGCTGTAGATTTCTTGAACGTTTTTGGCATCGATATGGTATTTTGCTAGAGGTCGTATAGCCAGGGTCAAACTGGAACCTTCAAGTTCCTATTGTTTGTGGTCTTTTTGTTGAATTGCGAGCAGGTCAAGGATATAGTCATTTTGTATTCTATTCAACATCCAACATGGTGTACGCATTTGTCATTGATTAAATATCTAAAAAAGATAAAAAAGACCTAGAGATATTTCTTAAGATGGACACGTATTGCGACCAAGGGTAAATACTTCTTATGGGTCCCAATTCCTAAAGCAAGTCGAAAACAATATTTTTGCAATGTTGCCAGACGTAGAACAGAAGTA